>NW_026781281.1:0-300000 GCF_030144855.1 Hypanus sabinus
AGTGTTGCGAAGGCTGTTCCTTTGTACAAGAAAGGGAGTAGAGATAGCCCAGGAAATTATAAACCAATGAGTCTTACATCACCGGTTGGTAAGTTATTGGAGAAGACCCTGAGAGGCAGTATTTATGTACTTTTTGAGCGGAATGATATGATTAGGACTAGACAGAATGGCTTTGTCAATGGCAAATTGTTCTCTACGAGACATTGATGTTTTATTTGAGGATGTGACTAAACACGTTGATGAAGGATTAAAAGTATATGGATTTCAACAAGGCATTGAAAAGGTACCCCGTGAAAGGCTTATTGATGAATTAAAGAGGCATGGGATACAAGGGGATATTGTCTTCTGGATCCAGAACTGGCTGTCCCACAAAAGGCAAAGAGTGGGTGTGTACGGTTCACATTCTTCATGGAGGTCGGTGACCAGTGCTGTGCATCAGGGATCTGTTCTGGGACCCTTACTGTACGTGATTTTTATCAATGACATGCATGAGGAAGTAGAGGGATGGGTTAGTAAGTTTTCTGATGACACAAATGTTGGAGTTGTTGTGGGTTGTGTAGCGGTCTGTCAGCGGTTAGAGTGGGACATTGATTGGATGCAAAACTGGGCTGAGAAATGGCAGATGGAGTTCAAACCAGATACGTGTGAAGTTGTTCAGTTTGGTAGGTCAATAGTATAGCAGAATATAGTGCTAATGGTAAGACTCTTGGCAGTGTGGAGGATTAGAGAGGTATTGGGGTCCGAGTCCAGAGGACGCTCAAAGCAGCAGTGCAGGTTGACTCTGTGGTTTATAAGGCGCACGGTGTATTTGCCTTCATCAATCCTGGAACTCAAGTTAGAGCCGTGAGGTAATGTTGCACCTATATATGCCTCTGACCAGACACCACTTGGAGCACTGTGCTCAGTACTGTTTGCCTCACTACCAGAAGAATGTGGAACCTATAGAAAGTGCGCAGAGAAGATTTACAAGATGTTTCCCCGATTGGGGATCATGCATTATTATAACAGGTTCAGTGAACGCGTCCTTTTCTCCTTGGAGCGACGGAGGATTAGTGGTGACCGGATAAAGTTGAAATAGATGATGAGAGGCATAGATCGTGTGGATAGTCAGAGGCTTTTTCCCAACGTATAAGGTGCTGTGGAGAAGGTAAACAGAAGATGACAGGGGGATGCTTTTTACTCAGAGAGTGGTGAGTGCGTGGAATGGGTTACCGGCAACGGTGGTGGAGGCGGATACAAATGGCTCTTTTAAGAGACTTTGTGTGTGTGCTTAGAACAATAGAGGGCTATGTATAAGCCTGGTAAATTCTAAAGTAGGGAGATGATGGGCGCAGCTTTGTGGGCCGAAGGGCCAATATCATGCTGTAAGTTTCTATATTTCCACCCAGAAAGCCTCACTTAGAGAAGTTGTCTTGTTTGTTCTGACTGTGTTTTGTGGTGACATTTGCTCAGCCCTGTAATGTCACCCCTCCTCCTTTAATTCTTCCGTTTTCTCACGTCTAAAAATAGGGAACCCGAAATATCGTGCTGTCCTGCTTGTCCCTCCTACACTCCATTCTCAATAATGGCTGCAATATCATATTCACTGTGTTGATTCATGCCCTGAGCTCAACTGCGCTTCTTAGAAGCTTCCTGCATTGAAATATACGGAGCTCAGGGCACCAGTCGCGTGATGCACAACCTTTTGATTCCTGCCTTTTTCTGAGGTCTGAACAACAGCTGTCTCCATATCGACTCCGCTATCTGCTCTCGAACTCTGAATCCCATCCCCCTGCAAATCGAGTTCAACTACTCTCCAAAAAACTCTCATGCACAGTACCGACAAACCTTCCCGCTGTGATATCAATTGCTCTCTAGTTTATGTGTAAACCGTCTTCCATCTCTTCTCTTGACATCCCACGTTCCTTGGACTGAACACAATGAATTCTGAAGCCCTCCCACCTGCACCGTAGCTTGAGCCACGTTCTAAACTGTATGGTCATCCTGTGTCTGGGCACACTGGGACAAGTGGTGGTCCTGTCCTTCAATTTAATACCTAAATCCCTGACCTCACTGTGCAGAACCACCTCCCCATACATACCGATTTCATTGAGCAGCTCACTCACCCACTTCAGTATCATAGAATCTTTTTTGGAATTACTGTTGAGTCTCTTTCTAATGCACTTAAGTCAAATACATTATTTCAAATTGTTGGGGGGGGTGGTCATAGAACATTGCCATTGAAATCCTCTCAATTCACATCTAACCCAGTCGTGATCTGCCACCCTCAAAATTATTAATCAAATTCGCTGCCACTATACGTTCACATCAGTTCAGTTTTGGGTCCCATTCATAGAAACCATCTATTTCTTCCCTCCACACTCGATTCAGTTTTTCGGCAATGGGGTTTGAAGCGTCTTATGCGCATTGAAGAATTGTGCTCTGATAATATATTTAACAGTTTTGATAACCTGTTCAGTAAATATGGCCTTCCGCATCATCATTTTATTTTCAATACCTGCATATTTTCCACTTTGTCAAGGATAAATTTCCCTCTTTTCCTGATCTACCACCTGCTATGTTGTGGGACAAACATACTCTTAGTTTTAATAATAAAGGGCTGATCTCTGTATGATACTCGCAGCTGATGTCTTTGAGAGTTCAAGATCTAAATAATACTACGACCAGCTGAGAGGATGACCTTGGTGTGGATCTGGTTGAGGAATATTGGGGAAAAGCATTGAATACGGTTCATTCCTCGTCATCATGTGCTAGACTGGGGATCATACAATTTAAAGTTTTACACGGCATATTTGAATAAAGCCAGGCATGCTGAAATATATCCCGGGACAGACACTGGCTGTGACAGGTGTTCCTTCTTTCCGGCTGGTCTAGTGCATGCATTTGGTCTTGCCCTCGGCTTGATGACTACTGGGCACAGGTTTTCTTTAAATTATCCGTAAGGTTTTGGGGTGACACTGAGACCTTGCCCGATTATAGCTGTATTTGGTGTGGCAGATGATGTTTTGGGTTGAAATGCAAACCAGTCGGATATCATTTCACTTACATCGCTTTTGGCCCGTAGGAGAATCTTGCTGGTCTGGAAATCTGCCACTCCCCCTTCTGCTGCTGCTTGGTTAGAGGACGTAATGTTTTTCTTCTGAAATTAGAAAAGAATAAATTCACTCTGAGGGCGTCTGTGAGAAAGTTCTATTCGAAATGGGGGTCTTTCTTGTCATATTTTGCGCATCTTAAGGAATTACCTACTAGTTGAGGGCATTTGACTGTACGGGAAATTGCTTCATTTTTAACAGGCATATGATTTACCTCACAGGGTGGTTGATGAATTGTAATATGAGTGTTTTCTGGATCATCTGAGATGGGTGGGACTTCGTCTTGAAGTACTGTGAGAATGTGGCTGTGAAATGTCCGTACTTGTATTTATGAAGTGTTGTATTGTAAATACATTAGCTACCATTGTATGCTCCGGGAGGGTGGGTGAGGGGAGGTTTGTATAGCGGTAAGATACAAAAGCAAAATGGTGGAAAATATAAACCATTATGTATTCTATATTGTGCGGTTCCTTCAATAAAATATATTATATAAAAATAATCATAGAGAAGGAATGGTGTGCTGTGCAAAGAGGAAGGAAGGGGAGGAGAGTGGGGCCACAGAAAGGGTGTTCATTTTGCAGCCGTTGGAGCAGAACGTGTGAGGCACCATTTTCTGTTTCACTGCCTTTGTTTGGAATCTGCTTAGACGCCGAAATCCACTGAACCATGGCCAGGAGTCAGAGACAGAGCGAGAATCCCTCCATACAATCCCATCACACACTCCTGGAAACATACGCTGTCACGCTCCCTCCTCACGATCCATCACACACCCCCGGGATCATAGAGTACAACTCCCTCCATTTTGTTTCAACCCACACTCCGGGATCACACACAGAGTGGAGCTCCGTCCACACCGTCCAAACACGCAGTTCCTGGGTCTGATAACCAGCGAAGCTCCCTAAATATTATCCCATCACACTCACGGGGTCGGACATGTGAAGTACCTCCCGCACCATCGCAGCACACCCTACCGGAGTCAGCAAAAGTACGAAACCCTCTACCTTCTTCGTTTTCTCCACTCACCAATACCCAGATATTCGGCTTTCCAGTAGTCTTGAATCGTGTGTGTCTCTCGGAGATGGTGTGTGTGTGTGAGCGGATTTTGTGCTGCCGTTAGAGGAAGGAAGGGGAGGAGAGAGGAGGCCAGGGAAAGGGTGGTGAGAATGCAAACACTGCTGCAAGTGATGTGGAAGCACATGACCGGCCTGTGTATGCAGAGTTGTGGAGAGATTCAGATCCTGGCGATCGATAGCGATAGTACGGGGGGAGGTGAAATACCAGCCATCATCTTTCCCTCATACTCAGCACAATTGCCTGTGTCACAGAGTGGGAGGAGATTGGAGAGACGACGTAGATGGGGAGCGTTTAGCGGGTGGAGTGTATCACGGAGATGGGGAGATGGGTACATACGGGATGATAGAGACGGCGAGGTGTGCAGGAGAGTGTGTGGGTCATGGAGACGCGGCTGCTTGTAGGCGAGAGATGGGTGACGGAGACGGGAGTGGTTTTGGAGAGGGAGGGTGTTATGCATACGGGGAGTACTGTACTCGAGTAACAGTGCAGGGCCTGACTCTGTGTTGGTATCGTTGAGTGGTGAGATCCTGCTGTGGTGCAGAGCCTGTCAGTGTGTCAGTGTCACGATGACGGGCGTGTTCATGTCAGATGTGGGTTGTGGCAGTGACACCGAAACACTTTCAGTGTCCCACTGAAGAACATCTTCGTGTCGCAGTGAGGGTTGTGTGTCTCATTCATAGCTTATGTAAACGGTACCGTCCCACCTGCAATCAAGTCTCACTAATATCTACCGTGTCAGGCTTAGAGGCGTTGACCCCTGACCTGAGCGCATCGGCCCTTTAAACAATACTTCCTGCATCGAAACGCACGGCGTTCAGAACATGAGTCCCGACAGGCTCAACCTTTGGCTTCTCGACTTTTGCAGAATTCCTAGAAACATCTGTCTCAACAACCACTCAATTATCTGTAATAGCGTTCATTTTTACATGTCCCTGACACTCTAGTTTATACCGCACTCTCGCCTTCTAATGGCAAACCTTACCGCTGGGATATTACTTCGATTCCAGTCCAGGTGTAAATTCAGAGAGTTGCTCACGGGAGAGGAAATGAACGAGTTGAGCAAAGTGGGGGCGGTCCGGCGCGGCTTCCAGGCAGGAGTCTGTGCTGCCCCCCAGTGTTCGCTCGGCAGAGTGCAATCTCTGTTGTGAACAATTGTAGATTACCGTGGCTTCGCGTCCGGTCGGGGTTGTGTCCACGTCATGGTGAGGGGTGTGTAGATGTCACAGTGACAGCTTTGTGGCTCGCTCACTGCCTATGCTGTTTGTGAAGTGGTTGTTCTCTGTGTTTGGCAATTTATCGTCAAAGTCCTTGATCTACTCCAGACACTTATCTGTCCACACGATGAGTTTGAATCTGTCTTTTGGCCCTTTTTGCAGAGCAGTGAACGTAAATCACCGAACACAACAGACCCTTCGGCCCTGAATGTTCTGATATGCCAATTGAGCTGTCTCACTTCTGACTGGACAACAACCATCTCCCTGCGTTCCCTGCACATTACCGCCCATGTCAGAGAGGCACATGAACCACTCTCTCCCTGAGTTTGTCAGTGAATCCTATGTGACTAGAAAAGCCGCCCCGCAACGTTGAATATTTCCCGCTTCATCATGACTAATACAACCGAAACCGGAAATGTTGAGCTGACGGTCCTGCCCGCCCTGCAACGGCGTCTCACTAATGTCTACAATATCATAATTCCAGCCGTTGACACCTGCCCTAAACTCATCTGCCTTTTGTACAATACTTCCTGCATTGAAATGGAGGCAATGCAGAACATGAGTCCCAGCAGGCTCAACGTTTTGCTTCCTCACTTTGTCTGTGGTCTTAATAACATCTGTCCCAACAACAACTCCACCATCCGTCTTGGCATTCTGTTTTTATCTCCCTGCATCTCTAGTTAAATCCCCACCCCTCTTCCTCTTTAATGACAAAACATTCCGCTGGGATATTAGATCCAGGCCAGTCGAAGTGGAAACGGAGAGATTTCCTCAGTGGCGGTGGAAAACAAGGGATTGCGGAACGTGGGGGCGGTGTGGCACGGCCTCCGGGCAGGTGTATGTGCCGCCCCCTAGTGTGCGCCCGGCAAAATACAACCTCTGTTTGTGACAAATCCAGATTTCGGTCAGATTCTGCGGACCGTGGGACTCAAGCTGTGTTGTGGCCTATTTCAAGCCTTACTCATTATAGGTGTTTCTGCACCTTTGTCCTGGAGTTACGCTGTTTCGTCCAGCTGCATTAATGGCTATTCATGTAAGATTGGATGACAATTCAACTAGGATTGTATTGAAATAGGCCTAATACACTGGTCGCACATTCCTTGGAAGAGAACCCAATGATTCAACTATCAGAAGCCCTCATTCACACCAGGACACCTTAGTCACGTGTTAGTCGCTGTTGTCTTTCTATTTCTGGCCACAAAAGCACGAACCGAACTTCGACTGCTCACCCTCCCACTGAAGATTGCAGAAGACCCGCTCGGAGTGGTAGTGTCCCTGACACTCGGGAGGCAAAATACCATCCAGGAATCTCTCTATCGCACACAGAACCACGTTTCTAATGCCCGAAAAAATGATCCCCTCTCCCCACAGCTCGCCTCATCTCGCCCTCCCCCTAACCTTCTAAAACACAGAGACGAAATCAGCGCCAGAGACCTGACCTGAGATATTTCCCTCTACTTCGTAATTTGACCCCTCCCCCATCCAAATGAATACAAAATGGTAGACCCGTTATTGAGGGGTTTGGCCACAGGGGGAACTCTTCAAAGCGCCTGGTTGTTCAACATTTTTTCATCGGCCTGACTGCCACCCAGTTTCCTGAGACTGCACAATCTGTCTAACCTCGACAGTAAGACCTCCCTATCAGCCCCAGGCTTCCCGAATGATCCAGTTCGTCTTCCAGCCCCTTAATGTTAGAAGCTGCAGTTGGATTACCTGCTTACAGGTGAAGTTGTCAGAGACTCTGAAGGTCTCCCTGCCATCACACGTATGGGAAGAGGAGCATTTAACTCTCTGACCAGGCATACCTACTGTTCTAACGGGGCAATTAAAAATAAGTAAACAATAAATAAAGTAAAAAAAAAATCCACCATCTGTAGCCCATGAAGTATCCTAATTTTCCCGTTGCTAATGAACGTGCTTCGCTGATTGTTTTTTGTTCAAACAAACGCGAGGCGCTGCTTTCTAATGCACACTTCACTTCCCGCTCCCGACCTCTGATTGGAGGCTGTCGCACCGCCATATTTATCTCAGTATGTGACTCCGGTTTTCAGACACAGAGTGGGGAGACATCCAAACCATCCCATCAAACATGACTGAAGTCACACACTGAGTGACGCTCCGTAAACAACTATACATCACACATTGTCGGGGTCAGAAAAGCCATGCAGATGCTTCGGCGCTCCCATCCCACGCAACAAATTTAGTAGGAGTGAAAAACACATTTTCGGAGACAGACTCCGAATGAAACTCCCTCCACACCGTCCCATCACGCACTCCCGGGGTCTGAAACAGACTGAATCTCCATCCACACCGTCCCATCACACACTACCGGGTCAGACACAAAGGGAATCTCCCTCCACACCGTCCCAGTACCCACTCCCGTGGTCAGATACAGAGTGAATCTCCCTCCACACCGTCCCATCACACACTCTCGGGGATAGACACAGAGTGAATCTCCCTCCACACCTTCCTATCACACAATCCCGGGATCAGACACAAAGTGAATCTCCCTCCACACCGTCCCATCACGCAATCACGGGGTCTGAAACAGACTGAATCTCCATCCACACCGTCCCATCACACACTACCGGGTCAGACACACAGGGAATCTCCCTGCACACCGTCCCAGTACCCACTCCCGTGGTCAGATACAGAGTGAATCTCCCTCCTCACCGTCCCATCACATACTCTCGGGGATAGACACAGAGTGAATCTCCCTCCACACCTTCCTATCACACAATCCCGGGATCAGACACAGAGTGAATCTCCCTCCACACCGTGACATCACACACACCCGGGGTGAGACACAGAGTGAATTTCCCTCCACACCAACCTATTACACAATCTCGCGGTCAGACACAGAGTGAATCACTCTCCACACCGTCGAATCACACTCTCCCGGGGTCAGACACAGAATGAATCTCCATCCACACCGTCCCATCACATACTCCCGGGGACAGACACAGAGTGAAACTCCCTCAGCACCGTCCTATCACACGCACACGGAATCAGACACAGAGTGAATCACTCTCCACACCGTCGAATCTCACACTCCAGGGGTCAGACACAGAGTGAATCTCCCTCCACACCGTCCCATCACACACTCCCGGGGTCAGACACAGAATGAATCTCCCTCAACACCGTTCCATCACACACACACAGACACGGAATCAGACACAGAGTGAATCTCCCTCCACACCGACCTATTACACAATCTCGCGGTCAGACACAGAGTGAATCACTCTCCACACCGTCGAATCACACTCTCCCGGGGTCAGACACAGAGTGAATCTCCATCCACACCGTCCCATCACATACTCCCGGGGACAGACACAGAGTGAAACTCCCTCAACACTGTCCTATCACACGCACACGGAATCAGACACAGAGTGAATCACTCTCCATACCGTCGAATCTCACACTCCCGGATCAGACACAAAGTGTTTCTCCCTCCACACCGTCCCATCACACACTCCCGTTTTCAGGCACAGAGTGAATCACCCTTCACACCTTTACAGGAGATATTTCTTCATGAGTGATTCCGTCCAATCGCACAATCACGGTTCAGATATTATCTTTATGTTCATCTCCACACCCCCACCACCCCCGGGCACAGTCCCATCAGACTCTGTTCTATTCATCGTTTTCGATGGTGTCCAGCTTCTCATGCGTCTTTAATTCCCTTCATTCCAATGTGGTTCTGATACCCGTGACTTATGCTTCTGCATCTCAGAGTGAAGTGTGAGTCCAATCATACGTTTTCAGTTAAGGGACTTCTAGCTGTTCACCCTCACACTTGAGAATCCTGACTCACTACCTGGGACAGGACTACCGTAACTTTCCTCTGTTAGGTGGTCCTCCGCCCACACCCTGCCAGTATCCAAAAGTGAATTATCTGTTTTTCAGGGGGATAGCCACAGGGGTATTATGCACTGGCTCCTTAACCGCTGACCCCTTCCTGGCTGTCACCCAGTTTCCTCGGCCCTGCCCTCCATCGAGGACAATTTGAGGAGGGACCTCATCCATTACTGAGGATCCTCACCTCCCGGGAAATGCCCTGTCATCATTCCTACCATTCGGGAGGAGGTACAGGAGCCTGACATCCCGCAGTCAACCATTTAAACCAAGTTACTTCCCTTCCACCATCAGATTACTAAACGCTTCCTGAATCCATGAGCACTCTCGATATTCCCCTATTTGTTGTATTTATTTGTTTTTGGAACTTACATTAAATTTACATCTTTGCGCAGTACTGATTGTACAAATGATCAACTCTCGGGTGTTATCAGTCTCAGACAATAAATCAGTTGGTGATTCCGGTGGCAAACACGCGAAGATAGACAGGACATGTACAGGATTCACTGAGTACATGATTCGGGAGGTCACAGTGCAGTTGTACAAGACATCGGCGAGGACAAACTTGGAGTACTGTGTTCGGTTCTGGTCGCCCTGTTGTAGGAAAGATGAGCTGGAAAGAGTGCAGAGGGAGATTTACGAGGATGTTGCCCGGATTCGAGTGGCTGAGTTGTGGAGACCGGACTGGCGTGAGGGGTTTATTCTTTGGGGTGCACGTGTGACACTATAGATGTGTAGAAAACCCCGGGGGCATAGATAGAGTGAATGCGCACAGTCCTTTACCCCAGGGTGGGGAATCTACGATCCAGAGTGAGGTGAGGGTGGGAGGAGAGGAGGGAGAGGGATAACAGAGAAGGAGGGGTGAAGAAAGCTTCAGGGGAAGAATAGGATGGAAGAGATTGCTGGAAGGATTACTTGATAGAGGTCGACACGATTATGAGAGGTATAGATGTTGCCTGGTTTGGAGAACAATTCATATGAAGCAAGGTTAGCAGAGCTGGGACCTTTCTGTTTGGAGCGTAAAAGAATGAGAGGGGACTTGATAGAGGACTACAAGTTTCTGAGAGGCATCGACAGGGTGGATAGTCAGTACCTGATTCCCAGTGTGCCAACAGCGAACACCAGAGGGCATATGTACAAAATTAAGGGATGGAAGTTTAGGGGAGACATGAGGGGTAGGTTTTTTTACACAGAGGGTTTGAGTGCCCGGAATGACTTGCCAGGGATGGTGGTGGAGTCTAACACATTAGGGGAATTTAGGAGCCTCGTGGACAGGTACATGGATGAAAAAAATAGTGGGTTATGGGGTAGTGTGGGTTTAGTAATTTTATTAAGGATCAAAAGGGTCGGCTCAACATAAAGGGCTGAAGGGCCTGTACTGTGCTGTATTGTTCTATGGTTTAATGGTTCTATGTTCTTTGGTTCTATTGAAAGGCGATTGATGGGGAAAGAGGAATGTAGGAGAGTGTTGGGTGGAAGGGGAACCGAGTTGTGGAGGAGCATGGCTGGAGAAGTGACAGCGTGGGTGAAGCGGGTATGTGCGGATGAGGTGGATAAGAGTGGGGAAGAGAGACGGTGGAGGAAAGCGGATTGTTATGTGATTCAAGTTGGCCCCGGCCAGTCTTAGCAGAGATCCTTGTCCAAATATGGACGCTTCTCGCAGATGAAACGGTGTTGACGATTGCAAAGTTCCTTCCGTTCGTGCGAGTCGCAGTTAACGCAGAAGGACGCTTCCATGTAATCCCTGTACATAAGGCTAGAAGCCACTTCCCTATCAAAGAAGGATAAACAATTTCAACAGGATCGAAATAGTTCCTGGGGGACGCCCGAGACCATCACTAAACTCGTCCCACCGCATCGCCCTTTCCAAAAAAAAAACCCGTGTCCGTCCTTAAATTAATCCCCCTGACCCACTTTATCCTCACAGACTGTATCATTCCCCAAGCTGATGTCACAACTCCACACTCTCCTCCACAGCCCTGTGTCAGAATCTAATCTACGTTCGTTACCCCTTCGCTTCCCAGAGCCCTGGTGTGTCTCCAAACTAACCGTACTGAATCAGTCCCAATCCAGGAACAATCCGAATCTCACCCGTTTTCGCATCTTCCAATCCAGTATGTTCTGAATGGATGGACGACGGCGTTGGACACAACATTCTGAGGAATTAAGCTTCGTCAATTAATGTTAAGAAGGAGACTCTCACAATGTCTGAATCCAGAAAACTGGAATGGGATGGACGAGAATCTGGAAACTTCACTCTGTATCTGACCCCAGGATAGTGTGAAGGGTCGGTGAGGAGGGAGCTTCACTCTGTGACAGACCCGGAAGTCTGTGGAGGGTCGGTGCGGAATGAGCTTCACTTTGTATTTGACGCAGGGTTAGCGAGATGGGACGGTGTGGAGAGAGTTTTACTCTGCGTCTGAACCGCAGAGTGCGTGATGGGATTGGGCGGAGCCGGCTTTATTTTGTCTGACCCCGGGAGTGCATCATGGGAAGCTGTGGTGGGAGCTTCAATCTCTCTCAGAACATTGGAATGTGTGAAAGTAGCTTCGCTATGCGTCTCACCACGGGAGTCGCTGATACGCCAGCGTGGACGGTGCTTGATAGTGTGTCACTGGACGCTGTGGAGGGAGATTCTCTCTTTGTCTAAACGCGGGAGTGTGTGATGGGGCGGTGTCGAGGGAGATTCTCTCTGTGTCTGACCCCGGGAGTGTGTGATGGGACGGGGTGGAGGGAGATTCTCTCTGTGTCGGACCCCGGGAGGGTGCGTGTGGAATGTGTGGAGGCAGATTCTCTCAGTCTCTGACCCCGAGAGTTTCTGATGGTTTTAACTATCTCCTCTCTCGATGTGACAATTACCTCCTCTTGTTCTGAATTTATTTTCAGCAGCCATGCATCAAAGTTGGAACAACGTTCCTTCGCTTCATCGTAAGATGTTTCCAACGTGGACATGAAATAACACCGGTCTTCATTTCTGATCCAGTCATGGGAACACGTTTGATCTGCAAATCAGCAACAAGAAAAAGTGAATAACCCCCCATACCGCCCTTTCACACACTCACGGGTTCGCACACACAGTGTATCTGCCTCCATATCATCCCATCAGACTCCCAGGGTCAGACAGAAAGTGAATCTCCGTCCACACCATCCCATCACACTCTCCCGGGGTCAGACACAGAGAGAATCTCCCTCCACACCGTCCCATCACACATCCACGGGGTCAGATACAGAGCGAATCTCCCTCCACAACATCCCACCAGACACTCCCGGGGTCAGACACAGAGTGAAGATCCCTCCACACCGTCCCATCACACACTCCCGGGGACAGACTCAGAGTGAATCTCCCTCCTCACCGTCACATCACACATTCCCGGGGTCAGACACAGAGCGAAGATCCCTCCAAACTGTCCCATCACACACTCCCGGGGTCAGACATAGAGTGAATCTCCCTAATCACCGTCCCATCACACATTCCCGGGGACAGACACAGAGTGAATCTCCCTCCACACCTAACCAAAACAAACTCCCGGAGTCAGACTGAGAGTGAATCTCCCTCCACACCGTCCCATCACACACTCCCGGGGTCAGACACAGAGTGAATATCCCTCCACACCGTCCCATCACACATTCCCGGGGTCAGACACAGAGTGAATATCCCTCCACACCGTCCCATCACAAATTCCCGGGGTGAGACACAGAGCGAATCTCCCTCCACACCGTCCCATCACACACTCCCGGGGACAGACTCAGAGTGAATCTCCCTCCTCACCGTCCCATCACACTTTCCCGGAGTCAGACTGAGAGTGAATCTCCCTCCACACCGTCCCTTCACAGACTCCCGGTTTCAGACAGAGAGTGAATCTCCCTCCACACCAGCACATCACACACTCCCGGCGTCAGACGCAGATTGAGTCTCCCTCCACACCGTCCCATCACGCACTCCCGTGGTCAGACACAGAGTGAATCTTCCTCCGCAACATCCTATGACGCACACCCTATTCAGACACAGAGTGAATCTCCCTCCACACCGCCTCATCACATACTCCCTCGATCAGAGAAGACAATTTGGATCCCTCTCTGAAATGTCCCGTCACGACCCATGTCTTCTCACACAAAGCGAAGTTAGCCCACAGCATCCCATGACACAGACACGGGGTCAGACCCCCTCCAAAATATCCGATCACACAATCCGGTATAACGTAGAATGAACGTCCCTCTTCACTGTCCCATCGCACAATCCCGTTTTCAGACACAGAGTGAATCCAATTCCGCAACTTCCCGTCACACAGTCACTGGGTCAAACACAGTGCGGATCATCCTACATACCACCTCCACACACCATCCCGATGTCAAACACAGAGCGGATCATCCTCCATGCCACCTCTACACACACACTCCCGATGTCAAACACAGTGCGGATCATCCTACATACCACCTCCACACACACTCCCGTTGTCAAACACAGAGCGGATCATCCTCCATACCACCTCCACACACACTCCCGTTGTCAAACACAGAGCGGATCATCCTCCATACCACCTCTACACACCATCCCGATGTCAAACACAGAGCGGATCATCCTACATACCACCTCCACACACACTCCCGTTGTCAAACACAGAGCGGATCATCCTCCATACCACCTCTACACACCATCCCGATGTCAAACACAGAGCGGATCGTCCTCCATACCACCTCCACACACCATCCCGATGTCAAACACAGAGCGGATCATCCTACATACCACCTCCACACACACTCATTATGGCAAACACAGAGAGACGCTTCCTCTCTCCATGCCTGCCCTGTGATGAGGAGCGGGTGAAAGAGGGAGATGATGCCTCACCTCTAGTGCTGGTCAACAATTCACAGATTTGAGCCTTGGTTTTGTTGACAGATCTGTACTTCGTTTCCATCTCAGTGAACAGGTGACGGAGATCGCTTTGCATTCGTTTAAGAGACTGAAGAATCTGCGATACTGAGAGAGACGGTGATGAAGGTTTAGCGTTTACAATGACACGTGAGTCAGCATCGCGCTACTGAACGGGTCACAGAGAGTGTGGTGTCAGTGTCACGGTGAAGGGTGTCACTGTAATAGATGCCCTGGTGGCACAGACAGAGGCTTCGGAGACGCCGTGAGAGGCGTGTCTGTGTGAGAGGGTCACGCTCACGTGTGTGTCGCTGTCGGGGACAGCACTCAGTCGGTGCCATTGTGAATTCAGGTGTCTTTATCACCTTCAGGATTTTGCTGTGTCCGGGTGAGGTGTGGATAATTGCCTCAGTGAGCGGTGCATCGTTGATATGTTGAGGGGCGATACTGTTGCGGGAAGGGGTGTTACAGTGATTCTGAGTCTTTGTCGCGATGCGGTGCGGGGACGATCACGTTGTCGAGCGTGAAGGTGTCACGGTGAAGAGTGTGTCGGTGTCATTGTGTGGTGTGTTTCGGTGTCGCCTTGAGAAGATTTTTCGTAACACGGTCAGGGGCATGTCGATGTCAGTGGGGTGGGGGGGACATTGTTGTCACTGTGAGCGCCATGTTTGTGTCAGGGCGATGTTTGTGTCCGTGTCGCGATTGAGAGTGTATTTATGTCACGTTGAAGGTCGAGACCGTGCTACGGTGACAGCATTGCTGATGTTACGGTGAATGGCGTGTCGGTGTCAGGAAGATTCTTGATTGTGTTACAGTAAAGGTCGTGACCGTGTTGTGCTGAGGGGTTTTCGTCGGTGTTATGGTAAGCGGCGTGTCGGTGTCACTGGTGTGTTTTACAATAACAATTCATTCCTCTCTATTTGTTTATGGTCTGACTCCACTCGGAGACCGTTCCACTCACCATGAACCGGGATTCCGACCACAATCACGATGAGGGCGGCCGCAACGATGCAGAGTAGACAGATCTGACGGTACCGTCTATTTCCGATTTTCTGTTTCGGCTCCTGTTCATGTGCAGCTGTAGGGAGACAATATGACTATAACGCCGTAAGATATGGGAGCACTCGGCCAAGATACAAACCATTCGGCCCATCGTGTCTACTCCGTCATACAGTCATGGCCTAATTCAATTCGTCCAGTCTTTCCCGTTCCCCTGCCTTCTCCCCATGCCCTTTGAATCATGGACCTATCTGCCACTGCTTTAAATGTACTCAGTGAATCGGCCTCCACAGCCGCTCGTGGCAACAATTTCCACAGCTTTACCACCGTCTGACTACAGTAATTTCTCTGCATCTCCGTTCTAAACGGACATCTTTCATCCTGAATTTGTGTCCCCTTGTCCTAGACTACCCTACCATGGGAAATAACTGCCATATCTAATCTGTTCAGGACTTTTAACATTCGGAATGTTTCCACGAGCTTCCCCCTCATTCTCCTGAACTGCAGATGTACCTCATACGGTTACCCTTTCATTCCTGGAATCATTCTCGTGAATCTCTCTGAACTTTGGGTAATGTCAGAATATCATTTTAAAAATAAGGAGCACAGAACGGCACTCAATACTCCAAGGGTGGTGTCACGAGTGTCTTATGGAGCCCCAGCATCACATCACTGCTCTTATACTCTATAACTCGAGAAATGATTGCAGACATTTCATTCCGCTTCTGCATCACCGACTCAACTTGGAGGATAACCTGTAGGGTATCTTGCACAAGGATTGATTTGCCTCATTCCTGCCGGACATTTTCCTGAGAACAAGTGTTACCAATTAATGCTTCTATTTTCCTGCCAGATAGCTTCATAATTCCCCTTACTCCAATTAAACACTTTCCTAACGTGTCTGTCACTATCCCTCTCCAATTCTATTTTAAGGGAAATAGAATTGTGGACTTCTACCCGAATATCCGTCTGATCCTCCACACTGCGAAGAGAGTAACCATTATCGGAGTGATTATGGGGTTTAGAGACGAAAGGACACTCAAAGCTGTGGCGCATGTTGACTCTGTCATTGAGAGGGCACTCGGTACATTGACAATCATCAACCGTGAAATTGAATTCAATAACCGAGAGGTAATGTTACAGCTGTATAGTAACCGGATCAGGCACCACTTGTATTGTCCAGCGATTAAAATACTATTACCTAGTTTTTTGAAACTTCCGTAAGCTTTTCTGTTCTTCTTGACGAGATCTTGAACAGCCTTTGAACACCACGGTTCCTGTACCCTGTCATAATTCCCCTGTCTCTTTGGAACGTACCTATGCAGAATGCCCCGTAAAGAACCCCTGAACATTTGCCACATTCCTGCCGTACATATCCTTTGGAACAACTGTTACTAAATAATGCTTCCAAATTTCCGCCAGGCAGCTTCATATTTCACCTTACTGCAAGTAAAGCTTTTCTAACGTGTCCGTCCCTATTCCTCAACAATGGTATGGTAAATGAGATAGAATTGTGATCACTTCATCCAAAATACTCTCCCACTGAGAGAGGTGACATCACACACTACAGGGTTCAGACACGGAGTGAAGCTCCCTCCAAACCGTCCCATCACACACTCCCGGTGTCAGACACAGAGTGAATCTCCCTGAAAACCGTTACATCACACACTCCCGGGGTCAAACACAGAGTGAATCTCCCTCCAAACCGTCACATCACACACTCCCGGGGTCAGACACAGAGTGAATCTCCCTCCAAACCGTCCCATCACACACTCCCGGTGTCAGACATAGAGTGAGACTCCCTCCACACCGTCCCATCACACGCACCCGGTGTCAGACATAAGGTGAGGCTCCCTCCACAATCCCATCACTTACTCCCCGGTGCAGGCACAGAGTGAATCTCCTTGCACATCGCCCATCAGACGGTCCTGCGGTCAGACACAGAGTGAATCTCCCTCCACACCGTCCCATAACACTCTTCCCTGGTTATAAAGGGATTGAAAATCCTTCCCTCCTTCTCTGTCCTACTCACCTCTCGATGGAGACGGTGAGTCCGGTTTTACGATCTGCATTTTCATGTAAATCTCGCTGTCGTCCATCCTGTCGAGGATCCCGTCTCTGAGCTCAGCGAGACAAACAAACACCAGATGAGCAACTGATAAAGAGAGGAGCCGACAGCCGGGGGAGGAATTGCTGGAGGAGAGGGAGTTTGTGAGAGGAGGAGGTCTGGAGAGATGAAAGTTGCGGGGGCAGGGATGTAGTGAGAGTGGGGAGAAACAGAGGGAAGGTTAAGGTTTGGCGGAAAGAGAATCGTGAGTGACCGGAGTCAGAAAGGGGTATCACTGAAAGAAAGGGTGGTCAAGTAGTGGAAGAGAATGGAGAGAGAGGGGTAGAAATGGAAAGGGTGGATTGTTGGAGGGTGTCAATTTGGCTTCTATATCCAGCTCTCACTTTTTTTCTTCTATTCCCTCTCTCGGGCGGATAAGTTACCTTTACTGTCCGAGTGGTTTACAACCAACACCCCATCGCCTACTGCAACATTCTGTTTATTCAGGCCCTCTGTGCTCCAGGAACCACGGACCCGGGACAAACCAGAAACACCCAACGAAGTAACCGAGCCACCGAGACTAGCAACAGATTGTCCTTTTCACACCGTGTAGAACTTATCAAAGAATGCGTATATTTAGATATTGAAGTTTACAAAAAACTAACACACGCTGAGCGGTGTTTGAGGTTTGACTCTCTTCACCCATTGGAGCATAGGCTGGGGGTTGTCAGTATTTTAGAGAAGTATTGAAAGCGTGCGGCGAAACTGACTGGGCCGTCATACAGACAGCAAAAAATAAAATAAAAATAGCAGTGGCGTCAGCACAGCAGATGAAGTTCAGCAGCTCCCTCAAAAAAACATCTATCACTTTGGGTCTGTCACATTCACTCTCTAAGTCCCTCATCAGCACTCACTATACCCCTAGTTAACTCCCATGAAGTCCTCTAACCCGCATCAATTTTCGCTCCTCTCACCAGCTCTCTCCTCCTTCTTCTACTCCCTGTCTCTCCTCTGTCTTTCAATCTCACTGCCCTCCTCACGAAGCCTTCTCTTTCCGTCTCCCCACCCTCTGTACCGCACTTTCTCTCTTCCACTTTCTCCCGCTCAGAGTGGAAGTTCACTGTACTGTTTCCATTAAAGGCGCCGCTCACTGGACAGTAGGGATTAGTTACATCCTTGACACTAAGAAAGGGGGGAGGTGAAACGAAATGGGGGTGAAGGTAGTGAATAAAGGGGTGTTTTCCCGGGATGACCTGTGCAGTAGCGGCTTTGTGTGTGTCTGGATGAAGGAGAGAGAGAGAGAGAGAGAGAGAGAGAGAGAGAGAGAGAGAGAGAGAGAGAGAGAGATACGGAGTGTAGATCACTTCACACTGTCCCGTCACACAAATCGGGGTCAGACACAGAATGAATCTCCCTCCACTCGTCAGCACACTCTCCCGCGGACAGATACGGAAGTGAAGCTCCCTCCACACCGTTCCATCACACACACCCAGGATCAGATACAGATCAAACAACACTAAACATCGTCCCAGCATACACTCCTCAGGAGAGACAGAGAGAGAGGGGTGCTGAGTTTGCGGTCCATGGGAGAAAGGGATGAGAAGACACACGACCGACTGGTACTTAAAGAGACTGAGAGAAACTGAGAACAGAGAGAACGATATCCAGTTTAAGAGTGCAGAATTAATGTATTGGTCCCCGCGAGTGTGTGATGGGACGGTGCGGAGGGAGGTTCGCTCTGTGTCTGACCCCGGGAATGTGTGATGGAACGGTGGGGAGCGAGACTCACTCAGTGTCTGACCCCGGGAGTATGTGATGGGACGGTGTAGAGGGAGATTAACTTTTATCTAACCCCTAGAGTGTATGAGATTTGACGGTGAGGGGGGAGCTGCTCCCTGTGTCTAACTCAGGGAGTGTGTTACAGGACGGTGTGGAGGGAGATTCCCTCTGGGTCTGACCCCGGGAGAGTGTGGATTAGACGGAGTGCAGGGAGGTTCACTCTGTTTATGATCCCAGGAGTGTGTGATGGGACGCCTTGGAGTAACAGACAGACACCGAGATAATGTGTCTCTTACTCCGGAGGCATTAAATGAGATGGACTGGAGGGAGAGTCACTCTGGTGTGGATATATCACACATCTCTGTTCCTCTTTTAATCAGGGGTAGAACAATATTGCTTCACCCCATCGTCTGTTCTGAAAAATAGTGACAGTAAACCGTGAGTGTGACTTCACAGCGTCAATTACATCCGGGGTATTCAGATACAGAATGGGAATCCTTTCACACATGCCCATCACGCATTCCAGTCTTCAGGTCAAAGGTCCCGCTAATATGCCCAATCACACTGACTCGACGAGTAAGAGACAGTTAAGCTCCCCCTGCACTGTCCCATTAAATAATCCTTTTGGCAGACATACAGAGAGGTTCCTAACACATTCTCCCAAAACACATTTCCGGATCAGACATAGTCAAGAACCGAAAAAAAACTGTCCCAGCACAGAGTAAAGATGCCTACACACTGCCCCATCACACCCTCCCGGAGTCAGACAGAGTGAATCTCCCTCCACACCGTCCCATCACACACACCTGGGGTCAGACACAGAGGGAATCTCCCTCCACACCGTCCCATCACACAAACCCGGGGTCAGACACAGAGTGAATCTCCCTCCACACCGTCCCATCACACACTCCCGGAGTCAGACACAGAGTGAATCTCCCTCCACTCCGTCCGATCACACACTCCCGTGGTCAGACACAGAGTGAAACTCCCTCCACACCGTCCCATCGCACACTCCCGGGGTCAGACACAGAATGAATCTCCCTCCACACCGTCCCATCACACACTCCCGGGGTCAGTCACAGAGTGAATCTCCCTCCCCACCGTCCCATCACACACTCCCGGGGTCAGTCACAGAGTGAATCTCCCTCCACACCGTCCCATCACACACTCCCGGGGTCAGTCACAGAGCGAATCTCCCTCCACTCCGTCCCATCACACACTCCCGGAGTCAGACACAGAGTGAATCTCCCTCCACTCCGTCCGATCACACACTCCCGTGGTCAGACACAGAGTGAAACTCCCTCCACACCGTCCCATCGCACACTCCCGGGGTCAGACACAGAATGAATCTCCCTCCACACCGTCCCATCACACACTCCCGGGGTCAGTCACAGAGTGAATCTCCCTCCCCACCGTCCCATCACACACTCCCGGGGTCAGTCACAGAGTGAATCTCCCTCCACACCGTCCCATCACACACTCCCGGGGTCAGTCACAGAGCGAATCTCCCTCCACTCCGTCCCATCACACACTCCCGGAGTCAGACACAGAGTGAATCTCCCTCCACTCCGTCCGATCACACACTCCCGTGGTCAGACACAGAGTGAAACTCCCTCCACACCGTCCCATCGCACACTCCCGGGGTCAGACACAGAGTGAATCTCCCTCCCCACCGTCCCATCACACACTCCTGGGGTCAGTCACAGAGTGAATCTCCCTCCACACCGTCCCATCACACACTCCCGGGGTTAGTCACAGAGCGAATCTCCCTCCACACCGACCCGTCGTACACACTCTCGCGGTCAGAGTTAATCTCCCTCTACACCGTCCCATCACTCACTCCCGGGGTCAGACACGGAGTGATTCTCCCTCCAAAACCGTCCCATCACACACTCCTGGCGTCAGACACAGAATGATTCTCCATCCATGCCGTCCCATCGCAGAATCCCGGGGTCAGTCACAAAGTGAAGCCCCCTCTACACTATTCTATCACACACTCCCGTGGTCAGACACCGGACGAACCTCCCTCCACATCGTTTCATCACACAACTGCCGTGTCAGACCCTGAGTGAAACTCCATCCACACCATCCCTTCACTCACTCCCGCTGTTAGACACAGAATGCAGCTCACTCATCAGTGTCCTATTACCTCCTCTGTGGTTCTGACACAAAGCGAATCTGCCGCCTCGCAGTCCGATAATACAGTACCGGATTCAGAAATAGAACGAATCCCCCTCTTTACTCACTCTCTCCCTCTCACCAATCACCAGCACATCACCGTTCCTGTAGACTCCAACAGTGTGTCTGTCTCAAAGATAATATGTGTGTGTGAGACCGGAGGTAAATCCGAAGAGGGAGGGGAAGGGGAGAGAGTGCTGAGGATGCGTGGTCAGTTTGCCGTCACTGGGAGGAAATGGTGTGAAACCACACGACCGGCCTATAAACACAGAGACGGAGAGAAGCTGAGAAGCGAGAAATCGATATCCGGCGGTGTGAGCAGAAATAACTCCAACGGTGTGCAGGGAGTTGACCATGTGTCTGACCCCGGGAGTGTATGATTGGACGATATAGAACATAGAACAGAAAAAAAAAAACACCGCTCATTACAGACCCTTCTGCCCACATTGTTGTGCCGACACTTATACTCTGCCTCCCATATAAACCAACAACGTAAAGTCCACCATATTATCTATTATTCTATCTATTATTATCTGCCTATTATTCTCTTAAATTTCATTAGTGTATCAGACGGATAACACAGTACCGGACAGAGAAACAGAGCGAAAGTCCCTCTTCACTCCGTCTCTAGCCTCTCACCAATGACCAGTTTTTCAGGGTTCCTTTAGTCTCCAACAGTGTGTCTGTCTCAGAGATAATAAGTACGTGTGAGACCAGAGATAGAACAGAGAAGGGAGGGGGAATGGAAAGAGGGCTGTGGAGGGGTGCTGAGTTTCCAGTCACTGGGAGGAAATGGTGTGAAACCACACGACCGGCCTGTACACACGGAAACGTAGAGAAGCAGAGAAACGAGAAATATATTTCGGGTGGAATTCAGCAGAAATAACTCCAACGTGGAGCAATGTGGACCATGTGTCTGACCCCTTGAGTGTGTGATTGGACAGTATGAAACATTGAACAGAAAACAACATTGCACATTACAGGCCCTACGGCCCACAATGTTGTGCCGACACTTATACTCTGCCTCTCACATAAACCAGCAATGTAAATTCCTGTATATATCTGTCTATTAGAATCTTAAATTTCATTAGTGCATCTGCCTCCACCACTGACTCAGATAGTGCAGTCCACGCACCAAGCAATCTCTGAGTAAAATACCTTCCTCTAATACCCCCTTGATCTTTTCTCCCCTTGCCTTAAAGCTATGTCCTCTTGCATTAAATAGTGGTGCCCTGACCACTCTATCTATGAATCTGAATATCTTGTATACCTCTACCAGTTCTCCTCTTATCCTCCATCACTCCAGAGAGTAAAGCCCTAGCTCCCTTAATCTCTGATTATTATGTGTGCTCTCTAAACCAGTCAGCATACTGGTAACACTCCTCTGTACCTTTTCCAATGCTTCCACATGCTCCCTATAGGGAAGCGACCAGAATTGGAATAAACCCGCGAATCTTAAACTCTATACCTCGACTTATGACAGCTAAAACTCCACTGGATGTCGTAACTACCTTATCCACTGCGAGGCATCTTTCAGGGATTTCTGGACATTTGCCCCAAGAGCTCTCTGCTCCGCCGCACCCAAGTATCCTGCCATTTACTTTGTACTCTGCCTTGGTGTTTGTCCTTCCAAAAGTGTACCACCTCACACTTCTTCGGGTTGAACTCCATCTGCCACTTCTCAGCCCACTTCTGCATCCTATCAAGGTCTCTCTGCCATCTTCGACAATCCTCTACACTATCCACAACACCAGCAACATCTGTGCCGTCTGCAAAGTTACCAACCCAACCTTCTACCCCCACATCCATGCCGTTAATAAAAATCACAAAAAGTAGATATCCCCGAACCGATCGTTGTGGGACTCCACTAGTCACAACATTCCCATCTGAATTTACTACCTGTACCACAACCCTCGGCTTTCCTCAGCCAAGCCAATTCCGAACCAACCTGGACTTATATCCCTAGATCCTATGACTTCTGACTTTCTGAATAAGCCTACCACGTGGAATATTTTCAAAATAAATTTAGATCACATCCACTGCAGTACCCAGAACAATATGCCTGGTCACCTCCTCAAAGAACTCTGTCAGGCTTGTTGCGCACGATCTGCCATTCACAAAGCCTTGCTGACTGTCCCTGATCAGACCATGAATCTCTAAATGTCCATAGATCCAATCCCTAAGAATCTTTTCCAACAGCTTTCCCACCATAGACGTAAGGCTCATTGGTCTATAATTACCCTGACAATCCCTATTAACCTATTTGAAGAAGGGGACAAGATTCGCCTCCCGGCAATCATGCGGTACCATTCCCGTGGACAACGAGGATATAAAGATCCTATCGGCAGGCTCAACAATCTATTTCCTCGTCTCGTGGAGCAGCCAGGGTAATATTCCTTCAGGCTCGGTGACGAATCCGTCCTAACGTGTTTTAACAACTCCAACAGCTATTCTTCGGTATTGGGGTTTTCCTTTTACGCTACTCACCAAGGCCTTCTGATGCCCCCTTTTTGCTCTCCTCAGTTCCATCCTGAGCTCAATTCTTGCTACCCAATATTCCGCCATAGACCCATCTGATCCCTGCTTCCTAAACCTCATGTATGCTGCCTACTTCCACCTGACTAGTTTCTCCAACGCACCGGTCACCATGGCTCCTTCCCTCTCCATTCTTTATCTTCCTCACCTGGACAAATTTAACCCTAAAATCCTGCAACAGATGCCTAAACGTCGAACAAATGTCCATCCATCATTTCCCTACTGAAACATCATCCCATTTCACACACGCATGTTCTCAACTTATAATCTGCCGTTCCCCTCTTAAAAAAAGTTCTGTGCCTACTGTTCTTACTCTTTTCCATGAGGCAAATGGAGACAGTTAAACTGTCTGTCTGAAACCGATGGTGTGTAACGGGACGAAGAGGAGTGAGATTCACCATGTGATTGACCCTGGGAATACATGATCAGACGGTGAGCAGAGAGTTTCAATGCTGATCTGACCACGAGAGTGTGTGATGGGACGGTATGGAAGGAGCTTCTCCCTGTGCCTGATCCCGGTACTGTTTCATGAGAAGTTGTGGAGGGAGCTTCACCCTGTGTCTGAACCTCGGCGTGTATGATGGCACGGTGCGGAGTGAGATTCCCTTAGTGTCTGAGCCCGGGAGTGTGTGCTGGGACGGTGTGTGGGGAGGTCCACTCTGTGTCTGACCCCGGGGGTGTGTGATGGGACGGTGTGCAGGGAGAGTCACTCTGTGTCTGAGGCCAGGAGTGTGTGATGGGACGGTGTGGAGGGAGTTTCTCTCCGTGTCTGACCCCGGGAGTGTGTGATGGGACGGTGTGCAGGGGGATTCACTCTGTGTCTGACACTGAGAGTGTGTAATGGGACGGTGTGGAGGGAGATTCACTCTGTCTGAACCCGGGGGGGTGTGATGGAATGGTGGGCAGGGGGATTTACACTGTCTGAACCGGGGAGTGGGAACGGGGCAAGCAGCTCGGTTGCATTTCGGTCCGAAGTGTGCAGTCCGAACTGGCAGACAGAAGGTGATGGAAGGTTTTTGAATGAGCTCCTGAACTCCGTCTGCTTGGCCGACGTCACTCTATTTTTATATTTTGCTGTCTGCATAACCGTCCGGTCAGTGTATCCGCACGCTTTCAGTACTTATCTGGAATTGTAACAGCACCCAGCTTATTTTCCAATAGCAGAAGAAAGTCAAACCTCAAACACCGCGCTGTTTCCTGTGAACTTCAACATCTAATTGTCAGGTTTCTTTGACAATTGCTACACGGTCTGTTGCTCTGACTTCGTCTTGGTGCCTCGGTTACTTCGGTGGATGTTCCGGGATTGACCCGGGGCCGTGGTTTCCAGAGCACACACTGTCTGGATCAACTGGACATTGGACTGGACATTGGGGTCAGGAATGGGGGGTTGTTTGAAAATCTCTCGGACAGTAACGGCAACATATCCGCCCGTCTTCCCCCCCCCCCCCCCCGTTCACTTCTCAACTCTCACTCTTCCGTTTCTTCCATCCCTTTCTCTCTCCGTTCATCTCTTGCTGTCCTTCCGATTTCCATATTCCTTCTCCCTCAATCGTGCCTTCCCTGCATCTCTCCTCCCTCTCTTCCTTCGCCCCCCTGTCCGTTTCTCTCTCTCTCTCTCTCTCTCTCTCTCTTTCTCTTGCTTTTCCCCTTAGCTCGCGCTCTCTTTTATCACTCTCACCCCTAATTTTCTCCACGATTCCACCCTCTCTATTTCTAAACCTCACTCCCTATTCATTCCCACTTCTCGTCTACCACTCATTCACTCCGCTCCCACTTTCTGACCCCAGTATCCCACACCTCTCTTTCTGCCAAGCCCGAGCCTACCCCTTACTCTCCCCTTGCTCTTTAACTCCACACTCGCTCTACACTCCCCCACCGCCTTGCCGCTCACATCGCCCCATACCACCCCCTCACACCGTTAATCTCAATCATGCCTGGCGCTGCCGACCTGCTCTCGGTTCTTACCTTTATCTGCTGCTCACCCGGTGTTTGTTTGTGCGGTCTGAACCCGTGTCAACACAGGCTTCCTGTGAGCACAGTTCCCTCCCTTCGCTGAGCTCAGAGACGCAGAGGATCATCGACAGGATGGACGACAACGAGACATACCTGAATGTACAGCTCTTAAAAACGGACTCACCGTCTCCATCGGGAGGTGAGTGGGACAGACACGGAGGGAGGGAGATTCAATCTCTTTCTAACCCGGGGAGTGTGTAATGGGACGGTGTGGAGAGAGCTTATCTCTGTGTCTAACTCTGTTTGCATCTGCTGGGACTGTGTTGTGGGATCTCGACACAGTGTCTGATCCCGAGAATGTGTTTTTGGAAATTGTGTTGGGAACTTTTCTGTATGTCTGACAACAGGATACTTTGATGGGACAGTGCAACGGGAGCTTCACTCTATCTCTAAAACGCCGTGTCAGTCTGAGCGGTCGTTTCGGAACGATTGTAACCATAAAACAGACGCCGTGAATTTGTGATGGACGGGTGAGTAAGGATTCCAATTCAGTGTCTGACGACCGGCGGAAGTAATGGACGGTGTGGAGAGCAATTCAATGTTCATTGGTCCTATATTCCAGAACAGATGATGGGACGAATCAATATTGTTCGACCTCTGTTTCAAAGCGTCTTGAAATAAATTCAAAAACGGAAGAGGTATGTGTGAGACACACAGAAGATGTCTCCACACAAGAGTGAAGCTCCCCAAAATCTTGGATGGGACAGAGTTTGGGGAGCTTCACTCAAGGTCCCGGCACAGACACCGTGGACAGACACAGAGTGAATTTCACAACAAACCGCACCATCACACCCTGACTGGGTCAGACAGAGAGTGAATCTCCCTCCACAACGTCCCATCACACACCCGCGGGGACAGACACAGAGTGAAGTTCCCTCCACACCGTCCCATCACACAATCCCGGGTACCCACACAGAATTAATCGCCCTTCACACCGTCCGATCACACACACCCAGGCTCAGGCACAGAGTGACTCTTCCTTCGCACCGAAGTTTCACTCACTCCTGGGGCCAAGACACGTGGTGAAGCTCCCTGCACATCGTCTCATCACACACTTCCGGGGTCAGACACAGAGTGAATCTCCCTGCACACCGTCCAGTCAGGCGCTTCCGGGGTCAGATGCAGAGTTAGTAGCAGCCTAACAGATGGATAACACAGTTCCGTACAGAGAAGCAGAGCGAAAATCCCTCTTCACTCCATCTCTCGCCTCTCACCAATCACCAGTTTTTCAGTGTTCCTTTAGTCTCCAACAGTGTGTCTGTCTCAGAGATAATAAATACGTGTGAGACCAGAGATAGAACAGAGGATGGAAGGGTAATGGAAAGAGGGCTGTGGACAGCTGGTGAGTTTCCAGTCACTGAGAGGAAATGCTGTGAAACCACTCGACCGGCCTGTATAAACAGAAACGTAGAGAAGCTGAGACACGAGAAATAGATTTCCGGTGCAATTGAGCAGAAATAACTCCAACGTTGAGCAAGGAGCTTGACCATGTCTCTGACCCCTGGAGTGTGTGACTGGACGGTATAGAACATAGAACAGGCAACAACTCTACACATTACAGGCCCTACGGCCCACAACGTTGTGCGGACACTTATACTCTGCCTCCCACATAAACCAACAATGTAAATTCCTGCATATATCTGCCTATCAGTCTTTTTAAATTTCATTAGTGTATGGGCCTCCACCACTGACTCAGGCAGTGCAGTCCACGCATCAAGCAATCTCTGAGTAAACTACCTTCCTCTAATACCCCCTTGATCTTTGCTCCCGTTATCTTAAAGCTATGTCATCTTGCATTAAATAGTGGTGCCCTGTCCAGTCTATCTATTTCTCTTAATATCTTGTATACGTCTAGCAGGTCTGCTCTCATCCTCCATTTCTCCAGAGAGTAAATCCCTATCTCCCTTAATCTCTGATCATAATGCGTACCCTCTAAACCAGTCAGCTTACCAGTAAATATCCTCTGTATCCTTTCCAATGCTTCCACATCCTCCCTATAGGGAAGCGAACAGAACTGGAATAACCCACGACTCTTAAACTCTATCCCTCGATTTATGAAGGCTAAAACTCCACCGGATGTCTTAACTACCCAATCTACTGTGAAGCAATTTTCAGGGATCTCTGGACATGTACCCCCATATCCCTCTGCTCCTCCACACTCCCAACTATCCTGCAATTTACTTTGTAGTCTGCATTGGGGTTTGTCCTTCCAAAAGTGTTCCACCTAACACTTCTCCAGGTTGAAATCCATTTGCCTCTTCTCAGCCCACTTCTGCATCCTATCAACCTCTCTCTGCAATCTTCGACAGTCTTCTAAACTATCCACAACACCACCAAAAAACTACCAACCCATCCTTCTACCCCCACATCCAGGTCGTTCATAAAAATCACAAATAGTAGAGATCACCGAACCGATCCTTGTGGACACCACTAGTCACAACATTCCAATCTGAATTTACTACCTGTACCACAACGCTCGGCTTTCTGCAGCCAAGCCAATTCTGAACCCACCTGGACTTACTTGCCTAGATCCTATGACTTCTGAATTTCTGAATTAGCCTATCATGTGAAATCTTGTCAAAATATATATCGATCACATCCACTGCAATGACCTTATCCATATGCCTGGTCAACTCCTCAAAGAACTCTATCAGGCTTGTCAGGAACGATCTGCTCTTCACAAAGCCATGCGGACTGTCCCTGATCAGACCGTGTTTCTCTAAATGTCCATAGATCCAATCTCTAAGTTTCTTTTCCAAACGCTTTCCCACCACGGACGTAAGGCTCACTGGTCTATAATTACACGGATTAACCCTGTTAACCTAGTTGAAGAAGGGGACAACATTCGCCTCCCTGCAGTCCTGCGGTACCATTCCCGTGGACAACGAGGACATAAAGATCCTAGCCGGAGGCTCAGCAATCTCTTCCCTCACCTCGTGGAGCAGCCTGGGTAATTTTTCGTCAGGTCAGTTGACGTATCCATCCTAAAGTATTTTAACAACTCCAACAGCTATTCTTGGGTATTTGGGGTTTTCCTTTGCGATGCTAACAAACGCCTTCTGATGCCCCCTTCTTGCCATCCTCAGTTCCTTCCAAAGCTCCATTCTACCCAATAGACACATCTGAACCCAGCTTCCTGAACCACATGTATGGTGCCTACCTCCACCTGACTACTTTCTCCAACGCACCGGTCACCATGGCTCTTTCACTCTACCATTATTTATCTTCCTCACCTGGACAAATTTAACCCTAAAATACTGCAACAGATGCCTAAACTTCGAACAAATGTCCATCGCACAATTCCCTGCAGAAACATCATCCCATTTCACACACGCCTGTTCTAATCTTATAGCTTCATAATCTGTCGTTCCCCTCTTAAAAATCCTCTGTGTCCTCTCTGTTTTTACTCTTATCCATGAGGCAAATGGAGGCAGTTAAATTCTCTGTCAGATATCGGTGCTGTGTAACGGGACGGCGTGGAGGGAGATTCACCATCTGTTTGACCCAGGAGTACGTGTTCAGACATTAAGGAGAGAGCTTCAATGCTGATCTGATCCTGTGAGCGTGTGATGGGACGCGGTGGAGGGAGCTTTACTCTGTCACTGACCCCGCTACTGTGCCCTTGGACGGTGTGGAGGGCATTCACTCTGTGCCTGATTCCGGTACTTTTTCTTGGGACGTTGAGGCGGGAGCTTTACACCGGGTCTAACCCCTGGAGTGGGTGGTGGGACGGTGTGCAGGGAGATTCACACTGAGTCTGACCCCGGGTGTGTGTGGTGGGACCGCGGGGAGGGAGAATTTATGAGCGTCTGACCCCCGAATTATGAAATGGGATCTTCTGGAGAGAGCTTCAGTCTGGCGTGTACGTATCACATTCACGGCGTTAGTAAAGTTTCGTTGATGTCTGTATGACGGCCCAGGCAGTGTAGCTGCAGGCTTTCAATACTTCTCTGAAATACTGACTTCCCCCAGTTATGTTCCAATGGCTGGTGTAGCTACCTCCACACCATCCAAACATAGAACACCGGGGTCGTCCTCAGAGTGAGGCTTACTCGGAACGGTTCCCTCACACACCCCCGGGATCAGACACAGAGTGAATCTCCCTCCACACCGTCCCAACACACACTCCCGGGGTCAGACACAGAGTGAATCTCCCTTCACACCGTCCCATCACACACTCCGGGGATCAGAAACAGAGTGACTCTCACTCCTCACAGTCCTATCACACACTCTTGAAGTCAGAAACAGAGTGAATCTCCCTACACACCGTCCCATCACACGCTTCCGGGGCCAGATGCAGAGCTGGTAGCCGCCTCACAGACGGATAACACAGTAACGGACAGAGAAACAGTGCGAAAATCCCTCTTAACTCCATCTCTCGCTCTCACCAATGACCAGTTTTTCAGGGTTCCTGTAGTCCCCAACAGTGTGTCTCTCTCAGAGATAATAAGTGTGTGTGAGACCAGAGATAGAACAGAGAAAGGAGGGGGAATGGAAAGAGGTCTGTGGAGGGGTGGTGAGTTTCCAGTCACTGGGAGGAAATGCTGTGAAACCACTCGACCGGCCTGTACACACATAAACGTAGAGAAGCTGAGAAACGAGAAATAGATTTCCAGTGCAATTGAGCAGAAATAACTCCAACGTTGAGCAAGGAGCTTGACCATGTCTCTGACCCCGGGAGTGTGTGATTCGACGATATAGAACATAGAACAGAAGGCATCACTGCACATTACGGGCCCTACGACCCACGATGTTGTGCCGACACTTATACCCTGCCTCCCACATAAACCAACAATGTAAATTCCTGCATATATCTGTCTATTAGACTCTTAAACTTCATTAGTGTATGTGCCTCCACCACTGACTCAGACAGTGCAGTCCACGCACCAAGACATCTCTGTGCAAAATACCTTCCTCTAATACCCCGTTGATCATTGCTCCCCTTATCTTAAAGCTATGTCCTCTTGCATTAAATAGTGGTGCCCTGTCCAGTCTATCTACTTCTCTTAATATCTCTTAACGTCTAACAGGTCTCCTCTCATCCTCCATCTTTCCAGAGAGTAGATCCCTCGCTCTCTTAATCTCTGATCATAATGCGTATTCTGTAAACCAGTCAGCATACCGGTAAATCTCCTCTGTACCTTTCCCAATACTTTCTCATCCTCCCTATAAGGAAGCGACCAGAACTGGAATAACCCGTCACTCTTAAACTCTATCCCTCGACTTATGAAAGCTAACAATCCACTGGATTTCTTAACTACCCTGTGTACTGTGAGGCAACTTTCAGGGATCTCTGGAGATGTGCCTCCAGATCTCTATGCTCCTCCACACTCCCATTATCCTGCCATTTACTTCGTACTCTGCCTTCGGGTTTGTCCGTCCAAAAGTGTACCACCTCACACTTCTCCGGGTTGATCTCCATCTGCCACTTCTCAGCCCAATTCTGCATCCTATCAATGTCTCTATGCAATCACCGACAATCTTCTAAACTATCCCCAAAACCAACAAACTTTGTGCCGTCTGCAAACTTACCAATGCGCCCTTCTTACCCCTACATCCAGGTCTTTATTAAAAATCACGAAAGTAGAGATACTCGAACCGATCCTTGTAGGACACCTCTAGTCACGACATTCTAATCAGAATTTACTCCGTGTCCCACAACCCTCGGCTTTCCGCAGCCAAGCCAATTTTGATCCTACCTGGAATTTCTTCCAATGATCTCATGACCTCTGACTTTCTGAATAAGTCTATCATGTGAAACCTATCAAATATATTTAGATAACTTCTACAGCACTACCGTGAGCTATATGCCTCTGCACCTCCTCAAAGAAATCTATCAGGTTTGATAGGCACGATCTGCTCTTCACAAAGCTATGCTGACTGTTCCTGATCAGACCATGATTCTCTAAATGTCCATAGATGCAATCTCTAAGAATAATTTCCAACAGCTTTTCCACCACAGACGTAAGGCTCACTGGTCTATAATTACCCGGAATATCCTTATAAACCTATTTGAAGAAGGGGACAACATTCGCCTCCCGGCAGTCCTGCGGTACCATTCCCGTGGACAACGACGACAGGAAAATCCTAGCCGAAGGCTCAGCAATATCTTCCCTCACCTTGTGGAGCAGACAGGGTAATATTCCATCAGGTCAGGTGACGTATCCGCCCTAAAGTATGTAAACAACTCCAACAGCTATTCTTCGGTATTGGGGTTTTTCTTTATACTACTCGCCAAGGGTTTCTGATGCCCCATTGTTGCCATCCTAAGTTCCTGCCTAAGCTCCTTTCTTGCTACCCAATTTTCCCCAATAGACCCAACTGATCCCTGCTTCCTAAACCTCATGTATGCTGCCTACCTCCACCTGTCTAGTTTCACCAACGCACCGGTCACAATGGCTCCTTCACTCTACCATTATTTATCTTCCTCACCTGGACAAATGTAACCCTAGAATCCTGCAACAGATGCCTGAAATTCGAACAAGTGTTCATCACACATTTCCCCGCAGAAACATCATCCCATTTCACACACGCCTGTTCTAACCTTATAACCTCATCATCTATCGTCCCCCTCTTAAAACACTTCTGTGTCCTCTCTGTTTTGACACTTATCCATGAGGCAAATGGTGGCAGTTAAACTCTCTGTCTGATATCGGTGCTGTGTAACGGGACGGCGTGGAGAGAGATTCCCCATCTGTTTGACTACAGGAATACGTGATCAGACATTAAGGAGAGAGCTTCAATGCATTTCTGATCCTGTGAGCGTGTGATGGGACGCGGTGGAGGGAGCTTCACTCTGTCACTGACCCCGCTACCGTGTCCTTGGACGGTGTGGGGGGCATTCACTCTGTGTCTGATTCCGGTACTTTTTCTTCTGACGTTGAGGCGGGAGCTTTACACCGGAACTAACCCCTTGAGTGTGTGATGGGACGGTGTGGAGGGAGATTCACACTGTCTGACCACGGGTGTGTGTGGTGGGACGGTGTGGTGGGAGATTCACACTGAGTCTGATCCCGGGTGTGTATTGGGGTACCGCGTGGAAGGATCTTCTCAGTGTGACAGACACCGAGGATGTGTGATGGGAAGTTGTGGAGGGAGAATTTATCAGCGTCTGAACCCCGAATTATGAAATGGGATCTTCTAGAGAGTGCTTCAGACTGGCGTGTACGTATCACATTCACGGCGTTAGTAAAGTTTTGTTGATGTCTGTATGACGGCCCAGTCAGTGTAGCTGCAGGCTCTCAATACTTCTCTGAAATACTGACTTCCACAAGTTATGTTCCAATGACTGAAGAGAGTAAGACACAGAGGGTTGCTACCTCCACACCATCCAAACATAGAACACCAGGTTCGAGCTCAGAGTGAAGTTCACTCCGCACGGTCCCCTCACACACCCCCGGGATGAGACACAGAGAGAGGCTCCCTACACACCGTCCCATCACACAAACCCAGGATCAGACACAGAGTGAAACTCTCTCCACACCGTTAAATCACATACATCCGATGTCAGGCACATTGTGAATCTCCCTCCACAACATCCCATTACACATTCCCTGGTTCACACATAGAGTGAAACTCCCTCTACACCGCACCATCACAGACTACCGGGGTCAGACACATAGTGAATCTCCTTCCACACTGTCCGAACACACACACACCCGGTGTCAGACACACTGTGAATCTCACTCCTCACAGATCTATCACACACTCCCGAGGTCAGAGACAGAGTGAATCTCCCTCCACGCCGTCCCATCACGCACTTCTGGGGTCAGACACAGAGTGAATCTCCCTCCACGCCGCCCCATCACACACTCCCGGGATCAGACAAAGAGTGAATCTCCCTCCACACTGCCCCATCACACACTCCCGGGATCAGACAAAGAGTGAATCTCCCTCCACACTGTCCCATCACACACTCCCGGTGTCAGACACACAGTGACTCTCACTCCTTACAGTTCTATCACACACTCCCGAGATCAGACACAGAGTGAATCTCCCACCACGCCGTCCCATCACGCACTTCTGGGGTCAGACACACAGTGAATCTCCCTCCACACCGCCCCATCACACACTCCCGGGATCAGACAAAGAGTGAATCTCCCTCCACACCGCCCCATCACACACTCCCGGGATCAGACAAAGAGTGAATCTCCCTCCACACTGTCCCATCCCACACTCCCGGTGTCAGAGACACAGAGTGAATCTCCCTCCACACCGTCCCATCACACACTCCCGGTGTCAGAGACACAGTGACTCTCACTCCTCACAGTCCTATCACACACTCCCGGTGTCAGACACACTGTGACTCACACTCTTCACAGTTCTATCACACACTCCCGAGATCAGACACAGAGTGAATCTCCCTACACACCGTCCCATCTCACGCTTCCGGGGCCAGATGCAGAGTTCGTAACCGCCTCACAGACGGATAACACAGTAACGGACAGAGAAACAGAGCGAAAATCCCTCTTCACTCCATCTTTCGCTCTCACCAATGACCAGTTTTTCGGGGTTCCTGTAGTCTGCAACAGTGTGTCTGTCTCAGAGATCATAAGTGCGTGTGAGACCAGAGATAGAACAGAGAAAGGAGGGGGAATGGAAAGAGGGCTGTGGAGGGGTGGTGAGTTTCCAGTCACTGGGAGGAAATGCTGTGAAACCTCTCGACCGGCCTGTACACACGGAAACGTAGAGAAGCTGAGAAACGATAAATAGATTTCCGGTGCAATTGAGCAGAAATAACTCCAACGTTGAGCAAGGAGCTTGACCATGTCTCTGACCCCGGGAGTGTGTGATGCGACGGTACAGAACATAGAACAGAAGACAGCACTGCACATTACAGGCTCTTCGTCCCACAGTGTTGTGCCGACACTTATACTCTGCCACCCACATAAACCAACAACGTAAATTCCTGCATACAGCTGTCTATTAGACTCTTAAATTTCATTAGTGCATGTCCCTCCACCACTGACTCCGACAGTGCAGTCCACGCACCAAGCAATTTCTGAGCAAAATACCTTCCTCTAATACCCCACTGATCATTGCTTCCCTTACCTTAAGCTATGTCCTCTTGCTTTGAATAGTGGTGTCCTGTCCACTCTATATATTTCTCTTAAATTCGTGTATACCTCCAGCAGGTCTCCCCTCATCCTCCATCTCTCCAGAGAATAAATCCCTATTTCCCTTAATCACTGATCATAATGCGTATCCTCTAAACCAGTCAATATACCGGTAAATCTCCTCTGTACCCTTTCTAATGCTACCACATCCTCCCTATAGGGAAGCGACCAGAACAGGAATAACCCGTGACTCTTAAACTCTATCCCTCGACTTATGAAAGCTAACAATCTACTGGATTTCGTAACCACCCTGTGTACTGTGAGGCAACTTTCAGGGATCTCTGGACATGTGCCTCCAGATCGCTATGCTCCTCCACACTCCCATTATCCTGCCATTTACTTTGTACTCTGCCTTCGGGTTTGTCCGTCCAAAAGTGTACCATCTCACACTTCTCCGGGTTGATCTCCATCTGCCACTTCTCAGCCCACTTCTGCATCCTATCAATGTCTCTATGCAATCACCGACAATCTTCTAAACTATCCACAAAGCCAACAAACTTTGTGCCGTCTGCAAACTTACCAACGCGCCCTACTTACCCCTACATCCAGGTCTTTATTAAAAATCACGGAAGTAGAGATACTCGAACCGATCCTTGTGGGACACCATTAGTCACAACATTCTAATCTGAATTTACTCCGTGTCCCACAACCCTCGGCTTTCCGCAGCCAAGCCAATTTTGATCCTACCTGGAATTTCTTCCAATGATCTTATGACTTCTGACTTTCTGAATAAGTCTATCATGTGAATCCTATCAAATATATTTAGATAACTTCTACAGCGCTACCGTGATCTATATGCCTCTTCACCTCCTCAATGAAATCTATCAGGTTTGATAGGCACGATCTGCTCTTCACAAAGCTATGCTGAATGTTCCTGATCTGACCATGATTCTCTAAATGTCCATAGATGCAATCTATAAGAATAATTTCCAACAGATTTTCCACCACAGACGTAAGTCTCACTGGTCTATAATTACCCGGAATATCCCTATTAACCTATTTGAAGAAGGGGACAATATTCGCCTCCCTGCAGTCCTGCAGTACCCTTCCCGTGGACAACGACAACAGGAAGATCCTAGCCGAAGGCTCAGCAATATGTTCCCTCACCTCGTGCAGCAGACAGAGTAATATTCCATCAGGACAGGTGACGTATCCGCCCTAAAGTATGTTAACAACCCCAACAGCTATTCTTAGGTATTGGGGATTTTCTTTATGCAACTCGCCAAGGCTTTCTGATGCCCCCTTGTTGCCATCCTAAGTTCCTCCCTAAGCTCCTTTCTTGCTACCCAATAATCCCCAATAGGCCAAACTGATCCCTGCTTCCTAAACCTCATGTATGCTGCTTACTTCCACCTGACTAGTTTCACCAACGCACCGGTCACCATGGCTCCTTCACTCTACCATTATTTATCTTCCTCACCTGGACAAATTTAACCCTAGAATCCTGTAACAGATGCCTGAAATTCGAACAAATGTTCATCACACATTTCCCCGCAGAAACATCATCCCATTTCACACACGCTTGTTCTAACCTTATAGCCTCATCATCTGTCGTCCCCCTCTTAAAACACTTCTGTGTCCTCTCTGTTTTGACACTTATCCATGAGGCAAATGGTGGCAGTTAAACTCTCTGTCTGATATCGGTGCTCTGTAACGGGACGGCGTGGAGGGAGATTCCCCATCTGTTTGACTACAGGAATACGTGATCAGACATTAACGAGAGAGCTTCAATGCAGGACTGCAGGGAGGCGAATGTTGTCCCCTTCTTCCTGTGAGCGTGTGATGGGACGCGGTGGAGGGAGCTTTACTCTGTCACTGACCCCGCTACCGTGTCCTTGGACGGTGTGGAGGGCATTCACCCTGTGTCTGATTCCGGTACTTTTTCTTCTGACGTTGAGGTAGGAGCTTTACACAGGGTCTAACCCTTGGAGTGTGTGATGGGACGGTGTGGAGGGAGATTCACACTGAGTCTGACCCCGGGTGTGTGTGGTGGGACCGCGTGGAGGGAGCTTCACTCTGTGTCTGACCTCGGGAGTGTGTGATGGGAAGTTGTGGAGGGAGAATTTATCAGCATCGGACCCCCGAATTATGAAATGGGATCTTCTGGAGAGTGCTTCAGACTGGCGTGTACGTATCACATTCACGGCGTTAGTAAAGTTTTGTTGATATCTGCATGACGGCCCAGTCAGTGTAGCTGCAGGCTCTCAATACTTCTCTGAAATACTGAGTTCCCCCAGTTATGTTCCAATGGCTGAAGAGAGTAAGACACAGAGTGTTGCTACCTCCACACCATCCAAACATAGAACACCAGGTTCGAGCTCAGAGTGAAGTTCACTCCGCACGGTCCCCTCACACCCCCCCCCCCTCGGAATCAGATACAGAGAGAGGCTGCCTACACACCGTCCCATCACACAATCCCGGGATCAGACACAGAGTGAAACTCTCTCCACAACGTTCCATCACATACACCCGATGTCAGGCACAGTGTGACTCTCCCTCCGCAACATCCCATTGCACACACCCTGGCTCACACATAGAGTGAATCTCCCTCTACATCGCACCATCACCCAGTGAATCTTCCTCCACACTGTCCCATTATACACTCCCGGTGTCAGACACACAGTGAATCTCACTCCTCACAGTCCTATCACACACTCCCGAGGTCAGAAACAGAGTGAACCTTCCTCCACGCCGTCCCATCACACGCTTCCGAGGCCAGATGTAGAGTTAGTAGCCGCCTCACAGACGGATAACACAGTAACGGACAGAGAAACAGAGCGAAAATCCCTCTTTACACCATCTCTCGCTCTCACCAATGACCAGTTTTTCAGGGTTCCTGTAGTCTCCAACAGTGTGTCTGTCTCAGAGGTAATAAGTATCTGTGAGACCAGAGATAGAACAGAGAAAGGAGGGGGATTGGAAAGAGGGCTGTGGACAGCTGGTTATTTTCCAGTAACTGGGAGGAAATGGTGTGAAACCTCTCGACCCGCCTGTACACACAGAAACGTAGAGCAGCTGAGAAACGAGAAATAGATTGTCGGTGCAATTGAGCAGACATAACTTCAACGTTGAGCTAGGAGCTTGACCATGTGTCTGACCCCGGGAGTGTGTGATGCGACGGTACAGAATATAGAACAGAAGACAGCACTGCACATTACAGGCTCTTCGTCCCACAATGTTGTGCCGACACTTATACTCTGCCTCTCACATAAAGCAACAATGTAAATTCCTGCATACAGCTGTTTATCAGACTCTTAAATTTCATTCGTGTATGTGCCTCCACCACTGACTCCGACAGTGCAGTCCACGCACCAAGTAATCTCTGAGTAAAATACCTTCCTCTTATACCCCATTGATCATTGCTCCCCTTACCTTAAAGCTCTGTCCTCTTGCATTGAATAGTGTTGCCCTGTCCACTCTATCTGTTTCTCTTAATATTTGTATACGTCTAGCAGTTCTTCTCTCATCCTCCATCTCTCCAGAGGTTAATGTCATAGCTCCCTTAATCTCTGATCATAATGCGTACTCTCTAAACCAGTCAGCATGCTGGTAAATCTCCTCTGTATAGGGGAGAGACTAGAACTGCAATAACCCGCGACACAAACTCTATGTCTCGACTTACGAAGGCTAACACTCCACTAGATTTCTTAACTACCCTATCTACTGTGAGGCAACTTTCAGGGATCTCGGGACATGTTCCCCCAGATCCCTCTGCTCCTCCACACTCCCAAGTATCCTGCCATTTACTTTGTACTCTGCCTTGGCGTTTGTCCTTCCAAATGGGTACCAACTCACACTTCTCCGGGTTGAACTCCATCTGCCACTTCTCAGCCCACTTCTGCATCCTATCAATCTTCGACAATCTTCTAAACTATCCAGAATACCACCAACATTTTGCCGTCTCCGAACATTCCAACCCACCCCTCTACCCCCACATCCAGGTCTTTAATAAAATCACAAAAGGTGGAGATCCCGGAACGGATCCTTGTGGGACACCACTAGTCACTACATTCCAATCTGAATTTAATCACTGTACCACAACGCTCGGCTTTTTGCAGCCAAGACAATTCTGAACCCACCTGGACTTATTTCCCTAGATCCTATCACTTCTGACTTTCTGAATAATCCTATCATGTGGAACCTTGTCAAAATACATGTAGATCACATCCACTGCACTACCCTGATCTATATGCCTGGTGACCTCCTCAAAGAACCCTGTCCAACTTGTTAGGCATTATCTGCCTTTCACAAAGCCATGCTGACTGTCCCTGATCAGACCGTAATTCTCGAAATGTCCATAGGTCCTAACATTAAGAATCTTTTCCAAACGCTTTTCCACCACAGACGTAAGTCTCACTGCTCTATAATTACCCTGATTATCCCTGTTGACCTATTTGAAGAAGGGGACAACATTCGCCTCCCTGCAGTCCTGCGGTACCATTCCCGTGGAGAACGAGGACATAAAGATCCTAGCCGGAGGCTCATCAATCTGTTCCCTTGCCTCTTGGAGCAGCCTAGGCAATATTCCTTCTTTCTTGGGGTTTCCCTTTAAGCTACTCGCCAAGGCATTCTTATGACCCCTTCTTGCTCTCCTCAGCCCCTTATTAAGCTCCATTCTTGCTACCCAATGTTCCTCAGAATACCCATCTGAACCCTGCTTCCTAAACCTCATGTATGCTGCCTACTTCCACCTGACTAGTTTCTCCAACACACCGGTCACCATGGCTCCTTCACTCTACCATTCTTTATCTTCCTCACCTGGACAAATTTAACCCTGAAATCCTGCAACAGATGCCTAAATGTCGAACAAATGCCCATAGAAAATTCCCCTGCTGAAACATCATCCCATTTCACACACGAATGTTCTAACCTTATAGCCTCATTATCTGTCGTTCTCCTGTTAAAACATTCTGTGTCCTCTCTGTTTTTACTCTTTTCCATAAAGCAAATGGAGACAGTAAAACTCCCTGTCTGATATCGTTGCTGTGTAACGGGACGTCGTGCAGGTAGATTCACCAAGTGCTTGAACCCAGGAGTACGTGATCAGACGGTAAGCAGAGAATGTCAATGCTTATCTGGCCACGACAGCGTGTGATCTGACGCTGTACAGGGAGCTTTACACTGTGTCTGATCCCGGTACTGCGTCCTGGGACTGTGTGTAGGAAACTTCACTCCGTGTCTAACCCGAGGAGTTTGTGATGCGACGGTGTGGAGGGAACTTCACTCCGGGTCTAACCCCGGGAGTTTGTGGTGGGACAGTGGAGAAGGAGAGTTAATCTGTGTCTGACCCCGGGGGTGAGTGATGGGATGGTGTGGAGCGAGATTCACTCTGAGTCTGAACCCTGGAGTTTGAGATGGGACGGTGCGGAGGGATCTTCACTCTGAGTCTGACTCCGGTGCTGTGTGATGGGTCCGTGTGAAAGGAGCTTGTCAGTGTGACAGACACGGAAACTGTGTGATGGGACGTTGTGGAGGGAGCTTTTCTGAGCGTCTGACCCCCGAATTATGAAATGGGATCGTGTGGTGGAAGGTTCAGTCTGGCGCGTATGTATCACATTCCCGCAGTCAGATGTTAAGCAAGGATCCCTCCGAACTGCCTGATCATACTGACTCTACGATTTAGAGATAGATTGAAGCTCCCTCTGCACTGTCCCATCAAATGGTCCTGTTGACAGACATAATGAGAAGTTCCCGAAACACTCTCCCAAAACACATTCCCGGGATCAGACGTGGAGTCAAGTTCGCAAAGCGCAGTCCCAACACTTTCAAACAGGTTCAGATACAGAGTAAAGTTGCTTCCACACAGTCCCACCTCAAACTCCAGAGGACAGAAACAGACTATAGCTACATCCACACCATGCCATCATACAAAACCCGGTTCGAATTCAGAGTGAAGCTCACTCCGCTCAGTCCCCTCACACACTCCCGGGGTCAGACACAGAGAGAAGCGGTCCACTCTCCCGTGTTCAGACTCGGAGTGAATCTACTTCCAACCGACCTATCACACACGCCCGGAGTCAGACACAGAGTGAAACTCTCTCCACAGCGACCGCTCAGATACTCCCGTGTTCAGCCTCGGGTGAATCTCCCTCCACAACATCTCCTCACAGAGTCCCAGGATCAGACAATGAGTTAAGCAACCTCTGCCGGTGTGAGAAACAGAGTGAAGGTCAGTCCACTCCGCCAAGCGCATCGTCCCTCGGTCAGAGACAGAGAGATGCTCCCGTCCACATCGCGCTATCACACACCCTCGGGGTCAGAGACAAAGTGAACCTGCCGCCTCACAGTCGGATATTACAGCAATGGATTCAGAAACAGAGCGAATCTCCCTCTTCACTCCCTCTCTCCCCTTCCAACTATTACCAGCAATTCAGCTTTCCTGTAGTCTCCAACAGAATAGCCTACTCCCTTCACCTACTGTCTATTGTCTATTGTCTATTTACGGTGTGGAGGACGCTTCACTCTGTGTCTGGCTCCGGGAGTGTGTGATGGGACGGTGTGGAGGGAGATTCACTCTGTGTCCGACCCCGGATGTGTGTGTTCGGACGGTAAGGAGGGAGATTCATTTTGTGTCTGACACCGGGTGTGTCGGTTGGGACGGTGTGGAGGGAGTGTCACTTTGTGCCTGACCCGGGTATTGTGTGATGGGACGGTGTGGAGGGTGATTGGCTGTGTCAGAACCCGAGGATGTGTGACGGGACGGTGTGGAGGGATCTCTATCCTGTTTCTGACGCTTACCGTTCTGTCCCCAGCTGAACCTTATGTTTCGGACGTGGAAATTAATGTCAAGACTCTCTGTGAGCCCCGGGTCCGGATAGATAGGGGTGAGTTTCATGTTTATCGGATGGACTCTGCTCATTTGGCGTGTCCAATCCTATCGAGCTGACCCTCGTGATTCCTGTTTGATAATCAGACGGACGGAACGCATTAGGTGGCGATGAATGAGAAGTCCATGGGAAGGTCTGCGAGGAATTCCCATTGGGAGTGAGAGGGGGGCCTCAGTGGGAATGCCGGTGAGAATGGTGCCCCGTGGGTTGGGCGGCATATTGGGAGTTCCCTGGGATGGGATCAGTACGGGGGGCTGTGGGAACGGACGGTAAGAAAAGATAGCATGGGATGACCCGTGTGGAGGAAAGGCCAATGAGGAGCGAATTCTGTGGGGCGCTGGTGGTGTTGGGGGGAAATGTGATTGCAACGTTTTTGGGTGTTGAGTACAGTTGAAAAGACGGTGAACAGGGGGCTCTGTGTAAAACTTTATTTTCTCTCTCCCTTTTCTAACCCACCTCTTTTCCCTCTTTCTCCTCTCTGCCCGCTCTCACCTCAGCGCACCTTATCCTCTCTCCCACTCTCCCCTGCTCACTAGATCCGTTTTCCTCACTGTATCACACTGCCCCCTTCTTTTCTCCCTCTCTCATTGCCCACTCTCCCCACCGTCTCTCCTCTATCACAGTCAAAGTCTCTACCACTTTCTCCCTTTCGCGCCAATTCCCTCACTCTCCTCTCCATCACCCTCTCTCTCGCTGTCTCACACCCTCACTTGCTCCTCTCTCTCTTCCCTCACCTCTCGCTCTCCAACTCCCTTCCCCATTCTCTACCGCTCTCACTCTCTTCCTAATCTGTCTGTCCGACTCCCTCTCCCAGACGGTCTGAACTCCACATACTCAGAGCTGAACTTTCGGAAAGAGGAAACCCGCATCGATGAGGACGAATATCTTCCCATTGACTCGGGACCCGGCGGGCTGTCAAAAGATGCTCAAACAGGCCAGACTTTACAGTGATGACGTCATTATGAATGGGTCACGTGCCATACTCCGAAGTTCCAAGTATCTGATGCATCGCCCTCGAGCACTTCCTCTGTCAGCTAGTCCCATAGGCTGACCACAATCTGGAAAAAATGGTTGTCACTCGGCACCCTAATTAAATCCCTTTCAGAATTCCCCGCAGACCTGTGCGCTCTGATCCTCGATTCTCCAAGTCTACGAAAAATAACTGTACGCCCTCACGGCTCTTGGGTTTACACGTCTCTGTGTGGTCACCGTTACCCTCCAAGGAATAAAGTCACAACCTGACCGACATAAATTGTTCCCTCAAATCAGGAAACATCCTCGTTCTCCTCCTTCTCTCTCCTCCACTCCTACGTTACCCACACAACCCTCTCTGCCCCTCCGCTACCCCCATATCCTCCACTGCATCCAGAATCTCCCCACCACTCTCCCACAAACGTTTCCCCATCTATGACCTCTTTCTCACCCACTTTCGTCCGCAAGCTCTCCCCGACACCCTCCCTCTACTCTCTCCTCCCCCTATTTCACGCCTGCCTTTCTCTCACCCCTCATCTCTTCTTCGTTCTCTCTAATATACCCTCCTCCGTTTCCTCATCTCTCTCCCTCCTCGCCATCGAATCTCACCTCAATACTGTGCCCTCTGGTTCCCGATACCGGGGTGGACCAGTGGAACGTCTCTCATTGACCCTGCCTGCACCTTTCGGGCTTCTTAGACACATCTATAAGGTCACCCCTGCTCTTTAAGGATTAAAATACAGACCTGTCTGACCCCATTCCGTACCTCACTCCCCCGAGTCCAGCACCCTAGTAAAACTTACAGCTCAGTGGCCTTTCCCTTATCCGGGCGCCCAACACTGAACAAGAGAGCCGGCACCGTACAACCTCACGACTCCTGTACCATCATCTTCAAAAGCAGTGTACCATCTGAGACCTTGTTAAAGTCTAGGTAGATCACATCTACCTATCAGTCCTTCCAGAGCAAATTAGCCCGGCATTTCTCCCTGGGTCTCAAGCCATCCAGTATGTCTCTCCCTTCTCCATCTTCCACCCTCTGGATCTCCCCCACCCTCCCTCTCTCACCTCTCCTTTTCTTTCTCCGTCTCTCCCTCCCTTCCTCTCTTCCATCTCACAGAGTGATCCACCATCTGGGATCATGTGACAGTATTTGTTAACGTCAGTGTACATATTATCAACCAATCAGGACAAACAGGTCCTCCGCAATCAGGTCGGTCAGTCTAATCCCCCCTGGCCCCACCCCAATACACAGAGAAGCCCAACAATGGCTCATTTCAGTCCCTATACATCGTGTCGAGTAAAATGTCCTCGTACTAGAGGAGGAGGTGAGCGTGGTGGAAGGGGAGAGCGCGGATGTAGGCTGGGAGGGAGTCTCAGTGAGGATCAGGGCTGATTTCACGCACACGCTGAATGGTTTCTCTACAGGTCCGCAAACACAGTGGCGGAAAGATAACATTGGAAATCGGCCGTACCGTAAGATCTGCATACTCTGCATAGTTACGTCCGCCTTCATCGCGATAGTAGCCGGGCTCTCCATCTATGGTGAGTCGACCGGGCTCCGACTGGAGGCAGAGCGCAAACAGACAGAGTGGAATGACAGTGACACGGACACACTATGCACCGTGACACCAAAACGTAACTCGCCGTGACACCGACACGCCCCGCACGGTGAAACTGACACTACTCTCGCGTTGACAGCGGCACAACTCCCATCATAACGCCATTATGCCACACCGTTACGCCGATTCGCACCTGACCGTGAAACTGGATTTCACCTCACCATGAGGCCGTGATTCCATCACAATGATAACCACGTGCCCAACATGGTGAAACAGACATGCCCAAATCGTGACACCGAAAGGCCCGTCACTGTGATATCGATACGCGCAAAACCGTGGCATGGGCAGGACCCAACCCGTGACGCCGACCCACACCTCACCGTGAAACTGCCAGGCCCCGTATCGTGACAACGAGATTCCATTCACCGTGACACCGACACCCGCCTCAATGAGACACTGACATTCCCCTCACCGTAACACAAACACGACACTCATAGTGACCCTGATACGGCCTTCATCATGACACCTACACAACCCAGTTGGTAACACGTACGCTTTCCTTACCCTTTCGCATGGCACACACCTCACCGTGACACTGCCGATCCCCTACACATGACAGACACAACCCGCACTGTTACACCGCAATGGGATGAGGGAGGATTTGGGTAGTGTAGACTGGGAACATAGACAACATAGTGGGACCGTTGAGGAAAAATGGTAGATTTTCAAAGAGATTTTTCACGGTGCTCAACAAAGGTAGATTCCAGTTAAGGACAAGGAGAGTGTGAGTGGGGAGAGGCAGCCTTCGATAATGAAGGACAGAAAAACAGACAACAAACTAAAAGCTCCTGCCTACACAGTCATGAAGAGTAGTGGGAAACTGGAAGTGAGGGAAAGCTTTAGAAAGCATAGTGAAGAACCACAGTGAGCAATTAAGAAACGGAAGCTAGATGATGAAAGGAAACTGGCACAAAATTAAAACTGGTTAGTAACAGGTTTTGCAATTATCTAAAGCAGAAAAGAGTGAATGCAGGTCCCTGGGAGGGAGAGAAGGGGGAACTGATATTGGATAATGAGGAAATTGCAGAGGCTTTGAATGACTATTTTGTGTCGTTTTCACAGTAGAGTATACGCCGAACATGCCAAAGAGAGAAGTTATGTGAGTTGAGGACCTCAATACAACAGCTGAGCTAACTTGTGGGTCTGAAAAAAGACAAGTTTCTGGTCCGAATAAAATGCAACTCAGGGTGTTGAGAGACATGGCAGAAGTTATAATTGAGGTTTAGTGATAATTCATCAAGATTATCTGGGCTTTGGGCAGGTTCCAGCGGAACGGAAGACACCGACTGTCACGCCGGTGTTGAAAAAAGGTAGTAGGCAAAAGGCATTTTTCTCCTGGCCGGTTAGTTTAACATCTGCAGATGGGGAAATGCTTGAGGTTATCATTAAAGAACAGACAGCGAGGTATCTGGAAATAAATGGATCCCTCAAGCAGACGCAGCATGGATTCAGCAAAGGAGATCGTATTCAGCAATCATTTTGAGGACATAACGAGCGCAGTGAATAGAGGGGAACAGACGACCGTTATTATATCCAGAAAGCATTCCATAATGTGCCGCATAAACACGTGAGTGGTGAATCTGTGGAATTCACTGCCCAGTAAAGCAGTGAAGGCAATTTCAGCAAATATATTTCAGACAAGGTTGGATAGATTTTGCTGAGTAGGGAATTAATCCTTATGGGGAAAAGACAGGTAGGTTGACTTGAGTCCAGGGCCAGATCAGCCATGATCATATTGAACGGCCGACTCCTGCTCCTATTTTACACCGACAGATCCCACACCGTGAGACCGACAAACCCGTCACCATAATACCAACACGTTCCGCATTGTGAAGCGACAGTGACGCGCCCCATACCGTGATGTCGACAATACCCTGATCGAGACAGCGACAGGACAATCGGCGTGACATGGACACGTCGCTCACAGTGAAGCGACATCTCCTCAGTGTGACTCCAACACGCTACTCAAAGTAATACTGACACGCCATTCACCCTGACAGCTACACACCACTTACTGTGACACCGACACACCATTAACCGTGGCAACTACACGCCACTCACCGGGGCACCGAGACACGACTTACTATCACTCTCAGTATCACACCATCCGGGCCAGCTGTCTCTCACCTGTTCAACTGCCAAGCCCACCTTGGTGGTTTCAGGTGTTGGAAAGTTGTCGTCACGAGAAAGGGTGGGGGCTGTGATTAGGCGTAGGAAAGGAGATCGGAGTATGCATTCAGCTAACAACAGCTGAATCATGAGGGGGATGGGCAGGGACCACAGCGTCAAATCTGTTCAAGAACAGATTAAGGTTGTTTTCTGATGGCTCTGCCAGAGTTGGATGCATCAGCAAGGGAGATGAGGCTGAGTACAGGGCTACGGTGGGAAACTTTGTCACATGGTGTGAGCAGAATCATCTGCAGCTTAATGTGAAAAAGACTAAGGAGCTGGTGGTGGACCTGGGGAGGATTAAGGCAACGATGACCCCTGTTTCCATCCAAGGGGTCATGGTGGACATGGTGGATGATTAGAAATACCCGAGTGGACAATAAACTGGACTGGTCAAAAAACACTGAGGCTGTCTACATTAAGGGTCAGAGCCGTCTCTATTTTCTGAGGAGACTGAGGTCTTTTAACATCTAGCGGACGATGTGAGGATGTTCTACGAGTCTGTGGTGGCCAGTGCTATCATGTTTGCTGTTGTGTGCTGGGGCAGCAGGCTGAGGGTAGCTGACACCAACAGAATCAACAAACTCATTCGTAAGGTCAGTGATGTTGTGGGGGTGGAACTGGACTCTGTGACGGTGGTAGCTGAAAAGAGGATGCTGTCCAAGTTGCATGCCATCTTGGACAATGTCTCCCATCCACTCCATAATGTACTGGTTAGGCACAGGAGTACTTTCAGCAAGAGACTCATTCCACCGAGATGTAACACAGAGAGTCACAGGAAGTCATTCCTGCCTGTGGCCATCAAACTTTACAACTTCTCCCTCGGAGTGTCAGACACCCTGAGCCAACAGGAGGCTCCTGGACATATTTCCACTTGGCATTAATAAATTGTTATTATTTAATTAATTATGGTTTTATATTGCAATATTTATTCACTATACTTGGTGGTGCAGCTGTAACGAAACCCAATTCCCTCGGTATCAATAAAGTATGTCTGTCTGTCTGTCTGTCTGCATCACAGGTTCGTCACTCTCAGATCAACCGCGCGCGAGACCACCTGGAGATGAACAGGACCCAGCAGCAACGTCGACTTCAGGTAAGTAAGTAGAACTCAACCCTAGAATCCAGCATAAAGAAGAATTCTCGGCTGGCTCTCTCCCGGAGCACCTGTCTCAAGAATATCTCCGTCCTCAACAACATCCTCTCCGTCTTCAAAAAAATTGTCCGTCTTCGAAAATAATAACAAAAACATCTCCGTCCTGAACACCCATCTCTCCGATCTGAATCAAATACAAAACGATCTCCGTCAAAGGATCAGTGCCCTCGAAATTAAGTATTGGACTCTGACCAAAGCGAAGGCTCAAATCTGTCAAACGGCTGACCAGCGGAAATGGTGAATTAACACAGCATCCTCAAACCCACAATCTCATGCTTCTCAGCACTTTGCAGAGAGATAGGAAGCTTCAATCTCGGTCTAACCCAGGGTGTCTGTGATGGAACAGAGGGGAGGGAGATTCACTCTGTGTCTGTTCCCAGGAGTATGAGATGGGAGGTTGGGGAGGGAGATTCACTCTGTGTTTGACCCCGGAACTGTGTGATTGGACGGTGAGGAGGGAGATTCTCTCTGTGTATGACTCCGGGAGTGTGTGACGTGACGGCGTGGAGGGAGATTCACTCTGTGTCTGTTCCCTGGAGTGTGTGATGGGATAGTACGTAAGGAGATTCGGTCTGTGTTTGATCAAGGGAGAGAGTGATGGGATGATGTGGAGGGAGATTCGCTCTGTGTTTGAACCTGGGAGTGTGTGAAGCGATGATGTGGACAGACATCCGCTGTTTGTCCTATGTCAGTAGTTTGTGATGGGACGGCGTGGAGGGAGATTCTCTCTCTGTCTGACCCCGGGAGTGAGTGCTTGGACGGCGAGGAGGGAGAGACACTCTGTGTCTGACCCCTGGAGTGTGTGATGGGACGGTGAGGATGGAGATTCACTCTGTGTCTGACCCCGGGAGTGTGTGATGGGACGGACTTTATGGAGATTCACTCTGTGTCTGACCCCGGGAGAGTGTGATGGGAAGGTGTGGAGGGAGATTCGCTCTGTGTTTGACCCAGGGAGTGTGAAATGGGACGGTGTGGAGGGTGATTCACTCTGTGTCTGACCCAGGGAGTGTGAGATGGGATGATCTGGAGAGACATTAGCTCTGAGTCTGACCCTGGGACTGTGTGATGGGACAACGTGGAATGAGATTCACTTTGTGCCTGATCCCGGTGTGTGTGATGGAATGCAGCGGAGGGAATAACTGGGTTTTTGTGCGTGACGCGACGCGGCGGAGATAACTAGACCCTGATTATGAAACTGATTGGGCGATTAGATGGCGCTTCGGGGGTTTCACCCTGAGTTTGACATCGGGTTGATGTGACAGCGCGGAGGAAGAGAGCTTCGCTGTTATTGACTCCCTGTATGAGAAACCTGAGAGCGTAAACTGAATTTTTCGTAGTTTTTGTCCACGGGGTTTGTGATGAAATGGTGTGGAGGGATTTACACTCTGTGATGGGACGTCTTGCTGAGAGATACTCTTTTCTTGTTCCTGATTGTCAGAGCACGCATGTCCCCAGGACTGGATCAGAAATGAAGTCTGATGTTATTTCATATCCACGTTGGAATCATCTTACGATGGAGCGAAGAAATATTGTTCAGACATTGAAGCAAGGCTGCTGGAAATAAATTCAAAAGAAGAGCAGGTATGTGTCACAGCAAATGAGGAGATTTCCATGACAATCAGAAACTCCCTGGATAAAGCACAGAGTGAATCTCCATCCACACCGTCCCATCCCGCACTCCCGGGGTCAGACACAGAGTGAATCTCCCTCCACACCGTCCCATCACACACTCCCGGGGTCAGACACAGTGTGAATCTCCCTCAACACCGTCCCATCTCACACACCCGGGGTCAGACACACAGTGAATCTCCCACCACACCGTCCCATCACACACTCACGGCGCCTTTGACAGAGTGAATCTCCCTCCCCACCGTCCCATCACACACTCCCGGGGTCAGACACAGACTGAATCTCCTTCTCTCTCTAGACCAACATACCGCACACTCCCGGGTTCTGGCATAGACAGAGACTCCTTCACCGTAATTAAATACGTTTAATTTCGCAGAATGCTGTTTCAATCGCTCTCGGCAATCAAGACAGAACATACCGGATTGGCAAATGCGAAGATGGGTGAGATTCTGATTTTTGCTGGGTCGGTAGATTAGTTTGAAGACACACCGGGGCTGTGGGAAGCGAGGGGGGCAGGATTGTAGATTAGCTTCTGGCACAGGACTATTGGCGAGTGTGTGAGGCAATGGCGCTGATTTGGAGAACGATACGGATCTGTGGGGAGAGAAGGCGGTCACGAACGTAGATCAGAATGTGACACAGGGCTGTGGGTCTAAAGTGGATCAGGGGATTAGTTAGGAGGCACACCGGGTCTGTTGGAAGTGAGGTCACGATCGCTGACTGTAATCTGTCCAAGGGATGTGGGGTAGGTGCGTTAGTTTGGGGAGTGATACAGTCTGTGGGGATACAGTAGGTCAGGGGGATTAGCACGGTGACCGTCACGGGGCTGTGTGGTGAGTGCAATGCAGTGCGATGAGATTGGTGACTGTCTCGGGTGTCCGCTTGGAGCTGACTTGACCCAGTTGATTTTTTTTTTACCTTCTTTGATAGGGAAGAGGCGTCCAGTGTTATTAACAAATATTCCACTGGAACGTCCGTCTGCGTTAACTGCGACTCGTACGGCTGGAGGGACTATTGCCAGCGCCAACACCGTTTCATCTGCGAGAAGTCTGCACGTTTGTGAAGTGATATTCCCGAAGAGATCCAGGATCTCTGTCAACCGTCCCTCGGGCCATCTTGAATGACATTACAATCTTTCTTTCTCGCCAACTCTCCCACTCTTCTCTTCCCACGCACCGTTCTCCACCCATCTTTCACTTTTATCTCTCTCCCTCCACTCCACCCACGCTCACCTCACTCCTGTGCACTCTATTTCTGAGACTACTCACCCTGCGGTAAAATACTCTGCGCATTCACTCTACCTATACCACTCGGGGTTTTATACACCTCTATAATGTCATCCGTGGTCCCCAAATAATAAACTTCTCACGCCAGCCCGGACTCCACAACTCAGCCACTCGAATCCCGGCAACATCCTCGTAAATCTCCCTCTGTACTCTTTCCAGCCAATCTTTCCAACAGCAGGGCGACCAGAACTGAACACAGTACTGCAGGTGTGGCCTCACCGTTGTCTGGTACAACTGCAATCTGAGTCCCCCTCCCGCTGACGTACAAGTAATTTACGTAATTACTTAAATAATTTAAGTAATTTCCGCCTTTAATCTCTCCCTTTTCCGATTTAAACTTTGAAATTTTAACTTTATGCAGTCGAATTTGCGTTACAATAGTGATGATTATGGCTACTTCGAAGACCACCAGGCGAAATCCCGACCCCCCGAAACGAAAATCTAAAAAACGCTGACGAGTATTCGGAAGAACCCCTTTGGGTCAGGAGATTGGAATCGCGAATCACCGGTAAATGCTCTGAAATATCTCAACTAAAAGAGAAGTCTGAAGAAAAGATTGACTCTTTGATCCGCGATCTTAAAGAAGTTCATCGAAATGCGGCTGACCTTTCTTCTCGTTTGGAAAAAGGCTCAACAACTTATCGTGGATTTGGAAGCTGGATCGCGTTGGAATAATATTCGAATCGTTGGATTAAAAGAGAAGTCAGAATCTGCCGACACACCAGATTATTTTGCTAAAATGTTTCAGTCTGTATTTGCGGAGGTTGGTTCGCAACCCGCGGAGCCTGAATCGGCTCACAGAACTGGTGCTTTAAAATCTTTGGATGAAGGTAAAGACTGGCATATTGTTGTGCGTTTTCTCCTTCTCTTAGATACAGGAACCGCATTATTTAGCTTGAAAGAAAACAAAGGTTATTTCAATTTCAAGATTCAAAATTTCGTTTTTTCAAGAGTTTCCACGTGAAATTGTGAAGAAACGTGCTTCTTCTATAAATTAGCTTTTCAACAAAAGCTCTTTCCAATATTACAGTACCCAGCCAAATTAAGGCTTTCTGTTAAAAATTCTGGAACTCTTATTTCGGGTGGTCCAGCCGAAGCATTGCGTTTTCTTAACTCTTTGTCTGACGAGACCGACGGCGAATCTGAAGTCTGAAGTTTGAATGATTTAAAATAATTTGACTGTCACGTGGTGTAAAGTGATGAAATTGGAAGATTTGATGGTTATAGAAAGTTCGTACCTAAAAATGTATTCTAAGCTTCGAAAAAGACTGGTTTTGGATGGTTTTAACCTTCGAAGATATAGCGGGAGTACTGTTGAAAGACTGTAGATAATTCTGAACCATTTAAATGAACCAACTGTTTTATTGTTGTTGTATATGTTCTTTAAAGTTTTTTTTGTTGCTTGGGTTTATTTACGTTTGAAAGAAAGACGGGATAATTTAAAGATGGCGATTGTTTTTCCGTTTGTGCCCATATTTCCCTGTCGACGAGTCTGAAGTTTGAAGTTTGAATGACTTATAATGGATTGAGTGCCTCATTGTTGATGATAAGAATGATAAGACTGGAAGATCTGGTTGTCACAGAAGGTTTTTGCCTTAAAATTCATTTTCATTTTTGAAAAGGACTGTTTTGGACGGTTTTATCTTCAGAAAATATAGTGGGAGAACTCTTGATAGGCTGTAGCTAAGTTTGAACTTTCTAGAACTTTTTTTCTTTCTGCAGCATTTAAATGAATTGTTTTTTCTAATATTCTGTATTGAAGATCGTTTAATTGATTTTTTTTTTGTGTTTTAAAGACAGATTGGATAATTTAAAGTTGGCCATTGTTTTTCTTTTGTGCAAATACTTGAAGAATCGTTTCGATTTGTTTTTTCTTCCCGTATCTAACATGACGGTTGTAATGAGATTTATGTTCGGCAGAGGGAGTAAGAGATTACTTTTTTTATCATTCAAGTCGGCGGAGCTATATCAGTATCTCAGCTTTTCTTCGGGCTTGCGTTGATAGATGTCGACCTCTTTTCCGGGCTATGTCGTCTGAGTGAGATTTTTTTTTCCGTTTTTCACCCCCGTTTTGGAATTCAGGAGCATACGTTAATTATTTTAATTGTTGTTCATCTCCGCCATTTTCGATCACTTCATCCTGTCGTGCGTCTAAAAACTCTTTTTAGATACAAAGTTTCATGATGATATCTAAACAGCTTAGTTTTAATGTCGGAATGTTCGCGGATTATGATGCGTAAGAAAGCATTGAAAGTTATAAATCGATTCCAGCCTGACAGAGAAGCGTATCAGTTTATGTGATAAAAATTGATTCATTAAATTTTCGAGGGATCGTCAGTTTCATGCAAACTACCACAGTTAAACTAGGGGTGTCTCAATTTTTATTGATTCCAATATTCCTTTTAATCAGGAAGATATTAATAGCCGATATTAAAAGTAGATTTTTAAATATTAAAGGAAAAGTTTGTAATAAGAAAATGGATTTGGTTCATATGTATGGATCAAACGTTGACGATACGTCATTTTTAAAGCCTTTTTGCCATGTTACCTGATTTAAATGAATATATGTTATTAATGGGTCGTGATTGTTTAAATCCTTTAATAGACAAGTCATCATCCAAATATCAACTCTCTAATCGTTCTGCATCACTTATTAATTCATTTTTAACTGATCATGGATTAATTGAAATCTGGAGGCACATACATCCTTGTGATAGAGAATATTCCTTTCTCACATGTTTATAATAAGTAGTCGAGAGTCGACTATTTAACAGTCGACCCTCGACTCTTGTATAATGCTCAGAAACGTGAGTATGATGCGATTGCTATCTCTGATCATGCCCCTTCAATCTTCACATTTGAATTGAAAGACCATTTTGGCGCTTTCCAGATCCAAAACATTTATTACAAAGTTCAGAATTTGCTGAGTTTATTGAAACTCAAATAAAAGACTTTTTATTTTCTCTTTAATGATAGAGTAAAAGTCTCAATGTTAGTAATTTGGGATAGTTTAAGAGCTTATTTATATGGCCAAATTATATCGTATACAGCTAAATTTAAGCAACAAACAAGAATGGAATTAGGTAAAATTTCTAAACAATTTAAAGAATTAGATAACATTAATGCCACCTCTCCAAATCTTGCTTCGTTTAAAAGAAGAGTAGAATTACAATCACAGTATAACTTATTAATAGCATATCCCATTGAAGGATAAGTGGTTAACTTGAAAGGTAAATTTTAAATTTTTGTGGATAAAAATAATTTCTTAGATTCTCCATTAAGAGCAGCTAGAAAGACAACGTTTAAAGATTCGTAAAAATAATGGAGATATAGTAAATAACTATGAGGATAATAATAATAATACTTTTCAAGAGTTTTATTCAGATCTTTATAGATATCAATTTCCTGTAGTTTCCTCCAAAATGGAGGCTTTTTTTTTACAGAAGATTAAATTTCCACAAATTTCTGAACAGGATCAACAGAAGCTTGGTGCTCCAATTGCCGAGCATGAAATTCAGAAAGCTGTTTTATCAGTGCAATCAGTTAAATCTCCTGGACTTGACGGTTATTTGGTGGGATTTTTCAAAAAAAAAAATTGCAAGATTACTATTTCCGTATCTTTTGGATATATTCCATGAATCTTTTGAGAAGGGTAATTTACCTTATTTTTTATGAAGCACGCATTTCCTTAATTCTTAAAAAGATTAAGATCCTGTTGAATGCTCATCGTATAGATCTATTTCACTATTAAATGTGGATTATTATGTGAACTATTAAATGTAGAAATGTCTTTCTAAAATAATGGCTAATCGCTTGGGAGGTATTTTTACAAAAATGATCTCTAAGGATCAAACGGGTTTTATTAAAGACCGTTATTTTTTCTCTAATGTTTGGAGATTGATGAACATTATTTATTCACCATTATCTAACCAACCTTATTGTGTTATCTATCTGTTTGCAGAAAAGGCATTTTACAGAGTCGAATGGCCTTATTTGTTTAAAGTGTTAGAAAAAAATGGTTTTGGTAACAACAAATGGATTCAAACTATTTAAAGAACCCTATTGCCACGGTTATAACTAATATTTATAAGTCTTTTCTTTAAACTTCCTCGTGGTACTAGACTGGGATGACCATTAAGCCCTTTATTATTTAGTCTTGTATTGGAGCGTTTAGCCATGTCCTTCCACGCACAAATCCATGCTGACTGTTCCTATTCAGACTCTGTCTATCCAGATAATCAGAGATGCCATCTCTAACAATATTTGCCGTTAATTTACCCACCACTGACATCAAACTTAATTGATAGGTTTAATCTTAAAAACTTTTTAAAACAATGGAACAACATGAGCAATACGCCAATCCTCCGGCCCCATCCCCGTTTCTCATGATATTTGAAATATTTCTGTCAGAACCCCTGCTATTTCTACACTGATTTCCCACAAGGTCATACGGAATATCCTTTCTGGTCCCGGAGACTTATCCACATTTATATTCTTTAAAAGCGCCAGTACTTCCTGTTCTTTAATCATCATAGTTTCCATAACTGCACTACTTGTTTCCCTTACCTTACACAATTCAATATCCTTCTCCTTAGTGAATACCTGAGAAAATAAATTGCTCAAATTCTCCCTCATGTCTTTTGGCTCCACACATAGCTCTCCCCTCTGATTCTCTAAGGGACCAATTTGATCGCTCCACGTCTTTTAGATATTAATATAACTTTGGATTATAACTTTGGAAATCCCTTTGGATTTATTGTCACCTTACTTGTCAAAGCAACCTCATATCTTCTTTTAGCTACTCTAATGTCTTTCTATGGATACTCTTTATATTGTTTATATTCTTCCAGCAGCTCGTTTATTTCATGCTGCCTATATTTATTGTACATCTGTCTCTTGATCCGAACCAAGTTTCCAATATCCCTTGAAAACCATGGCTCACTCAAACTTTAAACTTCCCTTTCAACCTGACAGCAATATAAACATTATGCGCGCTCAACACCTTTAAATCACCCCCTTTTCTCTATTCCATCTTCCCCATAAAACACATTGTCTCAATCGACTCCTTCCAAATCCCTTTGCATCTCCTCAAAGTTAGCATTTCTCCAATCAAAAATCTCAACATGGGTCCAGTCCTATCCTTCTCCATAATTATATTGAAACTAAAGGCATTGTGATCATTGGTACCGAAGTGCTCCCCAACACATACCTGCATCATCTGGCCTATCTCATTCCTTAACTGGAGATCCGACACTGCCCCTTTTCTCGTTGGTACCTCTTTGTATTGCTGCAAAAAACTATACTACACACATTTTACAAACTCCAAACCATGCAGCCCTTTTAAAGAATTAGCTTCCCAGTCTATGTGTGGAAAATTAAAATCTTCCACAATCAACCTTATGCTCACTAGAAATATCTGATATCTCCTTACAAATTTGCTCCTCTAATATCCGCTACCCATTAGGTTGTCTCTTTTACAACCCTACAAGTGTTACGACACCTTTCCTGTTCCTCCCTGGACGAGCTGTCTAATCTATCCTGCCAAAGAACCGCTGTAATATTTTCTCTGACAAGCAATGCAACACCTCCCACTCTTGCCCTCCCGATTCTATCACACTTGAGCAACGAAATCCAGAAATATTTAGTTGCCAATGACACACCTCCTGAAACCATATTTCACTAATAGCTACAACGCCGTATTTCCAAGTATTAATCCTAAACTTATTCTCCTTTCAGACAATGCTCCTAGCATTAAAATAGATGCATTTAAGAAATTCTGAACTTCTTACACTCTGTTTATCCCTAACAGTGCAAACAACTTTATTATCTTTTTCTTCCTTCTCCCCTACGTCCTCGGTCTGATCACTCTCCTACACTATCACCTGCCGATCCTTCCTCACAGGATATCTACTAGCTTCTACTATTTCTGACCTAACCTCCTCTCTCTTAGTCACTTCACGTTGGTTCCTAACCCCAACCATTCTGGCCTCAGCATATCTCACTGTCAGGTTATTGGTCCCAAGGGATTCAGGTGCAATCTGTCCTATTTGCACTGGTCACATCTACCCCAAAGGCGGTCCCTATTATCCAAAAACTTGAATCTTTGCCCCCTGCGCCAATCCTTCAGCTACACATCGATCCCCCATCTCATTCCATTCCTATCCTCACTGTCGCGCGGCACAGGCAGTCAGCCGAGATTACTACCTTTGCGGTCCTTCTTCTCAATCCTCTTCCTAACTCCTTATATTCTCCTTTCAGGACCTCTTTGGACCACGACCTCGGTTCCTCACCCTCCCACTTCAGGATATCTTGGAAGCGATCGGAAACATACCGGACCCTGGCACCAGGGAGGCAAACTACCAACCGGGTCTCCTGACTGTGTCCACAGAATCGCCTACCTGACTCCCTAACTATCGAGTCCCCGATTACTACAGCCTTCCTCCTTATTTTCCTACCCTTCTGAGCTCAACCCTTCTGGGCTACAGGGCCGGACTCTGTACCGGAGGAACTGCCACTGTTGCTTCCCCCAGGTAGTCTGTCCTTCACAACAGTTCACAAACAGGAGTACATATTGTCAAGGGGTACAGCCACTAGGGTACGTTCTAGTGCCTGACTCTTTCCCTTCCCCCTCCTAACCGTGACCCACTTGTCTGCCTCCCGTGGCCCCGGTGTGAGCACTTGCCTGTAACTCTTCTCTATCAACTCATCACTCTCCCTGACCAGAGGAAGGTAATCGAGAAGCAGCTGCCGTTCACTAACACGGTCCCTTACGTGTCGGCATCACTGTGAGGTTTTATAATAATATTTCATTACATTATGTTTATTTACTGTCTGGCGAGACCCTGAGCCCGTTTCACAGACTATGGGTCGAGAGCTCGGCCACGATCGCAATGATGATGGACGGAAATTAGCAGAGTAGGCAGATCTTGCGGTACGTTCTCTTTCCAGTTTTCTCCATCGGCTCCTGTTTCTGCGGACCTTTAGAGAGACCATTCAGCATGTGCGTGAAATCGGCCGTGACTGCCACTGGCTCTCCCTCCCACCCACCATCCGCGCTCTCTCCTTCCACCACGATCAACACCTCCCTCTCTCAATCTCATCTACTTTCAGCCGTCATCGCCGAGAGTCCAGATCCTTGTCTTGGCAAAGGCTGGCAGGTGTCTGACGGGTTCCAGAGATCAGTCTGATCTCCCCTGAGCCTCCTCCGCTCCAGAGGAAGCAACCCAGATGTCCGACCTCTCTTTGTAACACACGCCACCGAATCCCGGCAGAGTCCTGTTAAACCTCTCCGGAGGCTCCCCAACGCCCTGACATCCTTCCGATAATGGGGTGATCAGAAATGTATACAATACGCCTGATTCAGCCTAACCAGTGATTTTTATAAAGTTGCAACATAGCTCCCTGACATTTGTACTTAATGCCCCAAATAATAAAGCCATGAGTGCGATAGGACTTTTTAACCATCCCGTTAAACTGTCAGACACGTTCAGGGAGCAATTAACATGGAGCCCACGATCCTCTTCCCATCTAAATGAAGGACACGTTCGGCACATCTTTATCATCCGAGGGGCCAGTGTTGTGCTGTAGCTTTTCTTTGTTTCTATGTTTCAACACTGTTTCGGGTCTTGGCTCTGATCGTGTGTCATTTCTTTATTTTGACCTACCAAACTGCCACATTTTAGGTTTGTCCGGGTTAAGCTCCATTGGCCCGGTCTCCAAACCATATCTGTAACTGATCTACGTCCCACTGAATTCTTGGCCAGTCGACTCCGCCCTCCGCAGCACCACCTCTCGCCGTATCATCCGTAAAGATACTAACCCAGCCATCTACAACTTCATCCAAATCATGTATATGCATTTAAGAGCCGAGAGATAATGTTACAGCTGTACAGGACTCTGGTCAGACACCACGTGCAGTGTTGGGCTCAGTCCTGGTCACCTCACGATAGGAAGGACGTGGAAGCCATAGAAAGAGTGCAGAAGGGTTTGAGGAACTTGCCTTGTGAGAATAGGTTGGGTGAATTCAGCGTTTGCTCCTTGGAGTGACGAAGGATAAGAAGTGAACCGATAGAGGTGTACAAGATAATGAAAGGCATTGATCGTATGGACGGTCAGAGGCTTTTTCCCCAGGAATGGCTAGCACGAGAGGGCACGTTTTTGAAGTGCCTGTAGGTAGTTACAGAAGAGATGTCAGGAGTAAGTTTTTTTTTACGCAGAGAGTAGTGAGTGCGTGGAAAGTGTTGCCGTCGGCGGTTGCGTGGGCAAAAATGATAGGTTAAATTAAGAGACTTAAAAGACTGCGGACAAGTGTGAGGTATTGTTCTTCGGAACGTGAAAACAAGGTAGAACATACGAGGTAAATGGTAGGATTCTGAAGAGTGCAGTAGAGCAGAGGAATCTGGGAGTACAGATACATAATTCCCTAAAAGTGGCGTCACAGGTCGGTACGGTAGTAAAGAGAGCTTTTGTTACATTGGCCTTTATCAATCAAAGTATTGACTGTAAGAGTTGGAATGTTATGGGGAAGTTGTATAAGACATTGATAAGAACGAATTTGGAGTATTATGAGCAGATTTTAGTCATCCAATTACAGGAAGGATATTAATAAGGTAGAAACCGTGCAGAGAAGGTTTACAGGGATGATGCCGGGTCCTGAGAAACTGGATTACAGAGAAAGGTTGAGTAGATTAGAACCTTATTCCCTGGAGCGACGGAGAATGAGGGGTGATAGATAGAGTGAATGCAAGCAGGCTTTTTCCACTGAGGGGAGGGGCGAAAAAACCTCAGAGGTCATGGGTTAAATGTGAAGGGGGAAACGTTTAAAAGTAACATTACAGGGGTTTCTTCACGCAGAGAGTGGTGGGAGTGTGGAATGAGCTGTCAGATGAAGTGGTGAATGCGGGCTCACTTTTGACATTTAAGAAAGAACGTCGACAGGTATATGGATGACAGGGGTTTGGAGGGATTTGGCCCATGTGCAGGTCAGTAGGACTAGGCAGAAAAACATTTTGGAACAGCCAAGAGGAGCCAAAAGGTCTGTTTCTGTGCTGTAATTCTATGGATCTGTTTTTCCGGATGCCGACATGGAGCTAAGGAGAATACAGGGATACGTGTCAAGCCCAGGTAGTCATAAGGTAGGGACATGTCCGGCACAGTTTTTTGGGCCGAAGGGCCGGTATTGTGCTATATGTTTCTATGACCCGTCTACGATTTAATCCAGATCACTGATTTACATCACAGGCAGTCGAGGTTCCAATTGCATCCATAGATGCAAATACTTTCATAGGTGTAGAACAGCGTAAAACAATCACAGAATGCGGAGTAAAGTGTCACAGTTACAGCGAGAGGGCAGTGCACGCAGACGATAAAGTGCAAGGGGCCATGACGAGGTAGATCGTGAGATTAGGAGTCCATCTGATCGTCCAAGGGTGGGGGGGGGGGCATTCGTGTAGAAGCCGAGCTTGATCCTGGTGGGAAGTGCTTTTGTATCTTTCTCCCCGATGAGAGGGAGTCCGGGTTGGGCGGGGGTGGATGCACCGAGGCAGCAGGAAATATGGACACGATCCACGGAGGCAACATGACAGATTTCCAACTTCAGAGAGAAGCAACAAGACGGACAGGTTGGGACTGTAATTCATGGAGCGTAGGGGTGACCTTACAGGGACGTATAAAACCACGAGCGGTCAACGCTTACACTGATGTTCCCCTAGACATGCAGAATCGAGGACCAGAGCGCACAGCTCTAAGGTGAGAGGAGAAAGCGATGTAATTGGGGAGCCAAGTGACAAACTTCTATTACCCGGATGGTGGTCAGTCTGTGGACGTGAAACTCGGACTCTTGAGACTATGATGCGTGACCCCTCTAGAATGACGTCATCACTGTGAACTCTGACCTGTTTGTGCAGTGGTTGACTGCCCGCCGGGTCGCGAGGCAAAGGGAGGATCTTCATCCTCATCAATGCGCTGTTCTCCTTTCCGAAAGTTCAGCTCTGAGTAGGTGGAATTCAGATAGTCTGGGCGAGAGAGAGTCAGACAGGCGGGTAAGGAAGAGAGTGAGAGCGGTAGGGAATGGGGGAGGAAGTCGGTGACAGACAGGCGAGTGAGGGGGTGGGGGAAGAGAGGGATACGTGAGGAGGAGGGAAGGGTTGAGACAGAGAGATAGTGTGAGGGGGAAGAGGGGAGAGAGAGGACCGAAACTTGGGGTCAGAGAGAAGGTGAAAACTTTGGGCAGAGAGAGGAGGGTGCCATGTGGGCATTAGGCAGGAAAATGCGAGAGGAAGAATGGGGAGAGAGTGGGAGAGGGGGAGAGTGAGTCGGGGAGAGAAGAGTGAGGTGTAAGAGAGGGGAATGAGAGGGGAGACCGAGGGAGTGTAGAATAGTGGCAGAGGGATTAGGAACAGAGAACAAGGGAATTTCAGAGAGGGGAAGGAGCGAAGGGGGCGAGCGTCGGGAAGAGGGAGAGAGGAGTGGATAGAGAGGAGGGAAAGTAGCGAGGGGAGATGAGCGGCAAACTTAGGGACAGAAGGAGTTTAGTAGACCGGGAGGTGTGGACGGTTTGGAATGAGCGTGAGCAGAGAGAGGGGGAAGGAGCGCGATGGAGAGAGCAGAAGTGATAGAGACGGTAACTGTGATAAAGGAGAGACGGAACAACGAGAGAGGTCGAATAGAAGGGGACAGTGCGAGTCAGAAGGGGAAATAGTGTGAGTGAAGGACAGTGCAGAGACGGCGAGAAGAGATGGGGTGAGTGAAGAGCATGGAGGCCAGAGAATGGGAAAGAGGGCAAAGAGAGTGGGGTTAGAGATGGGAGTGAGGGGCTAAGGTTTTATACCGCGCTCCCAACTCCCCGACTCTCCCACTGCCCTCACTTTTAACCACGCCGACACGGAGCTAATTCAGCTCAGCCACCTCCACTCCGCCCATGGCGCTCGCTCCACATCGCCGATTCCTCCGCACGGCCAACCCCATGCCATCTCTACCCGACTATCTTTCCCAAAGCATCCCTCCAAATCCCATCACACGACGCTCCCTCTATTCCACCCCTCCCAGGGCGCAACATTCCGCTCCGACCATCAAAGAGTATTTCCCCGTCATCGCATCTCTCACGCGTTCCCTTCGTGTTATTCTCAAACAGGGAATCATTAGAATGACTATACGTTTGCCCTGAGATCTCTCGACAGGATCGGACACGTGAACTAAACAGGGACAAACCTACAAAGAAAAACACTGACCTCGATCTGTCGGGACCCGGGGCTCAGGGACGGCGTTGAAATTAATTTCCCCGTACCTTACATCAGGTTCAGCTGAGGATAGAACAGTGAGGGTCAGACACAAAGCGACGCTCGCTCCACACCGACTCATCACCCTCACTCTCCGCTCACTATCCCCCGTTTCTCTGCCATGAATGCCACTAACCCGCTTCGAATTCTCTCCTCACACCAGCTAACCTTTTCCCTCTCTCTCCTCTGCTTTTCTTTCTCGTTGCACGCCAAGTTATAACCTTCTCCTTCGGTTTCCCCTCCCTCTTTACCCCACTTTCCCTCTTACAACTCTCAACCGCTCACAGTGAACGTTACAGGACTGAAATGTGACCGGGCCGTGAGTACCATTCCCGGGAATGGCGCCGCCCACTGGTCAGTGGGGATCAGTTATCTTCCTCCACAGTAATTAATGGGATAGATGAAAGGACATCGGGGCTTAGGGAATGGAGGGAGGATAGTGGCAATGAGGGCAGTGGTGCGGCAAAGCGATATACTGGAGCGCGCGCGTGTGTGTGTGTGTGTGTGTGTGTGTGTGTGTGTGTGTGTGTGTATGTGTGTGTGTGTGTGTGTGTGTGTGTGTGTGTGTGTGTGTGTGTGTGTGTGTGTGTATGTGTGTGTGTGTGTGTGTGTGTGTGTGTGTGTGTGTGTGTGTGTGTGTGTGAGCGAGAGAGTGAGAGCGACCGCCTCGGCACCGTCTGAACCAACATTCCCGGGGTCATACATTAATGAAAATCCCTCCACACCGTCCCATCACACACTCCCGGGGTCAGACACAGAGTGAATCTCCCTCCACGCAGTCCCATCACACACTCCCGGGGTCAGACACAGAGTGAAGATACTGATCACCGTCCCGTGACAAACTTCCTGTGGCAGAATCAGAGTGAAGCTCCCGTCCCACTATCCACTCCCGGAGTGAGACATAAAGTACAGCTAACTCACCCACCGTCCCATCATACCCTTCTCTCAGTCGGACTCAGTGTGAATCTTCCTCCACACCGCCCCATTAACCACTCCCGGGGTCACAAAGAGAGTGAAGCTCACTGGCACACTGTCCCGTCGCTCTCATCCGTGGTCAGACACAGAGTGAATCTCCCTCCACACCGTCCCATCACACACTCCAGGGGTCAGACACAGAGTGAATCTCCCTCCACACCGTCCCATCACACACTCCCGTGGTCAGACACAGAGTGAATCTCCCTCCACACTGTCCCGTCGCACTCATCCGTGGTCAGACACAGAGTGACTCACGCCTCACCGTCCCATTACCTACTCGCTGGGTCCATAGAACCATAGAACACACAGCAGAGAAACAGGCCTTATGGTCCTTCTCGGCTGTGCCGAACCATTTTCTGCCTCGTCCCACTGACCTGCCCCAGGGCCATATCCCTGCATGCCCCTCTCACCCGTATACCTGTCAATGTTTTTCTTAAATGTGAAAAGTCAGCACGCATTCACCACTTCATCTGGCAGCTCATTCCGCACTCCTACCACTTCCTGCGTGAAGAACCCCTCCCCACAATGTTCCCTTTAAACTTTTCACCCTTCATCCTTAAGCCATGACCTCTGGTTCTTTTTTTCTCCCCTAGACTCAGTGGAAAAATCCTGCTTGCATTCACTCTATCTATACCCATCATAACTTTATACACATAGATATCAAATCACCCCTCATCTTCTAAGCCCAAAGGAATAAAGTCCTAAGATATACAACCATTCTCTGTAACTCAGTTTCGCAAGTCCCGGCAACATCCTTGTAAACCTTCTCTGCCATGTTTCAATCTTATTAATATCCTTCCTGTAAATCGGTGACCAAAACTGCACACAATTCTCCAAATTTGGTCTCACCAACGTCTTATACAACCTGACCATTACATTCCAACTCTTACCTTGATTTATAAGGGCCAATGTACCAAAAGCTCTCTTTACTACCCTACCTACCTGTGACGCCACTTGTAGGGAATTTTATATTTGTATTCCCAGATCCCTCTGTTCTACTGCACTCCTCAGTGTCCGACCGTTTACCTTGTATGTTCCCGCTTGGTTTGACCTTCCGAAGAGCAAAACCTGACACTTGTCCGCATTAAACTCCATCTGCCATTTGACTGCCCATTCCTCCAACTGGTCCAATTCCCTCTGCAAGCTTTGAAAACCTTCCTCACTGTCCATTACACCTCCCATCTTTGTATCATCAGCAAATCTGCTGATCCAATTTGCCACAGTATCATCCAGATCATTGATATAGATGACAAATAACAATGGACCCAGCACTGATCCCTGTAGCACACCAATAGTCACAGGCCTGAACTCAGAGAAGCAATTCTCCACAACCACTTTATGGCTTCTTCCATTGAGCCAATGTCTACCCCAATTTACTACCTCTCCATGTATACCGAGTGACTGAATCTTTCTAACTAACCTCCCATGCGGGACCTTGTCAAAGGCCTTATTGAAGTCCATGTATACAACATCCACTGCCTTCCCTTCATCCACTTTCCTGGTAACTTCCTGGACAAACTGCAATAGATTGTTTAAACATGACCTATCACGCTCAATGCGTCTAATAAACCCCTGCCTATCCAAATATTGTGGATCCTATCTCTTAGTATTCCTTCCAATAACATAGCTATTACCGATGTCAAACTTACCGGCCAATAATTTCCCGGCTTACTGTTTGAGCCTTTTTTAAACAACGGAACTACATGAGCTATCCTCCAATCCCCTCTCACCTGACGCGTGTATATCGGCATTATAAATATTTCTGCCAGGGCCCGTGCAATTTCAACACTAATCTCCTTCAAGGTCCGAGGGAATACCTTGTCAGGACCTGGGGATTAATCTGCACTGATTTGTCTCAAGACAGTAGGCATCTCCTCCTCTTTAATCTGTATAAGTTCCTTGACCTCCCTAATTGTTTCCCTTGTTTCCATAGACAACATTCCAGTTTCCTTAGTATATACAGATGCAAAAAAACCACTTAATATCTCTCCCATTTATTTTGGTTCCATACATAGCCGAACACTCTGATCTTCAAGAAGACCAATTGTATCCCTCACTATCCCTCTGCTCTTAACATACTTGTAGAACCTCTTAAGATTATCCTTCTGCCTGACTGCCAAAGCATCCTCATGTCTTATTTTAGCCCTCCTGATTTCTTTCTTATGTATTTTCTTTCTCTTTATATACAACTCAAGCATCTTATTTCCCCCTCTGTTGCCTGTACATGTTATATATCTCACCCTTATTCTTTATCAGAGTTCCAATATCCCTCGAGAACCAAGGTTCCTTATTCTTATTCAATTTTCCTTTAACCCTGACAGGAACATAAAAATTCTGCACTCTCAAAATTTCTCCTATGAAGGCCCCCCATCTACCAATCATACCCATGCTGGAGAAAAACCAGTCGCAATTACGCTTTTTAGATTCATTCTCATTTCTTCAAATTTGGCCTTTTTCTAGTTTAGTGTTTCAACCCGAGGACCAGATTTATCTTTATCCATGATCAAGTCGAACTAATGACGTTATGATCACTGGAACCAAAATGTTACCCTGCACAGAACTCCATCACTTGCCCTAAATTATTTCCTAATAGGAGATTTAATACTGCATCCTCTCCAGTTGGTATATCTATATATTGATGTAGAAAAAATTCCTGAACCCACTTAACAAAATCGAACCCATCTAGATCTTTAACAGTCTGGGGTTCAGGCACAGAGTGAGACTTCCTCCATACCGTCCCATCACACATTCCCGAGGTCAGACACACGGTAAAGCTTCCTCAAAGCCTTCACATCACACACTACCCGGGTCAGACACAGAGTCAAGCTCCTTCCACAACGTACAGTCAGACACTCCCAGGGTCAGACACAGAGCGAAACTCCTTCCACACTGTCTCATCACCCACTCCCGTGGTCAGTCAGAAAGTGCCTCTCCCTCCACACCGTCTCATCACACACTCCCGGGGTCAGACTCAAAGTGAACCGCCCTCCACACTGTCCCATCACACCCTCCCGGGGTCAGACACAGAGTGAATCTCCTTCCACACCGTCCCAGGACACCCTGCCGGGGTCAGACACAAAGTGCAGCCTCGTCCAGACCGTCCCATCTCACAATCACCGGGTCAGACACAGAATCAAGTTCCCTCCAAACCGTCTTATCGCACACTCCCTGGGTCAGGCACAATGAATCCCCCTCCACACGGTCCCATCTCACACTCCGGGTCAGAAAGAGATTGTGGATCCCCTCCAGTCTCTCCCGCACTCACCTCCCGATGGAGACGGTGAGTCCGATTTTTCGAGCTGCACATTCATGTAAGACTCGCTGTCGTCCATCCTGTCCAGGATCCTCTGCGTCTCTGAGCTCAGCGAGACAAACAAACACCAGATGAACGGCTGATAAAGAGAGGAGCCGAGAGCAGGGGGAGGAATTGCTGGGGAAAGGGGAGACTGAGTTTGTGAGAGTGGTTGGTCTGGACCGATGAGAATGGCTGGACGAAGAGTAGTGAGAGTGGGGAGATACAGAGGGAGACCAGCTTGAGGGGGAGGAAAGGGCTTTACGGAAAGAGAGACGCGGTATACTTGGGTCAGAAAGGGGCGATGTGAGGAGAGACGGGGTCAAAATAGCGATACCTATTCCTGCAGAGAAATGAAGAGGAGAGAGTGAGAATACAGAGGCGAGCAAACCGGCGAAAGCAGGAGAACGAGAGAGACAGAGAAATGCACAGGGTGGTGGGGCGAAGGAATAGAGGGAGGAGAGAAATCACAGCAGAGATTTTGAAGGTTGCAGGGAGGGGACAATTGAGGGAGGTGGAATATGGAAGTTTGAGGGACACCCCGACCTCCAGTTGGTTTCTGGTTTGAGTGTCAGCGCTCCCATTGCTCTGCTTATCGCCGGGGCTTCAGACCCTCTGTGCTCTGGAAACCGCGGCCCCGGGACAACCCGCATCACCCACCGAAGTAAGCCAGCCCCCTCCCTCCGAGAAGACGTTAGAACAATAGACTGCCGTTTCGTAGACTGTGTAGTACTAATTAAAGTAAGCTGACATTTAGATAGTTACGTTTACAGGAAACCAACACACTCTGAGCAGTATCTGAGAGTTGACTGTCTTCGCCCATGAGAATAGAAGCAGGGGTTTGTCATTAATTTAGAGAAGTATTGAAAGCGTGCGGTTACACTGACTGAGCCGACAAACAATTAGCAAAAGTAAAAATAGCAGTGACGTCAGCCCAACAGAAGGAACTTCAGAAATTCTCTCACACCCTCCATTCTGTCTATCCTTTTTTTCTCTCCTTTTTCCTCCTCTCCCTCTCTCTCCTCTGCCTTTCAATCTCACGGCCCTCCTCACTGAGCCTTCTCTTTTTGTCTCCCCTCCCTCTTTACTCTACTTTCCCTCTTCCCACTCTCTCCCGCTCACAGTGAACGATACCGGACTGAAATGTGATCGGGCCGTCTGGCCCGTTCCCGGGAAAAGCGCCGCCCAATGGACAGTGGGGATCAGTTGCATCCTCCACAGGAAGTAAGGGGAAAGGTGAACGGTAATGGGGGCTGTGGAAATGGATGGGCGGGGGCGAGTGGCTAAGGGGGTAGCTGAGCGGGATGCGGTGCAGTAAAGCGATGTGCTGGAGCAGGAGTGTGTGTGTGTGTGTGTGTGTCTGTGAAGTGCGTGCGTGCTTGTGTGTGTGTGTGAAGTGTGTGCGTGGGTGTGTGTGTGTGCGTGTGCTTGTGTGTGTGAGAGAGAGAGAGAGAGACCGACAGACAGACACAGATAAAGAGAGACAAAGAGAAGACACTTTCCCAGACTCAGACAAATGTGAAGCTCCCTCCACACCGTCCCATCACACACTCCAGGTGTCAGAAAGAGATTGAACTCCCTCCCTCCATTTTTCCCCACTCACCTCTCGATGGAGACCGAATGTCCGGTTGTACGTTCTGCACATTCATGTAAGTCTCGCTGTCGTCCATCCTGTCGAGGATCCTCTGCGTCTCTGAGCTCAGCGAGAGAAACAAACAGCGGATGAGCAGCTGATAAAGAGAGGAGCCGAGAGCAGGGGGAGGAACTGCTGGGGTAAAGGGAGATTGAGGGTGTGAGAGGTGTTGCTCTGGACCGATGAGAGTGGCTGGAGGACCATTAGGGAGTGGGGAGAAACAGAGGGAGGAGAGAGTGAGGGGAGTATAGGGCTGGGCTTGGCGAGAAGAGAGACTTGGGTTACTGCGAAGAGAAAGGGGGAAGTAAGGCGAGAGTGGGTGTATTAGGGGAGAAGAGAGAAAACAGAGAGCAAGATTATTGGTGAAAGCAGGAGAGAGAGAGAGAGAGATGAGAGAGAGAGAGAGAGAGAGAGAGAGGGAGAGAGAGAGAGAGAGAGGAGAGAGAGAGAGAGAGAGAGAGAGAGAGAGAGAGAGAGAGAGAGAGAGAGAGAGAGAGAGAGAGAGAGAGAGAGAGAGCGCCTCGGCACCGTCTGAAGCAACATTCTCGGGCACATGCATAAATGAATCTCCCTCCACGTCGCCCCAACAAACTCCCGTGGACAGACACAGAGTCAAGCTCCTGATCACCGTCCCGTCACACACTTCCGCGAACAGTCACAGAGGGAAGCACCCGTCCCACTATCCAGTCCGGGAGAGAGACATAAAGTGCAGCTCACTCAGCCACTGTCCCATCATACCCTCCTCGCGGACGGACACATAATGAGTCTTCCTCCACACCGTCCCATTAACCACTCCCGGGGTTACAAACAGAGTGAAGCTCACTCCACACTGTCCCGTCGCACACATCCGTGGTCAGACACAGAGTGACACTCACGCCTCACCGCTCCATTACCTGCCCCCGGGTCCATAGAACCATAGAACATTACAGAAGAGAAAAAGGCCATTTGGCCCTTCTCGGCTGTGCCAAACCATTTTTCTGCCTAGTCCCACTGACCTGCCCCTGGGCCATATCCCTGCATACCCCACTCATCCATTCTCCTGTCCAAGTTTTTTCTTAAATGGGAAAAGTCACCACTTCATCTGGCAGCTCAGACCGCACTCTTACCACTTTGTGCTTGAAGAAATACCCCCACCATGTTCCCTTTAACCCTTAAACCATGACTTGTTTTTTTTTATCCCATAACCTCAGTGGAAAAAGCCTACTTGCATTCACTATATCTATACCAATCATAATTTTATACACCTTTATCAAATCACCCCTCATCTTCTACGCCCCAAGGAATGAAGTCTAACGTATACAACCTTTCTCTGTAACTCAGTTTTGCAAGTCCGGTCAATATCCTTGTAAACATTTTCTGCACTTTTCAACCTTATTAATATTCTTCCTATAATTCGGTGACCAAAACTGTACATATTCCTGCAAATCCGGTCTCACCAGTATCTTATACAACCTCATCATTACATTCCAACTCTTATACTCAATACTTTGATTTAAAAAGGCCAATGTACAAAAAGCTCTCTTGACGACCCTATCCACCTGTGACGGCACTTTTATTAAATTATATATCTGTACTCCCAGATCCCTCTGTTCTACTGCACTCCTCAATGTCCGACCATTACCTTGTATGTTCCAGCTTGGTTTGACCTTCCGAAGAGCAAAACCTCACACTTGTCCGCGTTAAACTCCATCTGCCATTTTTCTGTCCATTCTCCAACTGCTCCAAATCCCTCTGAAATCTTTGACAACCTTCCTCACTGTCCATTACACCTCCATCTTTGTATCATCAGCAAATTTGCTGATACAATTTGCTACATTATCGTCCAGATAATTGATATAGATGACAAATAACAATGGACCCAGCACTGAACCCTGTGGCACACCACTAGTCACAGGCCTCCACTCAGAGAAGCAATCCTCCACTACCACTCTCTGGCTTCTTCCATTTAGCCAATGTTTAATCCAATTTACTACCTGTCCATGTATACCTAGTGATCGAATCTTCCTAACTAACCTCTAATGCGGGACCCTGTCAAAGGTCTTACTGAAGTCCATGTATAGAACATCCACTGCCTTCCCTTCATCCACTTTCCTGGTAGATTTCTCGACAAACACTAATAGATTGGTTAAACATGACCTATCACGCACAAAGCGTCTAATAAATCCCGGTCTATCCAAATACTTGTAGATCCTATCTCTTAGTATTCCTTCCAATAATTTACCTACTACCAATTTCAAACTTACCGGCCCATAATTTCCTGTCTTACTTTTTGAGCTTATTTTAAACAACGGAACTACATGAGCTATCCTCCAGTCCTCCGGCACCTGACCCGTGGATATCGACATTTAAAATATTTCTGCCAGGCATGGCCCCTGCAATTTCAACACCAGTCTCCTTCAATGTCCGAGGGAATACCCTGTCTGGCCCTGGGGATTTATCTGCTCTGATTGGCCTCAAGAGAGCAGGCACCTCCTCTTCTTTAATCTGTATTCAGTTCCCTAATTGTTTGCTTTGTTTCCATGGACTCCATTCCAGTTTCTTTATTATATACAGATGCAAAAGAAAACACTTAACATCTCTCCTACTTATTTTGTTTGCATACATAGCCAACCACTCTGATCTTCAAGAGGACCAACATTATCACTTATTATCCTTTTTTTCTTAACATACCTGTAGACGATTTTAAGATTATCTTTCTCCCTGACTGCCAAAGGAACCTCATGTCTTCTTTCAACTTAAGCATTTTCTTACTCTGTTTAATACTCATCAAGCATCATACATCTCTCTGTTGCCGACACATGTTACACATCCCTGTCTTCGTCTTTATCCGAGTTCCAATATCCCTCGAGAACCAAGGTCCCTTATTCTTTTTCACTTTGCTTTTAATCCTGACAGGAACATACAAACTCGGCACTCTCAAAAATTTCTCCTTTGAAGGCATCTCACTTACCAATCACATCCTTACTAGAGTACAACCTGACCCAATCTACGCTATTTAGATAATTTCTCATTTCTTCACATTTGGCCTTTTTCTAGTTTAGTGCTTCAACCCGACACCCAGATTTATCTTTCTCCATGATCAAGTTGAACTAATGACGTTATGATCACTGGAACCAAAGTATTCCCCGACACACACCTCCGTTACTTGCCGTAAATTATTTCCTAACAGGAGATCCTCTTTAGTTGGTATATCTATATATTGATTTAGAAAAAAAATCCTGAACATATTTAACACATCTAGACCTTTAACAGTATGGGGTTCAGGCACAGTGTGAAGCTCACTCCGCACCGTCCCATCACACATTCCCGAGGTCAGACGCACGGTAAAGCTTCCTCAAAGCCGTCACGTTACACACTGCCTGGTCAGACGCAGAGTCAAGCACCTTCCACACCATCCATCACACACTCCTAGGGTGAGACACAGAGAGAAGCGCTTTCCACACTTTCTCATCACCCAATCCCGGGGTCAGGCTCAAAGTAAATCTCCCACCACACCGTCCCATCAGACATTACGCGGTGAGACACAGAGAGAAGATCCATTCACACCGTCCCATCACATACTCTTGGGGTCAGAAAGAGATTGATGCTACCCCGAGTCTCTGCCCTACTCACCTCCCGATGGAGACGGTGAGTCGGATTTTACGAGTTGCACATTCATGTAAGTCTCGCTGTCGCCCATCCCGTCGAGAATCCTCTGCGTCTCTGAGCTCAGCGAGACAAACAAACACCAGATGAGCAGCTGATATAGAGAGGAGCCGAGAGCAGGGGGAGGAAGTGCTGGTGAAGAGGGAGGACTGAGGTGTGAGAGGGGGTGGTCTGGAGAGATGAGAGAGGCTGGAGGAAGAGTAGTGCGAGGGGCGAGAAACAGAGACCAGCTTGAGCGGAAGGAAATGGCTTTGGGGAAACAGAGACGTGGTGTACTGGGGTCAGACAGGGGCGATGTGAGGAGAGAGGGTGTTCACATAGTGATACCTGAATCCTGCAGAGAAATTAAGGGGAGTAGTGAGAGTGAAAGGGGGAACTAACTGGGCGAAAGCAGGAGAAAGAGAGACAGAGAGAGAGTGGACAGGGTGGTGGGGCGAAGGAATAGAGGGAGGAGAGAAATCCCTACCGAGAGGGAGGAAGTTTGCAGGGAGGGGACGATTGAGGGAGAAGGAATATGGAAGTTTGAGGGACACCCCGACCCTCCAGTTGATTCTGGTTTGAGTGTCAGCCCTCCATTGCTCTGCTTATCACCGTGGCTTCCGACTCTCTGTGTTCTGAAACAAAGGCCCCGGGACTACCCGGAACACCCACCGAAATAAGCGAGCCCCCTCCCTCCGAGAAGACGGCAAACAATAGATTGCCATTTTTAGACTGTATAGTGCTTTTGAAAGAAAGCGAATATTTAGATATTGAAGTTTACAGGAAACCAACACACGCTGAGCAGTATCTGAGAGTAGACTCTCTTCGCCCATGAGAACAAACGCTGGGGTTTGTCAGTAATTCAGAGAAGTATTGAAAGCGTGCGGCTACACTTATTGGGCCGGAATGCAGACAGCAAAATATAAAAATAGCAGTGACGTCAGCCCAGCAGATGGAACTTCGGCAGTTCTCTCAAACCCTCCATCACCTTCTGTCTCTCATTTTCTCTGTCTGCTTTTTCCTCCACTCCCTCTCTCTCCTCTGCCTCTGAATCTCACGGCCCACCTCACTAAGCCTTCTCTTTTTGTCACCCCCTCCCCCTTTACACCATTTTCCCTCTTCCCACTGTCTCCCGCTCACAGTGAACGTTGGCGGGCTGAAGTGTGATCGGGCCGTCTGTCCCGTTCCCGGGAAAAGCGCCGCTCACTGGACAGTCTGGATCAGTAACATCCTCCACAGTAAATAATGGGAGAAGTGAATGGTAATGGGGGTAATGGTAATGGTAAAGGGGGCGAGTGGCAAAGGAGGTAGCGGTGAGGTACGCGGTGCGACAAAACGATGTGCTGGAGCGTGTGAGAGAGAGAGAGAGAGAGAGAGAGAGAGAGAGGAGAGAGAGAGAGAGAGAGAGGAGAGAGGAGAAGAGAGAGAGAGAGAGATAAAGCGAACCCACATTCCCGGTCTCAGACAAAAGTGAATCTCCCTTAGCACCTTCCGATCACACACTCCCGGGGTCCAGCCACAGAGTGAACTCCATCCACATTGTCTCATCACAGATTTCCTGGGTCAGAAAGTGACTGAAGCTCCCTCGCTCCGTCTCTGTCCTACTCACCCTCTCGAAGGATACCGTGAGTCCCAGTTTTACGATCTGCATTTCCATGTAAGTCTCGCTGTCGTCCATCCTGTCGAGGATCCTCTGCGTCTCTGAGCTCAGCGAGACAAACAAACAACGGATGAACGGCTGATAAAGAGAGGAGCCGAGAGGCAGGCGGAGGATGTGTTGGGGTAAAAGAAGATTGACGGTGTTAGAGTGGTTGGTCTGTACCGATGAGAGTGGCTGGAGGAAGGTTAGTGAGAGTGGGGAACACCGAGGGTAAAAGGGTAGGGCTTGTAGGAAAGAGAGACGTGGGATACTGCGAGGAGAAAGTAAGAAGTAAGGCGAGAGAGGGAGTACTCCTGTACAGAAATCAGAAATTGGGGGAGAGAGAGTGAGAAAAACAGAGAGCGAGATTATTGGTGAAAGCCAGGAGAAAGAGACAGAGAGAGAGAGAGAGGGAGAGAGAGAGAGAGAGAGAGAGAGAGAGAGAGAGAGAGAGAGAGAGAGAGAGAGAGAGAGAGAAAGGGAGACAGAAGGAGGGGCGAAGGAAGAGAGGGAGAAGAGAAAGCGCTACAGAGAGGAGGGAGAGATGCAGGGGAAGGGGCTACTGAGGGAGATGGAATATAGTATTTGCTACTGGAAGAGAAGAATGGAGAGCGAAAGGAATGGAAGAAGGGAAGATTGAGGGATGATGAGTAAACAGAGAGAGAAAGATGGATGGACATATTGTCACTTATTCAGAGATTTACAACGAATACCCCTCCCCAAACCCCAACCTCCAGCTGGTTCCCTGGTTTGAGCGTCATTACTCCCATTGCTCTGCTTATCGCCGGGGCATCAGACCCTCTGTGCTCTGGAACCCACGGCCCCGGGTCAACGCGCAACTCCCTCCGAAGTAAGCGAGCCCCCACCCTCCGAGAAGACGACAAACAATAGAAACATAGACACATAGAAAATAGTTGCTGGAGTAGGCCATTCAGTCAATCGAGCCTGCACCGCCATTCTGTATGATCATGGCTGATCATCCAACAACTCAGAACCCTGTACCTGCTTTCTCTCCATACCCCCTGATCCCTTTAGCCTCAAGGTCCATATCTAACTTGCTCTTAAATATAGCCAATGATCCGGCCTCAACCGTTTCCTGTGATGGAGAATCCCACAGATTCACCACTTTTCTGTGTGAAGAAGCTTTTCCTCATCTCGGTACTAAAAGGCTTCCCCTTTAGCCTTAAACTGTGACCCCTAGACGTCCCCAAACATTGGAATCAATCTTCCTGCATCTGGCCTGTCCAATCCCTTCCGAATTTTATATGTTTCAGTAAGATCCCCCCTTATCTTCCTAATTCCAGTGATTAAAACTGGATCAGGGAAGGGAGTGGGAGGGAATTACTGGAAGTTGGGACATTCAAGGGAGCTTCTCTCTGTGTCTGACCCTGGAAAGTGAGAAGCGACGTCAGAACAATAGATTGCCATTATTAGACAGTGTAGTACTTTTCAAAGAAAGCGGACATTTGGATTTTGAAGTTTATAGGGATAGGGTCAAGTAAACTCCCCCTTTGCGTCCCCACTCCCACAGCTCCTCGCCCCGCCACTCTCATCTCTCGAGATCACCCGCCTTCACACACTCAGTCTCTGTCCTGCCTGGGACCTTCACCCCCTAATCTCGGCCTCTCTCTTTATCAGCCCGTCAACTGGTGTTTGTTGATGTCAGTCAAACTCCCCTGTCCATAAGGGCTTACTCTAACAACAGTTTATTCCACTTTCTGAGCTCAGAGACGCAGAGAAACCTAGGCACAATGGACGACAGCGAGACTTACATGAATATGATTTTTTTTTAAAAAAACGGACTCACAGTCTCCTTCCCGAGTTAAGAGGGTTGGAAAGATTCAGTCTGTGACTGACGACGGGTGTGAGTGACGGGACGTTGTGGAACTAGCGTCATACCGTCTGACCCCAGGGGTGTGGATGGAACTTCACTCTGATTCTGACCCCGGTTTCTTTGATCGGCCAATATGGAAACAGCTCTATTCTGTGTCTGATGTAGTTCGTATGTGCTGGGTTGTCTATTGTGATCTGGACTGTGTGTCAGATACACAGAAGATATATACACTCCAGAGTGAAGCTCCATGCACTGCATCCCATCTCTCTCCAACCCGTCCCATCACACACTCCAGGGGTCAGCCACAGGGTCACGCTCCCTCAGTATTATCCTCAGTAATGCCAGTATTCCCTCAGTAATACCAAGCTCCCTTGGTATTATTTCTGTTCACTTCCACCGGATATCGATCTCTCGGTTCTCAGCTTCTCTGCGTCTCTGCGAGCACAGGCCGGTCGTGTGGTTTTACACCACTTCCTCCCAGTGACTGGAAACTCAACACTCCGTCACAGGCCACCCTCCCCTCCCCCACCTCTCTCCTCAGTTTTTCATCTTGTCTCACACTCAGTTATTATCTCTGAAACAGACTCACTATCGGAGACGACAGGAATGTTGAAGTGCTGCTGACTGGTGAGAGGGGAGACAGGGAGTGAAGAGGGAGATTCGCTCTGTTTCTGAATGCGTTACTGTTATCGGACTGTGTGGCGGCAGATTCACTCTGTGTCTGTTTCCGGGAATGTGTGCTGCGCGGGAGCTTGTCTCTGTTTCTGCCCCTTTGGAATGTGTGATGGAGCGTGTGGAGAAAGATGCACCAATGTCTGACCCCGGGAGTGTTTGTGTGCTTGTTCGGGCGATGCGAGAGGCTCTCTCTCTCTCTCTCTCTCTCTCTCTCTCTCTCTCTCTCTCACACACACACACACACACACACACACACACACACACACACACTCCGCTCCAGCACAGTGCTCCCCGCACCGCCGCCCTTTGGTCACAACACCACCGCCCATCATTTTCAAAGCCACCCTTTGTATTGCAACTTACTTACTGTGCACAATGTAACTAATCTCGGCTGTCCAGGAGGCGGCGCATTTCCGGAGAAAGGGACAGACGGCCCGGTCACATTTCAGTCCGTTGAACGTTCAGTGTGAGCGGGAGAGAGTGGTAAGAGGGAAAGTGCTGTAAATAGGAGGAAGAGTCAAAAAGAGGCTTAGAGAGGAGGGCAGTGAGATAGAAAGGCAGAGGAGAGAGAGGTAGTGGAGGAGAAAGGAGAGAGCTGGAGGGAGAAGCGAAATTGATCCGCGTTAGAAACATTCATGGGAGAGAAATAGGGAGCGTGAAGGGAGAATGAGGGAAGCAGAGAGAGAAAATGACAGACAGAAGACGATGGAGGGTTTTTGTGAGAACTGCTAAAGTTCCTTCTGTTGGGCTGACGTCGCTGCTATTTTTATATATTGCTGTCTGTATGACGGCCCAGTCAGAGTAGCCGCAGGCTTTCAATACTTCTCTGAAATACTGATAAACCCCAGCTTGTGTTCTCATGGGCGAAGAGAGTCAATGCTCAGACAGCACGCAGCGTGTGTTGGTTTCCTGTAAACTTCAATATCTAAATGTCCGCTTTCTTTGATAAGTACTACGGAGTCTAAAAATGTCAATCTATTGTTCTGTCGTCTTCCTGGAGGATGGGGGCTCGCTTACTCCGGAGGCTGTTGCGGGTTTTCTCGGGGTCGTGGTTTCCAGAGCACAGAGGGTCTGAAGCCCCGGCGATAATCAGAGCAATGGGAGCGCTGACTCTCAAACCTGGAATCACATGGAGGTTGGGGTTGGGGTGGGGTTTTCGTTGCAATTCTGTCTGACAATGAAGGCTCTAAATGAGTGACAATATATCCGTCCGTCTTTCCCTCCACATCATCCCTCAATCTCCCCATTTCCATTCCTTTCTCGCTCCCTTCTTCTCTTCTAATGTCCCTCCAAATTGCATAATCCTTCAACCTCAATCATCTCTTCTCTGCATCTCCTCCCTCTCTTCCTCCACCCCTTGCCTGTCGTCTCTCTCTCTCTCTCCCTCTCTCTCTCTCTCTCTCTCTCTCTCTCTCTCTCTGTCTCTCTCTCTCTCTCTGTCTGTCTCTCTCTCTCTCTCTCTCTCTCTCTCTCTCTCTCTCTCTCTCTCTCTCTCTCTCTCTCTCTCTCTCTCTCTCTCTCTCTCCCCCCCCTCCTTCTCCTGCTTTGCACAGTTAGGTCGCCCTCTGTTTTCTCACTCTCTCCCCTATTTTTTCTGCAGGAATCCACACTCTATATTTCGACTCTTCTCTCTCCCCACATCTCACCTTCCCCTTATTTATTGCGCTCCAACGTGCTTCCTCTGACAACGGTTACTTCCCCTCGCTGAGCCCAGAGACGCAGAGGATCCACGAAAGGATGGACGACAGCGAGACGTGCATCAATGTGCCGCTCGATAAACCGGAGTCACGGTCTTCATCGAGAAGTGAGAAGGGCAGAGACGGAGGTAGGGATTTCTATCTCTTTCTCACCCAGGGATTGTGACATGGGACGGTATAGATGGAACATCACTCTGTGTCCGAACCCTGGAGTGTGCAATGGGCGGTGTGGAGGGAGATTCACTCTCTTTCAGATCTAGGGAGTGGGTAAAGTGACGGTGTGGATGGTGCTTCACTCTGTGTCTGACCCCTGAGCGTGCGATGGAACGGTGTGGAGGGAGATTCACTCTCTTTCTGTCCCAGGTACTGGGGAAAAGGGACGGTGTGGACGGTACTTCACTCTGTGTCTTACACCGGGAGTGCCTGATGTGAGAGTTTGGAGGGAGTTTCACTCACTTTCTGGCCACAGCAGTGGCTAATGTGACCGTGTTGAGGGATCTTCACTCTTTCTCTGACCCCGGGAGTGTGTGATGGGACGGTGTGGAGGGAGATTCACTCTGTTTCTGACACTGGGAGTGTGTGATGTGACGGTGCGGAGTGAGTTTCACTCCGTGTCAGAACCGGGAGTTTGTGACGGGACGGAGTGGAGGGTGATTTATTCCGTGTCTGTGCCCGGGAGTGTGTGATGGGACGGAGCCCATGGAGCGTCAATCAGTGTCTGAGCACAAAAGTGTTTAATTGGAGTGTGTAGATGGAACTTCACTCTGAGTCTGACCCCGGGAGTGTGTGATTGGACCGTGTGTAGTGAGTTTCACTCTGTCTGACCACAGAAGTGTGTGTTGCGGCGTTAAGGAGGGAGATTCCCTTTGTGTCTGATCCCGGGAGTGTGCGATAGGATGATTTGGAGGGTGATTCGTTCTGTGTCTGAAGCTGGGAATGTGTGATGGGAGGGTGTGGAGCGAGTTTCACTGTGATTCTGATTCTGAGTGTTCTGTCCCAAGCTGAATCTGATGTATCGTATGTGGAACTTAATGTCAAGCCCCTCTCTGTTTCCAGGGTCCGGACAGATGGAGGGCAGATTCACTTTTGTTGTTTTGACTGTTTCGCTGCTGTCTAGTCCTGTCGAGAAATTTCATGGCAGGCGCAGCGTTAACCCTAATGGTTCCGTGTGAGACAATGTCAAAGGGAATGCAGGCGAGACTGGATGAGATACGAGCTGTATGGGAGGGTCTGTGAGGATGGAGGGCTCAGGGAAGGTTCGGGGTGGAGGCAGAGCAGTGGGAGGGGCGGTGTAAAGAGAGGGCTGTAGAAAGGGATGAGTAGATTGCTCTGGGTGGTGGTGGGTAAAGAGAAAGCCATGGGATTTGTGCTGTGGTGAGAGTATGGTGTGAGGGTTTAAATTAGGTGCAAGAAGGCGGGAGAGCTGTGTTGTTGGGGGCGAGATGCGAGAACGGGGAGTGCAAATAACAGCCTGGGCGGAGTTGCGAGGAGGGTGGAGAGTAGAAAGTGGCGTTGAGGAAGGGGATCTCTTATGAAATGTCAAGGACCCTCTCCACGTTCGAATCCCACTCTCTCATTCCTCTCTCTAACCTGCCTTGCTCTTTCTTCCCCGATCTTTCACACGCTAATACTCTCTCATCCACTTTTCACCTTCTCTGTCCCACTAATTCCTTTATCACGCTTCTTTCTCACGCATCCTTCTCACGCTTTCCCCCTTTTCCCAACCCTTCTCTCTGTCTTTTCCATAATCTCTCCCCTTCTACGCCTACTGCTCTTTGTTGCCATTTCCCATCTATGCAATTCCTTTTCCGCACTCTCCCCTTCCCCGCACTCTCTGCTCTCTCTCTTTCACATTCCCACTCTCTACCGTTCTCACTGTCCTCGCGCACTCTTTCCCTCATTCCCTTCAATTAGTCCCTCCACTTCCACTCCCTCCTATCTCAGTCTCTGTCCCCGTTCATCTCCTCTCGCTGTCCCCTAATTTTCGGATCAACTCCCCCTCCTCAACCTCTCACCCTCTGTATTCACCACGCCTTGCTGTCCCTCACGCTCACCACACTCTCTTAACTCTATCTCTTAACCTTCTCTATTTCTCCCTCTCTCGCTCCCTTTGTCTGGCACCCCTCTGCCTACCAAATCTACCCTCCGAATCCCCACTCTCACCTTCTCTTTCGCTATCCCTCTCACCAGTCTCACTCCGCTTCAGGCATAACCTCGCTCCCTTTACTCCTTCCCTCTCTCTGTCTTTCCACTTTCTCGCCTCCATTCGCTCCCATCTTCTCGCCCATCGCTCCAATCGCTCACTCCTCAGTCCATTTATCCTTTTCATCCTCACTCTCCTGCTCTGTCTCCTCTGCTCTCTCCCCCACTTCCAACGTCTCTCACTTCCAATCCCTACCTCTCAGCCCTCTCTTTATGCACTCTATGTTCTTGTCTCTCAGTCCTCACCCTTCTCCCATTATTTACCGGTCTCTCCTCCTTGTATTTCTCTCTCTCTCATTCTCGTACTTTCTTCCCCAGACAGTCAGACCTCCACCGACTCAGAGTCGATCTTTGGGAAAGACGAATCCCTCATCGATGAGGCTGAGGATCCTCCCATTGCCCCGGGACACGGCGAGCTGCGAGTCACTGCACAGACAGGTCAGAGTTCACAGTAACGACGCCGTTCTGAAGGGGTCATGTGTCAAATCCCAAGTGTCCAAGTTTCTAATGCTTCTGCCTCGACCACTACCTCTGGCAGTTTGTGCCTTGGACTGACCACAGTCTGGGTAACAAAGGGTTATTAATCGGCTCACCAATTCAATATGTTTGCATGTTTCCCCTCTCAACTCAGACCTGCGAGCTCTGGTCCCCGATTCTCCAAGACGAAAGAAAATTACTTTACGTAATCACGCTGTTTCTGCACCTCGTTGCTTTAAATACCTCTGAAAGGTCAGCCCTGCACTGCAAGGAATGTAGTCCCAACCTTCCTGACCTCACCCTGTAACTCCCTTCATCGGGTCCGACAATATTTTCGCAAATCTCCATTGCAATAATGATCAGGGTCGTATTTACCGACAAGTACCTTGATTATCTAATTTACCAAGCACGTGAGTTTATACACTAAATACCTTGTGTTCACACCGGCTAACTCACCCTGACCTTCCATGCACAGTCAGAGAACAGAAAAGATTTCACCAATTGAAAGGGAGATTCTGCTGCTGGCCACTTGTTCCTCGTAGCCGCTTCAAAATTTCCACGGGTCTGTGGGGTTCCCCATCTCCACGATAATTGTTATCACGCAGAGTTACACCGGCCAGAAGACTTGAGGCGTTGTTTTATATTAATTACCTAAACATTGCATTCCAGTGTCATTGGCTGCAGGTCACGTTTCTGACTGTTAACAGTTTTCATTGGCTCTGCTACAGGCCTGCATCAATTATTGTCCACTGACTACCAAGTGACAATCTGTCATTGGTGACACTTTGTTCTCAGTCAGCCTGAATCGAGCAGATCAGACAGCCTCAAATCCACAGTTATCCACCACTACTCTCTGGCATCTCCCATCCAGCCACTGTTGAATCCATTTTGCTACTTTAATATTAATACCTAACGATTGAACTTTCCAAACTAACCTTCCGTACGGTACCTTGTCCAAGGCCTTACTGAAGTCGATATAGACAACATCCACTGATTTACCCTCGTCAACGTTCCTGGCGACCTCTTCAAAAATTCACTAAGATTTGTCGAACATGACCTTCCACAATGACAAATCGATGCTGACTGTTCCCAATCAGACCCTGTCTATCCAGATAATTATATATACCATCTCTAAGAATACCTCTATTAATTGGCCCACCACTGACGTCAAACCGACAGGCATATAATAGCTAGATTTACTGTTAGAACCCTTTTTAAACAATGGAACTACATGAGCAATACGCCAGTCCTCCAGCACCATCCCCGTTTCTAACCACTGCGACCAACCCTGGATAATTGACTTACAACCCACCCCCTCTCCACACATGCTCCCCCACATCGGGTGAATATACGAAAACAAGTTTCGTCGGCTCAAAGACAGACTCAACACGCTTTTATCAGATTATTGTACCTGCGCAAGCAGGTCGGAGGTCATATTATTGATGTCACTCTCAATGTGTCACGTGCTATACTCACAAGTGTACAATACACTCCGTCCCTCCACCCGCTCCCTCCTGTCTGTCTCTCTTCACGTTCATTCCATTTCGCTCTCACACAATTTTCCGATCCACTACCACTCCACACCCTCTCAACCTTCCCTGTTAACCCTCTCTCTTTAACCTCTCTCCCTTTCTCTATCGCTCCCTTTGTCTCTCACCCCTCTGCCTCCCAAATCTATCCTCCAAGTCCCCTCTCTCACCTTCGCTTTCGCTATCCCGCTTTCTAGTATCACTCCCCTTCCGGCACAACCTCGCTCTCATTGATTATTCCCTTTCCCTGTCTTTCCCCTTTCTCGCCCCCATTCTCTCCCATTTTCTCGCCCATTGCTGCAATCAGTCTCTCCTCACCCCATTTATCCTTTTCATCCTCAATCTCCTGCTCTGTCTCCTCGGATCGTTCTCCACACTTCCACCACTCTCTCACTTCCAATCCCTACCTCTCAGCCCTCGCTTTCCGCACTCTGTTCTTGTCTCTCTGTGCTCACCATTCCCCCATTATTTAACGGTCTCTCCTCCTTTTATTTCTCTCTCTCTCATTCACTCACTTTCTTCCACAGACTCTCAGACCTCTACCGACACAGAGCTGAACATTGAGAAAGATCAACCCCTCGTCCATGAGGGTGAGGATCCTCCCATTGCCTCGAGACCCGGCGAGCTGCGAGTCACTGCACAGACAGGTCAGAGTTCACAGTACCGGCGCCATTCTGAAGGGGTCATGTGTCAAATCCCAAGTGTCCAAGTTTCTAATGCATCTGTCTCGACCACTACCTCTGGCAGTTTGTGCCATGGACTGACCAGAATCTGGGTAACAAAGGGTTATTAATCGGTTCCCCAATTCAATGTGTTTGCATGTTTCCCATCTGATTTTAGACCTGCGCGCTCTGGTCCCCGATTCTCCAAGGTGATAGAAAACAACCCTACGTATTCACTCTTGCTTTTGCACCTCTTGGCTTTAAATACCTCTGGAAGGTCACCCCTGTTCTGCAAGGAATGTAATCCCAACCTTCCTGACCTCTCTCTGTAACTCCCTTCATCGGGTTCTGACAATATTTTCGCAAATCTCCATTGTAATAATGATCAGAGTCGTATTTACCGACAAGTACCTTGATTGTCTAATTTACCAGGTTTGTGAATTTATACACTTACGACCTTTTGTTCACACCGGCTAACTCACCCTGACCTTCCATGCACAGACAGAGAACAGGAAAATTATCACCAATTGAAAGGGAGGTTCTGCTGCTGGCCACATGTTCCTCGTGGACGCGTCAGAATTTCCACGGGTCCGTGGGGCACCCACATCCACGATAATTGTTCTCACGCCCAGTTACATCCGCCAGTAGATTGAAGCGTTGTTTTATATTAATTAAATAAACATTCACCTATTGCATCCCAGTGTCATTGGCTACAGGTCACTTGTCTGGACTTTAACAGTATTCATTGGCTCTGCTCCAGGCCTGCATTAATTATTGTGTTCTGACCAGCAAGTGACAATCTGACATTTATGACACTTTATTCTCAGTCAGCCTGAATCGAGCAGATCAGGCAGCCCCAAATCCACAGTCTCTATCCACACTTCCCGCTGCGTCACTAGTGCAGCTACCGTAATAAAGACTCTCTAGATATAACCATACAACAATTACAGCACGAAAACAGGCCATCTCGACCCTTCTATTCCGTGCCAAACGCTTGCTCCCATCTAGTCCCACCGACACGCAATCAGGCCCATAATCCTCCATTCCTTTCCTGTCCATATACCTATCCATTTTTACATTAAAAGACAATACCATCCTGCCTCTACCAATTCTACTGGAAGCTCTTTCCACACAGCTGCCGCTCTCTGAGTAAAGAAATCCCCCCTCGTGTTACCCATCAACTTTTGCTCCTTAAATCTCAACTCACGTCCTCATGTTTTCAATCTCCCCGACTTTCAAAGGAAAAAGCCTATCCACGTCACTCTATCCCCTTCATAATTTTAAATACCTCTATCAAGCCCCCTCAACCTTCTATGCTCCAAAGAATAAAGGCCTAACTTGCTCAATATTTGCCTTTAACTTAGGTGCTGAAACACAGGTAACATCCCAGTAAATCTCCTCTGTACTCACACTATTTTTTGACATCTTTCCTATAATTCGGTGTCCACAACTTTCCACAATACTCCATATTTGGCCTCACCAATGTCTTGTACTATCTTAACATTACATCCCAACTCCTATACTCAATGCTCTGATTTATAAAGGCCAGCATATCAAAAGAGTTCTTCATCAACTTATCCACATGAGATTCCACCTTCAGGGAACTGTGCACCATTATTCCTAGATCACTCTGTTCTACTGCGTTTCTTAATGGCCTACCATTTATCATGTATAACCTATTTTGATTATTCCTACCTAAATGTAGAACCTCACATTTATCAGCTTTAAACTCCATCTTCAATCGTTCATCCCACTCTTCTCAATGGCCTAAATGTCACTGCATGCTTTGAAAACCAACCACGTTATCCACAACACCACCTGCGGTGTCATCTGTATACTAACTGATCCAATTTTCACCCCATCATCCAAGTCATCAATGTATATGACAAACAACATTGGCCCAGTACAGATCTCTGAGGCACAATAGTCACCGGCCTCCAACTTGACAAACAGTTATCCACCACTACTCTCTGGCATCTCCCATCCAGCCACTGTTGAATCCATTTTGCTACTTTAATATTAATACCTAACGATTGAACCTTCCTAACTAATCTTCCGTGCGGAACCTTACCCGCGACCTCTTCCAAAATTCAATACGATTGGTCAAACCACAATGACAAATCCATGCTGACTGTTCCTAATCAGACCCTGTCTATCCAGATAATAATATATACCATCTCTAAGAATACTTCTATTAATTGTCCCACCACTGACGTCCAACCGACAGGCATATAATAGCTAGGTTTACTGTTAGAACCGTTTTTAAACAATGGAACTACATGAGCAATACGCCAGTCCTCCAGCACCAGTCCAGTTCAAACCACTCCGATCCACCCTGTATAATTGACTTACAACCCACCCACTCTCCACACATACTCCCCCACATCAGGGGAAGATCCGAAAACAAGCTTCGTCAGGCTCAGACAGACTCAACACGCTTTCATCAGATTATTGTGCCAGCGCAAGCAGGTCGGAGGTCATATTATTGACGTCACTCTCAATGTGTCACGTGCTATACTCACAAGTGTACAAGACACTTCGTCCCTCCACTTCTGCTCCCTCCTGTCGTTCTCTCTTCCCGTTCATCCCGTTTCGCTCTCCCCCAATTTTCGGATCTACTACCATTCCACACCCTCTCAACCCTCGCTGTTAACCCTCTCTCTTTAACGTCACTCCCTTTCTCTATCGTTCCTTTTGTCTCTCACCTCTCTGCCTCCCAAATTTAGCATCCCAATCTCCACTCTCACCTTCGCTTTCGCTATCCCTCTTTCTAGTCTCACTCCCCTTCCGGCACCACCTCACTCACTTTACTTATTCCCTCTCCCTGTCTTTCCCCTTTCTCGCCCCCATCCACTCCCATTTTTTCGCCCATCGCTGCAATCGCTCACTCCGCACTCTCCTGCTCTGTCTCTTTGGCTCTCTCCCCTCACTTCCATCTCTCCTTCACTTCCAATCCCTACCTCTCTGCCCTCTCTTTCCGCACTCTATATTTATTTGTCTCCCTGTGCTCGCCCTTCCCCCATTATTTACGGGTCTCTCCTCCTTTCATTTCTCTCTCTCTCATTCTCACACTTTCAACCTCAGACCGTCAGACCTCCACCGACACAGAGCTGAACTTTGGGATAGATGAACCTCTCAGCGATGAGCGTGAGGACCCTCCAATTGCCTCGGGACACGGCGAGATGCGAGTCACTGTACAGACAGGTCAGAGTTCACAGTTGCGGCGCCATTCTGAAGGGATCACGTGTGAAATCCCAAGTGTCCAAGTTTCTAATGCATCTGCCTCGAGCACTACCTCTGGCAGTTTGTGCCGTGGACTGACCACCATCTGGGCAACAACGGGTTGTCACTCGGCTCCCCAGTTAAATTTGTTTCCTTCTTTCTCCTCTCAGCTCAGACCTGTGATCTCTGGCCCTGGGTTCTCCAAGACGAGAGAAAATGACTCTGCGCATTCACACCGTCTCTACAGGGTACCCACATCTCTGGTGCTGTGTTCCCTGGAGTTCAGGAGAATGGGGGGGGGATCTCATGGAAACATTCCGAATGTTAAAACACCTTAACAGATTAGATACGGCAAAGTTAATTTCAATAGTAGTGTAATCTAGGGCAAGAAGACACAAACTCAGGATTAAAGAATGTCCATTTAGAACGGAGACGCAGAGAAATTACTTTAGTCAGACCGTGGTAAATCTGTGGAAATTGTTGAAACGAGCGGCTGTGAAGCCAAATCATTGGGTGCATTTTAGGTAGAGATTGATAAGTTATTGATTAGCCAGGGCTTCAGGGGCATGGGGAGAATGCACGTGAGCATGGTTGACTGGAAAAATTGTTTCAGGCCACGATTGAAAGACGGAGGAGACGCGATGGCCCGAATGTCCTACTTCTGCTACTATATCTTATGTTCCCGTGGTCTTGCGGTCTCTCCACAGCTGCGCATGAACAACAGTCGAAAGTGAAGATCGGAAATAGACCGTACCGTCTGATCTGCCTACTCTGCCTAGTTACATCCGCCCTCATCGTGATAGTGGTCGGACTCTCGATCCATGGTGAGTGGAACGGTCTCCGAGTGCAGTCAGACCGTAAATAAAGAGAGTGGAATAAATTGTTATTGTAAAATACCACAGTGACACCGACACGCCGCTTACCGTCACACCGATTAAACCCATCACCATGACAAGGAAACATCCCTAACCGTGATAAAAATACGGTCTTCAGCGTAACAAAATCAAGACTCTTCCTGACACAGTCACGCCATTCACCATAATATTATCAACGCTGTCACGGTCACGACATTCAACGGGACACAAATGATCTCCTAACCGTGACACTGACACGACCATCGCGGTGATACACACATGGCAGTCACACTGACCGCAACACACCCCTCATTGTAACATCGACATGCCCCTGACCGTGTCATTGATACACTCCTCAAGGCGACACCGAAACACACCTCACAGTGACAGCGACACGATCTTCTCTGTGACACTGGCGTACCGTACCCCGTGACATTTTCACGCTCCTCAGCGTGATCCGCTCCGCAGCGCATCGTGACAAAAACTCACAGGTCAATGTAACACCACTTCCCGAGACAGTATTGCCCCTCAACTAACACCGATGCACCTCTCACTGAGGCAATTACCCACACCTCACCCTGACACAGGAATACCCTTTACGGTAATACCGACACCTAAATTCACAATGACACCGACATAGCCCTCTCCATCTCAGCGACACACACCTCAGCGTGACAATCTCATACACGCCGTGGTCATGTCATGCCTCTCACCGTGACACAGACAAACCCATCTGAATGAGACCAGCACACACACATTACACAGATACCCCACACACCGGGACATACCAGATCCCGAACTCTTGACATTTCCCTCGCCGTAACGTCCAGATACACTTCATTGTGTCCCGGTACACCTCTCTCCGGGGCACAGAAATTCCTATTACAGTGACACCGACAGGTCGCTCACAACAACTCGAACCGGCCCCGAGCTGAGACAGGGAATCGATCATCACCACCATGCTAACACAGACCCCACTGTAACAACAACAGAACGTTCACCAGGGCACTGCAAACGTCTCAGTGACACAGACACGCCCCTATGCTTCCGCCGACGCCTCTCACTGTGCCACCAGTACATCCTTCACTGTGACAACCTTCACGGTGACACTGACACAACACTCTTCGTGACCTATTCGGTGGCGTGACGTTGACTCACGTGTCACTGTAAAAGCTAAACATCCTTCACCATCTTTCTCAGAATTACAGATGCGTCAGTCTAAGGTCACCTCTGACCGAAACTACCATGAGTTAAACTTTCCTCGCTCAACTCTAATCTGTCTTTTCTTAAAGGAATGCACAGCGATCTCCGTCACCAGTTCACTGAGATGGAAACGAAGTACAGATCTGTCAACGAAACCAAGGCTCAAATCTGTGAATTGTTGACCAGCAGAAGAGGTGAGGCATCTTCCCCCTCTTTAACCCGTTGCTCACCACAGGGCAAGCATGGAGAGAGGAAGCGACACTCTGTGCTTGACATCGGGAGTGTGTGAAGAGATGGCATGGAGGGTGATTCACTCTGTGTTTGACCCGGTGAATGTGTGATGGGGCTGCGTGGAGTAAGTTTCATTTTATCACTGAATCCAGGAGAGTGTGATGGGTCGTTGTGGAGAAGGATTCTCTGTGTCTGACCACGAGATAGTGAGACGTAACTTTACAGCTTATTTTTGTGTCTGACTGCTGGAGTGTGTGATGGGGCCGTGGAGAGAGGGATTCACACTGGGTCTGACCAAGGCTGGATGTGATTGGACTTTCTGGACGGATCTAAATTCTGTTCTCTGACGGGACGGAGTGGAATTAGATTCACTCTGTTTCGGAGCTCGGGAGAGTGTAATCGGGCGATCTGCAGGGAGCTTAAACCCGTGTCTCACACCTTGGGTGTATAATTGGAACCTGTGTTTGACAGTGTGTGCGTGTGAAGAGAAGCTGTGATGGGAAGTGTGGTGAAGTGTGTGAGTGCGTTTGGGGGGGCGTTGTGTGTGCGTCTGACACCAGGAACAGTGATGCGTGCCTGGATAGCATTTCGCTCTGTGTTTGAAACCAGGGGTCTCTGATAGGACGGTGCGGAGAGGGCTTCTCTCGCTTTCAGACCACTGTGTTGTGTGATGTCAGCGGGTAGAAGGAGCATCATACTGGGTCTGACCATGGAAGTATGCGGGGGGATGGTGCAGAGTGTTTCATTTTTTTATCTGATCACGGGCGGTAGTGTGCAGCGAACTCCACTCCATGTTTGACCCAAGGAGTGTGTGATAATGTGGTGGAGAGAAAGCCTCAGTGTGAGACTGACCCCGGTCGTGTGTGATGGGACAGTGTGGTAGGAGAATCACTCTGTGTCTGACCCCGGGAGTGTGTGAGGGGACGGTGTGGTGGGAACTTCACTTTACCTGATCCTTGTTAATGTGATGGGACGGTGTGGGGAGGTGGTAGATGTAGCCTCAATGTGTGCCTGATTGGAGAGACTGTGATGAATGATGCGGAGGGAACTTCACTCTGTGCCTCATCCTATGAATCTGTGACGGGACGTTCTGAAGGGAACTTCGTTCTGTGTCCCTCCCCGGGCGTGTGCGATGGGACAGTGTGGTCCTAGATTCACTCTGAGGCTTGACCCCTGGAATGTGTGATGGACAGTGTGGAGGGAACCTCACTGTACCTGATCCTTGTTAATGTGATGTGCCGGTGTGGGGAGTGGGGGGAGGGGATTCACTCTGTGCCTGGCTTCAGGTGTGCGTGATGGGACCGCGTGCAGGGAGATTCGCTCTGTGTCTCACTGTTCCTTGTTCCTGATTTCCAGAGCAAACGTGTTCCAAGGACTGGATGAAAAATAAAGACCGGTGTTATTACGTATCCACGTTTGAAGCATCTTTCCGCCAAGCGATGGAAGAATGTTCAAACCGTGACTCAAGGCTGCTGGAAATCAATTCAAGGGATGAAGCGGTATGTGTCACAGCACGAGAAGGTCTCACAGTAACAAAGGAATCATCACACACTCGCGGATTCAGTCACAGATTGAACACACAACATACACTCCCAGCACACACACCCGGGGATAGACACAGAGTGAATCTCCCTCCACACCGTCCCATCACACACTCCCGGGGTCAGACACAGAGTGAATCTCCCTCCAAATCGTCCCATCACACACTCCCGGGGTCAGACACAGAGTGAATCTCCCTCCACACCGTCCCATCACACACTCCCGGGGTCAGTCACAGAGTGAATCTCCCAACACACCGTCCATCACACACTCCCGCCGTCAGACACAGAGTGAATCCCCCTCCACACCGTCCCATCACTCACTCCCGGGGTCAGACACAGAGTGAATCCCCCTCCACACCGTCCCATCACTCACTCCCGCCGTCAGACACAGAGTGAATCCCCCTCCACACCGTCCCATCACTCACTCCCGGGGTCAGACACAGAGTGAATCTCCCTCCACACCGTCCTATCTCAGATTTGTTTTGTAATGAACAGAGAGAAGCTACGTAGATTGTTTTCAATTCTTGGCATTGATCAAGTAAATTTAATTTCCCAGAGCTTTGCATCCAACAAACTGTTGTACCGAAACATTGCACTCTGGATTGGAAAATGCGAAAACGGGTGAGATTTGTACTGATACGTGGTGAAAGAGTTGGACAATGACATAGTCCTGACGGAAGAAAATTGGATTAGTTTACGATTAGACTGTACGAGGTTGTCGGGAGCGTGCGGTACTGTGGGAACATTTTGGGACCGACAGGTGTCTGTCGGGGAAGGGCAGGGCAGTGGGAATATTTCGGAAACTGCCAGGGGACAGTGGGCACAGGGATTATTTTGGCACTGACGCATATCGCCTGGCTGTGACTAGAGAAAGCAACAGTAAGATTAGTTTGGTGAATGAAATGGATCTGAGGGCGAGGATAAGAAAACGATTAATTTGGAGACGATATAGGGTGATAGTCACACAGTGGGTGAACGGGATTATTTTGCGATCTGAGGCAAGGATGTGGGGGAGAGGGTGCCAGTGGTATAAGTCTGGAGGCGGACCAGAGACTATGGGGAGAGCGCGGTGTTGTGGGATATGTTAGGGGACAGGCACGATGCTTTGGGTAGAGGGTGGGGCAACGGGATTAATCTGGGACCGGCACAGGGCTGAAGGAAGAGTGTGGATCAGTGGGATTCCTTTCGGGACAGCCATTGTTCTGTGGTGAGTCGATGGGACAGTGGGGTTTGTTTTGGGAATGAAACAGATCAGAAGGGAGAGGGTGGGCCTGGTCGATTCGTATGGGGACTGACAGAGGACTCTGGTGAGGAAGCGGTTCGGTGGGATTAGTTTGGGGGATACGGGATTGTGGTGAGACATTGGGACCGTGGTATCTGTCCGAGTACTGACACGGAGCGGTGGGGAGAGAGCGGTTGAGTGGGATGGGTTTGGGGAATGACACAGGCTGTTAGCAGAGAGCGAATCCATGAGATTAGCTTGGGGATGGTCTCGGCTCGGATTCTCTGCTGGAGCTGTTTTGTCTCTGTTGAAATTGTTTAACCCTCTTGGACAGGACTGTGGGCATGACCCTCTTGTACAATGTGTCCCCGTGGACGTCCAACTGCAGAGACTGCGAGGCGTACTTAGGGAGTTACCCTTGTGATAGAGATCGGCGTTTCATCTGCGAGAAGTCGGCACCTTTGTTCCCGGATATTCCTGAAGAGATCCAGGGTCTCTGCCAACAGCCAGAGGAGGCGACGTGAATGAAGTGACTACTCCCATTTTTCCCTTCTCTCTCTATCACTCTCACTCCTAAATCATTTCTAAATTTGCTCCCTACCCTCTCTGCCCCACCCTCCTACTCCATTTCCTCTTATCGCAAGCAGATTCTCTACACCAGACACCGACAAACCCGTCCCGCCGTCTATCCCTTTCTTTCTCGCCATTCCCACCGTCCCGCTCTTCCAAGCTCTGTCTACCTTTCTCTCTGCCCCGTCACCTCCTCAAATTTCCTCTAACTTACTTAACTTACTCAACCCACTCTTTCTCTGCATCCTCCGCAGATCTGTTACACCTCTCTCCCCTTCCCTCCCCAGGGACTCTGTACCTCCCCTCCCCGTTCTCCCGTTCTCTCTCTAAGCCCTCTGACTCCCTGATCTCTCTCTCTCTCTCTCTCTCTCTCTGCTTTCCATCCACTTTCAAATCAATCCTGTGCCGTCTGGTGCTCAACAGCCCAACCCTGTGGAAAAGCTTATGCCTATTCTCTCTGCCTGTGCCCCACTTGGGTTTATGGAAATCTGTAAATTTACAACTACTCTCCGGGGACTAAAGCCCCAACTTTCCCTCGCTCCCACCATAGCTCAGTGCTCCGAGTTTCGGCCACATCCCCTAGAACTCACTGTACAATATATCCAGTTCAGCGGCATTTTCACCTACGTCTTGTCCCACGGCAACGTGACCTCCCGACTCCTGGACTCAGTGTGACTGGTGAAGACCAGCGGGCAAAGTATCCTGTCCACCCCATCGGATGTTTTCGACAAGAATCGCTATTTCAATTATTATCTGAAACTCATAAAACCTGGAATTTATTGCTTTGCCGTATCGATACGGCGCAAAGATGTAGGATCAATGTAAATTACCAAAAAAAAAAGATAATAAAAAATCGGTAAAATGTGGAGGCGTTGAACATGCGTTCGAAAACGTGGTGCTGAAGGGGAAGAAGGTGTCTCTGAACAGTTGGGAGCTCAGGCTTTTGTACCCATTCCCCGATGGTGTATTGACAAGGGAGCCTGTCCCCGGATGAGGTGCCTCCCTGATGGATGCCCCCTTCTCGAGGCATCGCCTCTTGAAGATATCCTCGATGCTGGGGAAGGTGGTGCCCTTGACGCTGGTTGAGTCTACACCCCTCTGCAGCCTCCGGTGACCCTGTCCCTTGCGGCCTCCACACCAGGCGGCGATGCTCCAAGTCAGAATGCTCCCAAATGTCCATCTGCAGACATTTCCTTGTCTTCAGTGAAGGGCCAAATCTTCTCAGACTCCTGACGTTGTCACACTTTCTGTAATGGGAGAGGTATGCGTGGCGTTGACGGCAAGTGTAGAGAATGGTCCGGAATACTCTCAGACTTCGCGAAATAAACAAAACGACAATGACGAAAATCAAAGATTAGATCACAATCTGCAGCATTAGAAAAGATAATACAGCACGAGCCCTTTAATTCTGCCGGACAATCATTGGCGCTCAGAAGCTTAAAGGGAAAGTGACAGCTAACCATGCTCCGGGTAATGGAGGTTCCGAATCCCGGATGCCTGCCGATGAAGACACTTTCTTCGTGTTTACATGCCCAGTGTAGATCCTCTGAGATGCTGACACCCAGAAACACAGGAACTTCAAATATGATCATAGGATAGAGAGGCAGAATTAAGCTCTTTGGCAAATCGGGTCTACTCCGTCATTTCATGATGGTCGATCCATTTCCCTCTCAGCACCTGTCTCCCGCCGTCTCCCTGTATCCCTACATGGCCTGACTAATCAAGAGTCTCTCAGCCTCTCCCTTAAACATCAGGTCGTATCATTCGCAGCCTGCTGTGGCAACAGATTTCATAGGTTCATCCCAGAAAGGCAAACGAAATTCTCCTCATCGGCGTTTTAAAATGACGGTCCGCTATTCCAGGTGGGCCTACTGGCCTTAGACTCTCCCACCATAGGGAAACTTTTCTCCACGTTGATTTTATCGAGGACTTCAAGCATTTGATCGGTTTCAACAACACCAACCACCACCCTCCCACCTCCCACGACCCCACCATTCTTCAGATCTCCAGCCATAAAACGCCCCAGATTAATTAATCTGTTCAATCCCGGAATCATTTCCGTGAACTTCCTTTCAACACTCTCCAATTCAAACACATCCGGCCGGATGAGGTAAAGGACCCGGAACTGCTGACAATCTTCGTTGAGACCTCACCAGTGCTTTATAAAGCCTCAACGTTACACCCCTGCTGTTCTATTCTAATATTCTCGACCTGAATGTGACATTGCATTTGGCTTCCTCGCCACCGACTCCGCCTGCAAATTCATCTTCAGGGAATACAGCACAAGGACTCCCAAGTCTGTTTGTACCTCAAGTGTTTGAATTCTCTCCCCGTTTATAAAACAGTCTGTGCCTTTATTCCCTCCACCAAAGTGCATGACCATACACATCCCGACGCTGTGATCCATCCGCCCCTTCTTTCCCCATTCTCTCAATCTCTCTGGAACATTCTGTAGCCTCTCTGCTTCCTCAGCACTATCTGTAGATCGGGGATTTCGCTGCCGATCTGCACTGACTGAGTTTTCCCAATGAGGAGGACAGCTGCCCGGTGTTGTATTGTCCAAGTGGCCCAGTGACCAGTGGGGAGCGAACAGGGTCGTATCGGATGTAGACCTATTGTGCTCATCGTCAGGGTGCAGCGCGTCCACGTCCGTGCTGGAGCAGAGGATAACTCTGGGTGTGACCCGACTCTCAAAGCGCATAATCACAGCATTGTGAGTGACACTGGCCGAGTGTAGTTGAGGAAGCTCACCCTACTCTTCTCGGGCATGGTGTCACTTTCCGCATTTTCAAGTAGGGGGTAAATTCCGTCTGCAACAGTGTAAGATTGAAGATATCCTCGGCAACTCCAGACCACTCTGCAGTCCTACCCATCTCCGCCACCTTGTCCCTCATCTACACCCCTCCCCATCTCCGTCACCTTATCCCTCATCTACACCCCTCTCCATCTCCGTCACCTTGTCCCACATCTACACCCCTCCCCGTCTCCGCCACCTTGTCCCTCATCTACACCCCTCCCCATCTCCGTCACCTTATCCCTCATCTACACCCCTCCCCGTCTCCGCCACCTTATCCCTCATCTACACCCCTCCCCGTCTCCGTCACCTTATCCCCCATCTACACCCCTCCCCATCTCCGTCACCTTATCCCTCATCTACACCCCTCCCCGTCTCCGCCACCTTGTCCCTCATCTACACCCCTCCCCGTCTCCGTCACCTTATCCCTCATTTACAACTCTCCCCGTCTCCGTCACCTTGTCCCTCATCTACACCCCTCCCCGTCTCCGTCACCTTGTCCCCCATCTACACCCCTCCCCATCTCCGTCACCTTGTCCCTCATCTACGCCCCTCCCCGTCTCCGTCACCTTATCCCTCATTTACAACTCTCCCCATCTCCGTCACCTTGTCCCTCATCTACACCCCTCCCCATCTCCGCCACCTTGTCTCTCATCTACACCCCTCCCCGTCTCCGTCACCTTGTCCCCCATCTACACCCCTCCCCATCTCCGTCACCTTATCCCTCATCTACACCCCTCCCCGTCTCCGTCAATTGATTTGAATTGACGTTGTACTTGCATGCTTCATTTTCATGAGGAGTAAAAATCTTTATGTTACATTTAAATGTGGAATTTGTAATTTATAGCAATATGTAATAAAGATTAGCTGCAAGAGAACTGTTAATATAGCAGAGAAATTAAATTCTATCAGCGTGAATTAATCCGTCTGATGGCCTGGCCAAAGACGCTCTCCCGGAGCACGATGGTACTGTTTGATTGTTTGTTAGATCCTGGGTGATGTGTCTGTTGAGGAACGTAAAGCTGGTCACCTCTCAACCGAAAATCCACTGTTGTCAACAGAGCTCAGCCTGTCTCCAGGCCGCTATAGTCCACAAACAGCCCCTTTGTTTTTGCGACATTGTGGGATCTACACCCCTCTCCTTCTCTGCCATGCCCACCCACCCTGATGCCCATTTTCCGTTGACGACCTCATCTCCAACAGCCCCAACGTGTCCGTTACTACCCACTCGCATCCAAACGCTTCCCGCTCTGTGATCAGAGGGAATTGTGGGGAGAATGGCGGAGAGCTGACCGTGTTCCACACGGTTTCCTGTCAGTAATTGCAACCTCACCACATCTTCACTGCCATCCCTCTCCCCCTTTTCCTTCGGCGCTGCGTCCGGTCACACACACATACCATCTCTGAAACAGACACAGAATTCAGGTCTACAGGAACGCGGAAGTGCTGGGGATTGGTGAAAGGGGAGTGTGGTTAGAGAGAAAGGGATTCACAGACTATCTGACTCCGTTGCTTTATTATGGCAGAGAGCGAAGCGAACTTCACTGAGTGTCTGGCACACGGATTGTGTGATTGGACGGTGCGGACGAAGCGCCACCTAGTGTCTGGCCTGGAAGTGTGTGATTAGACGGTGTGGGGGGAGCTGCACACTGGATGGGACCATATTAAATGTGTGATATTTCAGGTGCAGGGACTTAACCCTGTCTCTCATCCCGGGAGTGTGTGATGGTGCCGTCTTGAGGGAACGCCACTCTGTCTCTGAGGCAGGGAATGTGTTTGAGCCCACAGATTTCCGTCAGGTGAAAATTCTGTGGGAATGGGAGAGAAAGGGAAGAGACAAATGAGTGATGAAAGGATACGGGAGAAAGGGAGAGGGGAGATATTCAGCGACGGCCCAGTGAGGAGTGCAGTGAGATGGAAAGGCAGAGGGATAGAGAGAGTAGAGAGACGGAACGAGCTGGAGAGGGAGAGAACAGTTCAGTCAACGTGGTAGCTGGACTGAGAGAGAGGTCATATAGGGAGAGGTAGAGGGTTGAAAAGATATATAGGGACGGTGATAAAGAGAAGGGTGCGGGATGGAGGGAGAGGGAGTGGAGAGGGAGGGGTGGTTGTTGAAAACCCTTCTGAGTTTCTCTGAAGCTCCAGCTTCGGATGGCAAGTAACTATTTTTCCGTTTGCTTTGCTCCTTCCAGCTGTCTGCTGGGCTGACGTCCCTGCTGTTTAATTGTTTTTGCTGTCTTGACCAAAGGTCAGTCCGGGTAGCCGCACGCCTTCAAGACTTCTCTCAAATACCTGCGCTCCCTGACTTTAGCTGTAATATTGGTGGGCTTACACTCGGCGCCGTGATGTCGTGTTCTGAAAACCCACAATTATGTTCTAATGGGTGATCAGAGTTAAACCGTAGATGATGATCTGTCTGTGTTGGTTTCCTGTGAACTTCAACATCCAGATGTCCATTTCCTTTGATAAGGACTCCACAGTCTAAAAAAGGCAGTCCATTGTTCTCGACGCGTCCGGTGTAAATTTGATGTTTTCATCCACCCAGATGATGCTTTCTGTGAAGGTTTTTGCATCATGGATTTTGGGGTTAACCCAATAACAGTTACAGCATGGAAACGGGCCATCTCGGTGCTTCTAGTCCGTGCCGAACGCTTAATCTCACCTAGTCCCAACGACCTGCACTTAGCCCATAAACCTCCATTCCATTCCTGTCCATACACCTATTGATTTTTAATGACAATATAGAACCTTCATCTACCACTTCTACTGGAAGCTCGTTCCAAACAGCTACCAGTCTCTGAGTAAAGAAATTCCCCCTTGTGTTACCCCTAAACTTTTACCCCCAAACTCTCAAATCATGTCCTCATGTCCTCTGGTTTGAATCTCCGCTACTCTCAATGGAAAAATGCCTATCAACGTCAACTCTATCCCGCTCATAATTTTAAATACCTCTATCAAGTACCCCCCCACCCTCAACCTTCTACGATCCAAAGAGTGAAGAGTTAACTTGTTCAACCTTTCCCTGTAACTTAGGAGCTGAAACCCAGGTAACATTCTAACAAATCTCCTCTGTACTCTCTCTATTTTGTTGAGTTCTTTCCTATAATTCGGTGACCAGAACTGTAACAATAGTCGAAATGGATTCTTTGTATTAGTGACACAAATCCCTCCGAGACTCCTTCCAATTACACCTCCTTGAGCCTGTCCTCTCTCTCTACTCCCTTCCCTCCCCATTACCCTCGCTTAAATTATTTCCTCTCTCTCCCGCTCATTCGAGAACTCTTTGCCTCCATCGTCATTCTCTCCCCTTCACTCCTCACTTCCATGAACTCCTCTTCACCCTTCCCGCTCTCCCTCTCGTCCCCCTTCTCCTCTCCGTTCCTCACATTCCATTTCTTACTCTCTGTTTCCCCCGTTTGCTCGCCCTCTCTTTACTCCTTCTGTCTCTCAGTCCCTCACCAAGTCTCCCTATCTTCACGTTTGTCATCTCCATCTCTTACTTTCTCAGGTCACGCCTCAGACTCCCCCTTCACTTTCTCTCCAACCAGACAGCCCCCTGTTAGCCACTTCTCTCTCTCTCCCCCAAAACCAATCTCTCTCCCTCCCCCTATCTCCCGACTCTCACATTCATTGCCCCGCCACACTCGACTCACTCGATCACCCTCCCCAACATCTACAATCTCTCTCCTCCCCCTGGTCTATTTATCAGCCGCTCATCCGGTATTTGTTTGTGGCGTTCTGATCCTCTTATCAAGGCAGGCTTCCTCTGACAACGGCTACTTCCTCTCGCTGAGCTGAGAGACACAGAGGAACCTCGACAGGAGAACTGAGCGATTCTTCCATCAATGCCAAGATGGAATCACGGTCTCCATCCAGAGGTGTGTGGGGAGGAATGATGAAGGGAGGGAGCTCCATTACGTGTCTGATCACGGGTGCGTTTGATCGCACAAGAGGAGGGAGTTTCTATCTCTGTCTGAGTCCTGGAGTGTTTTACGGAACGGTGTGGAGGAAGATTTACTCTGTGTCGGACCACGAAAGTGTGCGATGGGACGGTGTGGAGGGAGATTCACTCTGTGCCTGACCCCGTGAGTGTGTGATAGCACAGTGTGTAAGGAAATTCACTCAGTGTCTGACACCGGGGGTGTGTGATGGGACGGTGTGGAGGGTGATTCACTCTGTGTCTGACCCCGGGATTGTGTGCTGGGGCGGTCTGGAGGAAGATTAACTCGGTGTCTGACCCCGGGTGTGTGTGATCAGACGGTGTGTAGGGAGATTCACTCTGTGTCTGACCACGGGAGTGTGTGATGGGACGGTGTGGAGGGAGATTCACTCTGTGTCTGACCCCGGGAGTGTGTGATGGGACGGCGTGGAGGCAGATTCACTCTGCGTATGACCTCGGGAGTTTGTGATGGGACGGTGTGGAGGGAGATTCCCTCTGTGTCTGACCCTGGGAGTTTTTGCTGGAACGGTGTGGAGGGAGATTCATTCTGTGTCTGACCACGGCGTCTGTGATGGGACGGTGTGGAGGGAGCTTCAGTCTGTGTCGGACCCCGGAAGTGTGTGATGGGACGGTGTGGAGGGAGATTCACTCTGTGTCTGACCCCGGGAGTGTGTGATGGGACGGTGTGGAGGGAGATTCCCTCCTTGTCTGACCCCGGGAGTGTGTGGTGCGACGGTGTGGAGGGAGATTCACTCTGTGTCTGACCCCGTGAGTGTGTGTTTGGACGGTATGGACCTGCGCCTCCTTTCCTCAGTACGCGTGACACTTTATTCTGCACTCTGTGATTGATTTGCCTTATTCTCCAATAAATTGACCTGTACCTGTGGATGTAACTGGGGCCTCTCCTGTCTGTGATGTATATAAATAATCCGGAGACCATGTAGATCAGTGGGTTAGTAGATTTGCAGATTGGCCTAAGGTATGTGGTGCTGTGGAAAATATTCCAGACCATAAGACAAAGGAGAAGAAGTCGGCCATTCGACCCATCGATTCTGCTCCGCCGTTTCATCATGAGCTGATCTAATCTCCCCTTTAGTCCCATTCCACGGCTTCTCACCATAACATTTGATGCCCTGACTACTCAGATACTTATCAAATTCTGCCTTAAATACACCCAATGACTTAGCCTTCACTGCCACCCGTGGCAACAATTTCAAGAGATTCACCACCCTCTGGCCAAAAAAATCGCAATCCTTGTTCTGAATGGGCGCCCTACAATTCTCAAGTCATGTCCTCTCGTAATAGACTCCTCCGCCATGGGAAACAACTTTGCCTCACCCACTCTGTCCATGCCTTTCAGTATTCGAAATGTTTCTATGAGGTCCCCCCTCATTCTTGTAATCTCCAAGGAGTACAGTCCAAGTGCGGTCAAACGTTCCTCACATGTTAACGCTCTCATTCCCAGAATCATTCTAGTGAATCTTCTCTGAACCCTCTCCTATGTCAGCACACCCTTTGTTAAATAAGGAGCCCAAACTGGGATATTCACTGGGATATGGATCAGTTACATATATGGGTTGGAGAAAGGGCAGATGAAGGTTAACCCAGTAAAACCGTAAGTTTTTGTATGTTGGTATGCCAAATGCGAACAGAAGTCACACTATTAAAGCCAACGCCCAGAGCAGTGGGATCTTGGGGCCCAGTGTCATTGCTCGTGGCTACACAGTTTGATAGGATGATTGAGAAGCCGAATGCCATGGTTGCCTTTATTAGTCGGGGCGTTATGTCAGCAAGTCAGGAGGTTATACTGCAACATTATAATGCTCAGACTGGGCTGTATCAGGCAGATTGTGTAGAGTTCCGGTCACCACATTATGGGAAAGATGTCGGGGCTTTGGAGAGCCTCCAGAGAGGGTCAACAGGACGTCGCCCGGATTCGATGACGTGTGTTACAACGAGAGGTCGGTCGGACCCGTGGGCTGTTTTCCCTGGAGCGGCGGAAGACGAGCGGAGATAGGACAGATTATCTGAGACACGGACAGATTAGACTGACAGAACCTTTTTTCCACCTAAATTAGAAATGCTAGTACCAGAGGGAATGTACTCGGGAAAACACTGTGGGTCTGTTTTGTGTTGAACTGCTTGCTCTGTCTTCTCTCTGTGACAATAATAAACCAATTTCCAAATTTACCAGGCGTAATGTCCTGAACACACAAAGCCTATATTATTATCCCGGTTTTCATGCGGGTTTTTCCACGTCGCTGACGTCCAACCAGCGGTCTCCGCCCTATGTGTTCTGTGGATTAGAATTCGAAATAGATAACTCGCAGTGGATCCCATGCATCGCAAACTTGTGAATGAATCTCCCATGAGAGGGATGTTGTCAAAGGCCCGTCAGAAGTCAACTCTTTACCACTCACTAACATGCACTGTCGACCCAAGGTCACTTTATAGGTCGACATTAAAGATTCTTGCCGTCACCTCTGTGCTGCCCCTTTACATTTGACTTGGCAAAGCTCAAAACCTCACACTTACCCGGGTTAACCTCTTTCTCCCTTTTCCCCAACCACATTTACAACTGATCGATATCCCAGTGAATCCGTGGGCGATCTTCCACACAGTCCACAATGTCACCAAACTTTGGGCGACTCGCAAGATTACAACCCACCCAGCTCCATTTTCATCCTTGTCAATCCGATACATCAAAAATACCAGAGGTCCCGGGCAGGTCACTGCGGAACACGATTAGTCTCAGACCACGAGCGAGAATAAGTTCCGTGCGCCACATCCACTGGCTAGTGTGGGCAGGCCAACTCAAAGTCAAAAGCTTAGTATTCAAAATACATTTATCATCAAATCTTTACTCAAATATTTACCAATCTCTGAACAACTTACAACTAGGAAAAGTCAATCAGACATGAGACAGTCTTTGCCGAGTACAGGATTTGGGACTGTCAAATACGACGGCTGGAAAGTGGGTGAGATTGAGAGAGGCAGGAGAGGGTGATCATGGTGGAAGGAGAGAGCGCGGGTGGCGGGTGGAAGGGAATACCACCGGGGACACGGCTGAATTCACGCACACGCTGGATGGTCTCTCCACAGCTGCGCATGAACAGGAGCCGAGACATAGACCGTGCCGTAAGATCTGCCTACTCTGCCTCGTTACGTCCGTTTTCGTCGCGATAGTTGCCGGGCTCTCGATCCATGGTGAGTCAAACAGGCTGCGCGTGGAGTCAGACAGCAATGAAACGGAGTGGATTCAGGTCACCACGTAAAATCTCACAGTGACGCTGACACAACCCGCACTTTTGACACCAACACGCTCATCACCGTGACACGGATACACCCCTCACCAACGCCCCCTTCATGCTGAATCCAACTCGCCAATCAACGTGACAACAATAGCACCCTTACAGAGACACGGCAACGGACACTGAAGCCTCGTGTCACCGATGGGTTTCAGTGAGATTCCCACTTCACCTTTTTGACATTCAGTGAGTCCAGGCCCAGAGCTATGAAATGTTCTTCATTCGACAAGCTTGAATTCATTTTGGTGATTCGCCTTTGAATTATCTCCAATGTCAAAACATCCATTCTTAAATACGGGCGGCCCACAGCTGCTCATAATACTCCACCTGAGGCCTCGCCAGGGCTTTATAAATGCTCAATATGAGATCCTTGCTTTTGTGCTCTAGTCCGCTCGAAATCAATGCTAGCGTTTTATTTTCCTTCCTCACCACAGACTCAACCAGCATATTCACCTTCAGAGAACTCTGCCTCTCCCGTTGTTAAAGGGTAGAGGGGCACCTGCAACTTCCGAGTCTCCGGAACCAGGGCAGAATCCAGTTCTTCTTGAAGAAACATGAGCAATGATCCACAATTTCTTCAGCTACCTCCTTCAGAACCCTGTGTGTAGATAATCTATTTAAAATGACTAATCTAACTTCAGACCTCTCAGTTTCTCAAGCACCTTCTCTAAACTTATGGCACCATTACTCACTTCTGCCCTCAGACAGTCTCGAAGCTCAAACCTACTGCTGTTGCCTTTCTCAGTAAATACTGAAGCAAAAATTTATTATGTTCCTTCACCATCTTCCTGTCGCCCATTACTATCATTTTCCAGTGGCCCAATATCTACTGTCGACTCTCTTTTATACGTTATGTATCCGAAGAATAATTTGATTTCCACTTTGATATATTTGGCTTTTGAACATTGCAGTTCCTTGACGCGATCCACAACGATTCTGCACCTAACGATCCTCTGTCAATTCCTTCCGATGGTTTGATTTTATTTTTCTTTTTACCAACAATGCCAAGCCGCTCTCTCAGCCTAAAAAAAATTGCTTTCTGCTACAAGGTAATACATAGCATAGAAGAAAATAATTAATAAATAAATAAATACTTAAACAAACAAACAAACAAATAAATAAATATAAATTGACAGATAGATACATTTTTGTATACATATATAGAATAGATGATAAATCAAGCAAAACAGAAATTCGATATATTAACAAGTGAGGTAGTGTGCAAGTGTTCAGTATCCTTTTAGAAATCGGACGGCGGAGGGGGAGGAGCTGTTCCTGAACCACTGAGTGTGTGCATTCAGGCTCCTGTTCCTCCTTCCTGATGGTGAGAAGTGGGCATACCTGGCTGCTGGAGGTCCTTAATAATGGGCGCTGCCTTTCTGGGAAAACGCTCACTAATACTGTCCTGGGTACTTTGTAAGCTGACAAGCCTCAGAAAATTCTGCTGCTACTTTCGGTCCTATACAGTAGCCCCTCCATACCAGACAGTGATGCAGCCTGTCAGAAAGCTCTCCAGGGTACAACTATAGACGATTTTGATTGCAGCTGTTGACATACCCAATCCCTTCAAATTCCTAATAAATTATAGCCGCTGACTTGCCTTCTTCATAACCACTATGATATTTTGGGACCAGATGGATGCTCAAAGGTCTTGACGCATAGGAACTGCTCGCTCTCTGCAGTTCTGAGCCCCTATGAATATTGGGATGTGTTCATTCGTCTTACCCTTCCTGAAGTCCAGAATAAGCTCTTTCGTCTTACTGACGATTGTCGCCTTGCCAGAAATCTGTCTGATTAACCAGAATGATCTCAAACTGAAATCTGAGTTCTGTGATGATAGTTGTCTTCTCAAAGGAGGTGAAAACATATGGGTGAATCAAGGAGAGTCAGTAAATACTTTGCCGGCTGATCGGTCCTGAGCCTGCAAGAGATTTAAGATGTGCATGGGGCCCGATGGGACTTGTCGGCGGGATTCAGTCATCGCGAGCAGTCGCTTGTTTTGAGGAGAGCCATCAAGAGGTTTAACAAGTGGGCGGACCCTTTGCGATTTCTTTGCAGTCTTCCGTCATTAGGCAATTTGTGATTGCTAACAAAGAGTAGATAGAGTTAACCGGGGCGGCCGTTATGTGAGAGATCCAGTGTGAGAGTGCTGGACAAACCCGGGGTGCTGCGGTTCATTAATAATCCAGCTGTTAAAGAGATCTAAACGTCGGCCCCTGCAACAACGCTTCAGGAACCGACAGATCTCTCAGCGTGACACTTACACCTACTTCACTGTGACACCAACACGTCCTTCACCATCACATCAGTGACGAGAGTCACCTCTCACCGTGACAATAGCACACCCCTCACAGGAACACGGAAACAGTCTTTACTGTGACACTGACACGCTCCTCTCCATACCGAGGACACACCCCTCTGCAAGACACGGACACTGCCCTCAGCGTGACATCGACAGATCACTGACAACGACATGGACACAACCCACAACGCGATACCCACACTTCCCTCACTGTACGACCGACCCACGAATTGCCGTGACACAGACACACACCTCACCATTTCTCTCAGTGTTACAGATCCGTCAGTCTCTGCTCGCCTCTGACCAAAAGTACCTGAGACTTTGGGAGCAACATCAGGAGATGAACAGGACCCAATGCCAATGTCGAGTACAAATCCACGAACCGAACTCAACCCTGGAATACATGACATCAGAGAATTCCGTCTTGGATCTCTCCCAGAACACCTGTCTAAAGAACGTTTCCGTCCCAAGCAACAACGTCTCCATCCTCGAACACAAATTGTTTATCCTCGAAAGAAACATCTCCATCCTTGAAAACAAATTGTTCGTCCTGGAAAGCAACCTCTCGATCATGAGCACCGATCTCTCTGATCAGCATCAAACGCAAACCGATCTCCGTCACAACTTCAGTCACCTCAAACTGAAGTGTAGAACTCTCAACGAAACCAAGGAAGAAATCTGCCAGATGCTGAGCAGCAGAAAAGGTGAGAGAACATCCGCCATTCTCCCGCTCGTATGTTCTGTGGCCGATCTCGGGAATGTGCAACGAGAAGGTGCGATTGGAGAGACACTCACAGTGTGACTCCGGGTGTATGTGATGAGACGGCGTGGGTGGAACGACACCCATCGTCCACCTCCGGGAGTGCATGGACAGTGTGGAGGGAGTGCCACCTAGTGTCTGTACCCGGGAGTGCATGATACAGCGCCACAGAAGTAGCTTCTCACAGCGTCTGGCATTGCTGCATAGAGAGTGTCACTCTGCGTTTGACACCGGGTGTTTCTGTTAGAACCTGCGCTCTCTGTCTGACCAGAAGTATGTGTGTTGGACAGTGTCGATAGAAATTCGGTCTGTGGCCCACCCGACAGTCTATAATTGAACGGTGTGGAGGGAGCTTCAGTCTATGTGACCACGGGTGTCTCTGATGGGACGGTGTGCAGGAAGCTTTACTCTGTGTGTCCGCGGGAAGGCGTGATGGGACGGTGACGAGGCAGTTGCACTCTGTCTAACCACGGGAGTGTGAGATGGGACGGTGACAGGGGTGTTGCGCTCTGTGTCTGAAACCGGTGTATGTGTGTGATAGGACGATGCGCAGCAGATGCCTGAACACTTGAGTGTGTCAGGGATGGTATGGAGGGAGATTCACTCTGTTTCGGAGCCTACGGTTATGAGATGGGATGGTGTGGAGTGATGCACTTTCTGTATCTGACTCTCAGCGGACGTAATGGACAATAGGAGTGAGATTCACTGTTCCATGTTCCTGATTTCCAGAGAAAGCGTGTTCCAAAGACTGGATCAGAAATGAAGACCTGTGTTATTTCATTTCCACGTTTGAAAGTTCTTACGAGGGGGCGAAGCAGCTCTGTTCTATCTCTGAATCAAAGTTTCTTGAAATAAATACAAACGAGGAAGAGGTATGTGTCAGTTGGAAGGAAGATATATCCACATCAGAGTGAAGCTCCTTGCACACCGTACAATCATAAATTCCCGGGGTCAGATATAGAATGAAACTCTCTCCACAACGTCCCATCACACATTTCAACTGTAGACAAAGCTAAGTTCCCTCCACATCGCTCAATTATCTTCTCCGGGGGTCAGGCACACAGTGAAAATCCATCCACGCCGTCCCATCACACACTCACGGGGTCAGACACAGAATGAATCTCCCTGCAAACCGTCCCATCACACACTCCCGGGTTCAGGCACTGAGGGAATCTCCCTCCACACTGTCCCAACACGCGGTCCCGGGGTCAGGCACAGCGTGAATATCCCTTCGCATCGCCCCATCAAACACTCCCGGGGTCAGACACAGAGGCAATATCCCTCCACACCGTCCCATCACACACTCCCGGGGTCAGACACAGAGTGAATCTCCCTGCACACCGTCCCTTTCACACAGTCCCGGGATCTGGGACAGAGTGAATAGCCCTCCACACCGTCCCATCACACATTACCGTCGACACACAAAGAGTGACGGTCCTTAAATTGTGCTCGATTCCAGTCATTAATGATAGCAATTTAATTTCACAGAAGTTTGTTAACAACGCTGTCGTCGGTGAAGACAGTTCATACTGGATTGGAACATGCAAAGCGGGGTGAGATTTGGGGTCATGTCTGTGTTCCTAGTGAGATTGTGCAGTGGAATTAATTTTGGGGCCAGACACACGTCTGTGGGGTAGATGGGGAACGGAGAGCTTTTGGGGGCTACCACAATTCAATGGTGAGAGTTGGGTCTTTGGGGATACTTCGGGGATAGAAACAGGCCTGACGGCAGAGGGGAAGGCAGTGGGAGTATTCTGTGGCCTGGCATCCCCGGAGGAAGAGACTGGGCAGTGCGATTGATTTGCTGACCGACGCTGTCGGTGGGAGGAAAGTTGGAAGGGGGAGTAATTCGGGGACTGATGTAGGTCAGTGGGGAGACCATGCGTCGGTGAGAGTATTTGGGGACAGACGATGTGGAGGGAGACTGGGGTAGAGCGTTTAATCTGGGACTAACACAGGTCTGTGGGATGCAATTAGACAATACGATTACTTTGGGAATCGACACTGGCTTCTTGTTAGACGGCAGACAGTTGGTTTATTCTGTGGGCTGACTGACTGTCGGAATGGATGGGAAGTGAGAGTGTTTTGGTGATTGACACAGGTCTTGTCGGGAGAAGGTTTGACAGTGGGATCATATTAGGGACAGGTACGGGTCTGGTGGGTGAAAGTAGGAAGTGTAAGTATTTTCGGGGCAGACACACGTCCTTTGGAAAGGGAGTGCGTCACTGGGAGTATTTTTGGAAATGAGACAGGGCTGTATGCAGAGTGGAGCAGTAGGATTAGTTTGGGGACTGACACGGTTCAGTGGGTAGAGAGTGGGGCTATGGGAGAAACTTGGGGGCGGACCCTGGGTCGTGGGGCTATGGGAGAAACTTGGGGGCGGACCCTGGGTCGTGGGGAGAGGCTGAGGCTCTGGGAGTAATTTGAGGACTGACAGGGTGCGCTGGGGAGAAGGTGTTTTTGTGGGTTTATTTTGGGGGACTTACACAGCTCTGTGTGTAGAGCGTTGGACAAGGGATTAATCGGGAGCTGACATAGGGTTGCGGAGAATGGGCCAGTTGGAGTATTTTGGAAACTGAAACAGGTGCGTGGGGAGAGAAATGGTCAGTGGGAATCTTTTGTGGACAGACAGCGGTCGGTGAGGCGAAATTGAGTCAGCAGGTGTATTTTCGGGACTATCACAGGACAGCCTGCTAGAGTTGTGTTCTCCCTTTTGAAACTCTTTACCCTTCCTTAATAGGAAAGTGGCCTCTAACGTCGTGTACAAGGTGACCTCTGGAAAGTTCGAATGCAGTGAATGTAAATCCAGTTGGCTTGGCAGTTGCACAAATGATCAGCACCGTTTCATCTGTGAGAAGCCTGCATCTTTGTTCCCGGATATTCCTGAAAAGATCCGGGTTCTCTGTCGAAATGCCATGGAGGGGACTTAAATCTAGTGACATCATTGTCTTACCCTATTTCTATCTCTCTCCCAGACTTTGACAAACCCATCCTCTCTTCCCGTCGGCCCTGCCCTGTTACTCTCTCTCTCTCCCTGTGGCTCTGTTACTCGGCATCTCGCTCTCTCTTTCCACTCTTACATCCAAACTCGCTGTCCCTCATAACTCCACCCCTGCCATCTCCTTCTATTTCATCCCCATTTTGTCTTCCCACACATTCTTGCCTCCCGCTCCCAGTATCAGACTAAAAAGGATGTTTTCCACCTGACTCATTATCTGTGTCGTTTCCGTCCTAAACTTTGTATCTTTGCATGATCAGTACGTCGCAATAATGCGAAATTAATGTAAGATGCAAAAAGATAATAAATATGCAAAAATGTCGAGGCGGTGCTCATACATTCAAAAATATGATACCAGATGGGCAGAAGGTGTTCCTGAATCTTTGAGCTTTATTTTTCCGGTGCCTCTTCCCCAACGGTAGAAATGAACAGGGAGCTTTTCCCTGGGTGAGCGGCCTCAGTGATGGATGCCGCCTTGTCGAGGCATCGCATCTTGACGATGTGCTCGATGCTGCGGAAGGCTGTGCCCGTCATGGAGCTGGTTGATCACCGCCCCTCTGACGCCTCTGGGGACCTTGTTGCGTTGCAGCCTCGATACCAGGCGGCGGTGTAATAATTCCCAGCGATCACTTGCTGGTCTACAATGAAAGACAGAATCCTCTCAAACTGCTCACGTTGTAATTCCTTCTGCAACGAGAGATCTATGGTGGTGATGGGAAGTGTAGCGTGTGGTCTGGAATACACTGTTACTCAGACACGAAATAAACAGGGCGGCAGTAAAGGCATCAAAGGTTTCTGTTACAAAGAATAGTTCTTGAAATGGATCTCCTACGGTTGAGCACTGAGTGCTCAGGACGGGGACGTTAACGACAGACTTTCCATGAAGCAATGTTGAGGGGCAATAATTGTCAGTCTGAGCCTTAAAGGGAAAGTGACATCTCATCTCATTTTGGGGAATGGGCATTCCGGCATTTGGATGCCAGGCGCTGTCCAGTCTTGTACATGACATCTTCTCCGTGTTTGCATGAATATGTTGGTCCCAGGACAGATCCACTGAGACGCTGACACCCGGAAACACAGGAATCTAAAATCAGACCATGAGATATAGGAGCATCGAATCCGCTGCGACATTTCATCATGTCTGATCCAGGTCCCCCTCAGCCCCAATCTCCTGCCTTTTCACCGTATTCCTTCATGCCCTGTGTTATCAAGAATCTATCAAACTCTCACTTCAATACACATACTGTCGGCTTCCACAACCGGCTGTGTAATCCATTCCACAGATTTACCAGACATTCCTCCCGGTCTCCGTTCTAAAAGGACGGATCTCCATTGCGATGTGGGTCCACCGGTCTCGCCACGGGGAACCTTCTCTCCACATCTACTCTGTCGAAGCCTTTGATTATTCGATCGATTTTAACAACAACCCTCTCCCCGCCGCCCCCTCATTCTTCTGATTTTCAGCCATCAAACGCTCCAGATCTGATAAGCGTTTCGATCCCGGAATCATTCCCGTGATCTTCCTTTCAACCCTTTGCAATGCAAGCTCATCTGGCCTGTGTAGATAAGGGACCCGGAACCGCTTATAGTATTGCCAAGTCAGACCTCACCAGTGCTTTATAATGTCTCAACGCTACATCCTTGTTTTCATAATCTAATCATCTCGACAAGAATGCGAATATTGTATTTGTTTTCCTCGCCAGCGACTCCACCTGGAAATGATCCTTTAGGGAATCCTGCACGATGTCTATCAGATACCTTTGCACATCAGATGTTTGAATTTTTTCACCATTTATTAAACAATCTGTGCCTTTATTCCTTCCACCAAAAGGCATGGTCATACACATCCCGAAACTGTGATCCACCCGCCGCTTCTTTGCCCATTCGCTCAATCTCTCTGCACCCTTCTGTAGCCTCTCTGCTTCCTCAAAACCAATTGTCGATCGGTGACGTCACTGCCGATCTGCGCTGACTGAGGTTTCCCGATGAGGATGTCCATCACCCAGTTACAGAGGGAGGTTTACTGGCCCAGGATCTGAGGGGTTGATGATTATGCACGCCGAGCTTTTGTCAGTCAACAGCATCCTGACGTTGATGTTGTATTGTGCAGGTGGTCCATTGTCCAGGGGAGAGCAAATGAGATTGTATCCGCAGTAGACCGATAGTGGAGTTCGTCAAAATATAGCGGCCTTGTCCTTGCTGGAGAAGGGGTTGACTTTCGGTATGGCCAGCCTCTCTAAACATTCAATCACAGTATCTGTGAGTGTCACTGGGCAATTGTTGTTGAGGCAGATCTCCCTACTCTTCCCGGGCACTGGTGTGATTGTCCCCTTTTGAAGCAGGTGGGAAATTCCGACTGAAGCATAGGGAGATTGACGATTGTCTCGGACTCTCCACCCTCCTCTACAGTCCTCCGTCACCTTGTCCCTTAAATTCACGCCTCCCTGACTCCGCCAGGCCCTGTGTCACCTACAGCCCTGTATTTCTCTGTCACCCACTGCCTTCTAGATCCTCATTCCCCGAAACGCGCCCCTTCCCCTACTGCACCACGGCTCAGTCATGCCGGCTCAAACGCCTCTCTGTCTATTTTCACAGGGAACTGCAGGTATAATGGCGGAGTGTTAACGTCTGGTGTTATCATGCTCCCCGTCCACCAGGTATCGATCTCTCGGATTTGAGCCTCTCTACCTCTCCGTGAGGGCAGGCCGGACGTATGGTTCCTCATCACTCCCGACCAGTGACTGAAAACTCAACATTCCTTCACTGCCCTACCCTCTCCTCCTCTACCCTCCCTGTCCCTCTGCCCTACAGTTGGTGACACACACATATTATCTCTGAGGCAGAGACAGAATTCAAGACCACAGGAAGGCCGAAGCGCTGTTAATTGCTGAGAGGGGAGTGCGGGCAGACAGGAAGCTTCTCTCTGTTTCTGACCCAACAGTGCGTAATGGGACGGTGTGTAGGAAGCCTCACTCTGTGTGTGATCCCGGGAGTGTGTGATTGGTCGGTGCGGAGGGATATTCACTCGGTATGTGACCGCGGGAGTGTGTGTTAGGGCGGTGGGGTGGGAACTTCACTCTGTGTCTGACCCCGGGTATGTTTGATGGGACGGTGTGTAGGGAGATTCACTCTGTGTCTGACCTCGGGAGTATGTGATGTGACGGTGTATAGGGAGATTCACTCTGTGTCTGACCCCCGGAATGTGTGTATGGGCATTGATGAGGTTCTCCGTGTCACTCTTTCTGTCTCCCTCTCTCTCTCTCTCTCTCTCTCTCTCTGCGCCGGTCCGGACGATCCCCACCTGCTCCCTCTCTACAAGTCCATCATTTCCAAAGATACGTTCTCCATTCCCCGCGCACCTGACTTAAAATGGAGAGTGTGACCGATCCCGACTGCGGTGAGAAAAATGGTGACGAGGACGTACCTGTACAGCGGGGGCGCCTTTCCAGAAAACAGAACAGTGGACCGCTTTGTTATCGGATATCCGACAGTGGCGTGTTCAGTGCGGGCGAAACAGATTTGGGAAGACAGAAAGTATGAGAGCGAGGATGCTGGAGAAAGGGAGAATGGAGAGTGAAAGAGAGGGCTGAGTGAAGAGCACAGTGAGAAAGATAGGGATGGGGAGAGAGTGGGTAGAGTGCGGGAGCGATCTGGACAAAAGAGCGAAATTGAAGCAGATTTGGGATATTCATGGAGGATAAAGAGGGGGTTAGTGACGGGGATGCAGAGACAGAATCGCATAATATGTTTAGACCGAGAGAAACTGTCTCCGATTGAGAGGGAAGGCAGGGAACTTGAGAAAGAGACTGGGAGAGGGAGGAGAGGGGTGAAAGGAAGGAGGTTGGGGGGAGGAAGAGAGTGGGAAAGAGACAGGGAGTGGGGAAGGGCACGGGCAGTGTTAAGAGCGGGGAAGCGGCGTATAAGAGAGTCGGGAGAGAGTAAGGAATGTGGGGAGCGAGATGACGAAGGGTGTAACATGGAGGGGTAAGAGAAAGTTAGAGACGGGAGATTCACTCTGTGTCTGACCCCGGCAGTGTTTGATGGGACCGTGTTGAGGAATAATCCATCTGTGGATGACCCAGGGAGTGTGTGATGGGACCGTGTGGAGGGAGATTCACTCTGTGTCTGACCCCGGGAGTGTGTGATGGGCGGTGTAGAGGAATAATCACTCTGTGTCTGACCCCGGGAGTTTGTGACGGGACGGTGTGGATGGAGATTCACTCTGTGTCTGACCCCGGGAGTGTTTGCTGGGACGTTGTGGATTGAGAATCACTATGTGTCCGACCCCGGGAGTGTTTCATGGGACCGTGGAGAATAATAATCACTCTGTGTCTGAAAACGGGAGTGTGTGATGGGACGGTGTGGAGGGAGATTCACTTTGTGTCTGACGCCGGGAGTGTTTGATGGGACCGTGTAGAGGAATAACCACTCTGTGTCTGATCCGGGAGTGTGTGATGGGACGATGTGGAGGGAGATTCACTCTGTGCCTGACCCCGGCAGTGTTTGATGGGACCGTGTTGAGGAATAATCCATCTGTGTATGACCCAGGGAGTGTGTGATGGGACCGTGTGGAGGGAGATTCACTCTGTGTCTGACCCCGGGAGTGTGTGATGGGCGGTGTAGAGGAATAATCACTCTGTGTCCGACCCCGGGAGTTTGTGACGGGACGGTGTGGATGGAGATTCACTCTGTGTCTGACCCCGGGAGTGTTTGCTGGGACCGTGTAGAGGAATAATCACTCTGTGTCTGACCACGGGAGTGTGTGACGGGACGGGGTGGAGGGAGATCCACTCTGTGTCTGACCCCGGGAGTGTGTGATGGGCGGTGTAGAGGAATAATCACTCTGTGTCTGACCCCGGGAGTTTGTGACGGGACGGTGTGGATGGAGATTCACTCTGTGCCTGACCCCGGGAGTGTTTGCTGGGACCGTGTAGAGGAATAATCACTCTGTCTGACCCCGGTAGTGTGTGTTGGGACGGTGTGGACGGAGATTCACTCTGTGTCCGACCCCGGGAGTGTTTCATGGGACCGTGTAGAAGAATAATCACTCTGTGTCTGACACACGGGAGCGTTTGATGGGACCGTGGAGAGGAATAATCACTCTGAGTCTGAACCCGGGAGAGTTTGATGGGGCCTTGTAGAGGAATAATCACTGTGTGTCGGACCCCGGGAGTGTGTGATGGGACGGCGTGGAGGGAGATTCACTCTGTGTCTGACCCCGGGAGTGTTTGATGGGACCGTGTAGAGGAATAATCACTCTGTGTCTGACCCCGGGAGTGTTTGATGGGACCGTGTAGAGGAATAATCACTCTGTGTCTGACCCCGGGAGTGTTTGATGGGACCGTGGAGAAGAATAATCACTCTGTGTCTGAAAAAGGGAGTGTGTGATGGGACGGTGTAGAGGGAGATTCACTTTGTGTCTGACGCCGGGAATGTTTGATGGGACCGTGTAGAGGAATAACCACTCTGTCTAACCCCGGTAGTGTGTGTTGGGACGTTGTGGATGGAGAATCACTATGTGTCCGACCCCGGGAGTGTTTCATGGGACCGTGTAGAGGAATAATCACTCTGTGTCTGACCCCGGGAGAGTTTGATGGGGCCGCGTAGAGGAATAATCACTCTGTTTCTGACCCCGGGAATGTTTGATGGGACCGTGTAGAGGAATAATCACTCTGTGTCTGACCCCGGGATTGTGTGATGGGACCGTGTAGAGGAATAATCACTCTGTGTCTGACCCCGGGAGTGTTTGATGGGACCGTGGAGAAGAATAATCACTCTGTGTCTGAAAAAGGGAGTGTGTGATGGGACGGTGTAGAGGGAGATTCACTTTGTGTCTGACGCCGGGAATGTTTGATGGGACCGTGTAGAGGAATAACCACTCTGTCTAACCCCGGTAGTGTGTGTTGGGACGTTGTGGATGGAGAATCACTCTGTGTCTGACCCCGGGAGAGTTTGATGGGGCCTTGTAGAGGAATAATCACTCTGTGTCTGACCCCGGGAGAGTTTGATGGGGCCGCGTAGAGGAATAATCACTCTGTTTCTGACCCCGGGAATGTTTGATGGGACCGTGTAGAGGAATAATCACTCTGTGTCTGACCCCGGGATTGTGTGATGGGACGGCGTGGAGGGAGATTCACTCTGTGTCTGACCTCGGGAGTATGTGATGTGACGGTGTATAGGGAGATTCACTCTGTGTCTGACCCTCGGAATGTGTGTATGGGCATTGATGAGGTTCTCCGTGTCACTCTTTCTGTCTCCCTCTCTCTCTCTCTCTCTCTCTCTCTCTCTGCGCCGGTCCGGACGATCCCCACCTGCTCCCTCTCTACAAGTCCATCATTTCCATGATACGTTCTCCATTCCCCGCGCACCTGACTTAAAATGGAGAGTGTGACCGATCCCGACTGCAGTGAGAAAAATGGTGACGAGGACGTACCTGTACAGCGGGGGCGCCTTTCCAGAAAACAGAACAGTGGACCGCTTTGTTATCGGATATCCGACAGTGGCGTGTTCAGTGCGGGCGAAACAGATTTGGGAAGACAGAAAGTATGAGAGCGAGGATGCTGGAGAAAGGGAGAATGGAGAGTGAAAGAGAGGGCTGAGTGAAGAGCACAGTGAGAAAGATAGGGATGGGGAGAGAGTGGGTAGAGTGCGGGAGCGATCTGGACAAAAGAGCGAAATTGAAGCAGATTTGGGATATTCATGGAGGATAAAGAGGGGGTTAGTGACGGGGATGCAGAGACAGAATCGCATAATATGTTTAGACCGAGAGAAACTGTCTCCGATTGAGAGGGAAGGCAGGGAACTTGAGAAAGAGACTGGGAGAGGGAGGAGAGGGGTGAAAGGAAGGAGGTTGGGGGGAGGAAGAGAGTGGGAAAGAGACAGGGAGTGGGGAAGGGCACGGGCAGTGTTAAGAGCGGGGAAGCGGCGTATAAGAGAGTCGGGAGAGAGTAAGGAATGTGGGGAGCGAGATGACGAAGGGTGTAACATGGAGGGGTAAGAGAAAGTTAGAGACGGGAGATTCACTCTGTGTCTGACCCCGGCAGTGTTTGATGGGACCGTGTTGAGGAATAATCCATCTGTGGATGACCCAGGGAGTGTGTGATGGGACCGTGTGGAGGGAGATTCACTCTGTGTCTGACCCCGGGAGTGTGTGATGGGCGGTGTAGAGGAATAATCACTCTGTGTCTGACCCCGGGAGTTTGTGACGGGACGGTGTGGATGGAGATTCACTCTGTGTCTGACCCCGGGAGTGTTTGCTGGGACGTTGTGGATTGAGAATCACTATGTGTCCGACCCCGGGAGTGTTTCATGGGACCGTGGAGAATAATAATCACTCTGTGTCTGAAAACGGGAGTGTGTGATGGGACGGTGTGGAGGGAGATTCACTTTGTGTCTGACGCCGGGAGTGTTTGATGGGACCGTGTAGAGGAATAACCACTCTGTGTCTGATCCGGGAGTGTGTGATGGGACGATGTGGAGGGAGATTCACTCTGTGCCTGACCCCGGCAGTGTTTGATGGGACCGTGTTGAGGAATAATCCATCTGTGTATGACCCAGGGAGTGTGTGATGGGACCGTGTGGAGGGAGATTCACTCTGTGTCTGACCCCGGGAGTGTGTGATGGGCGGTGTAGAGGAATAATCACTCTGTGTCCGACCCCGGGAGTTTGTGACGGGACGGTGTGGATGGAGATTCACTCTGTGTCTGACCCCGGGAGTGTTTGCTGGGACCGTGTAGAGGAATAATCACTCTGTGTCTGACCACGGGAGTGTGTGACGGGACGGGGTGGAGGGAGATCCACTCTGTGTCTGACCCCGGGAGTGTGTGATGGGCGGTGTAGAGGAATAATCACTCTGTGTCTGACCCCGGGAGTTTGTGACGGGACGGTGTGGATGGAGATTCACTCTGTGCCTGACCCCGGGAGTGTTTGCTGGGACCGTGTAGAGGAATAATCACTCTGTCTGACCCCGGTAGTGTGTGTTGGGACGGTGTGGACGGAGATTCACTCTGTGTCCGACCCCGGGAGTGTTTCATGGGACCGTGTAGAAGAATAATCACTCTGTGTCTGACACACGGGAGCGTTTGATGGGACCGTGTAGAGGAATAATCACTCTGTGTCTGACCCCGGGAGTGTTTGATGGGACCGTGGAGAAGAATAATCACTCTGTGTCTGAAAAAGGGAGTGTGTGATGGGACGGTGTAGAGGGAGATTCACTTTGTGTCTGACGCCGGGAATGTTTGATGGGACCGTGTAGAGGAATAACCACTCTGTCTAACCCCGGTAGTGTGTGTTGGGACGTTGTGGATGGAGAATCACTATGTGTCCGACCCCGGGAGTGTTTCATGGGACCGTGTAGAGGAATAATCACTCTGTGTCTGACACACGGGAGCGTTTGATGGGACCGTGTAGAGGAATAATCACTCTGTGTCTGACCCCGGGAGAGTTTGATGGGGCCTTGTAGAGGAATAATCACTCTGTGTCTGACCCCGGGAGAGTTTGATGGGGCCGCGTAGAGGAATAATCACTATGTTTCTGACCCCGGGAATGTTTGATGGGACAGTGTAGAGGAATAATCACTCTGTGTCTGACCCCGGGATTGTGTGATGGGACGGCGTGGAGGGAGATTCACTCTGTGTCTGACCTCGGGAGTATGTGATGTGACGGTGTATAGGGAGATTCACTCTGTGTCTGACCCTCGGAATGTGTGTATGGGCATTGATGAGGTTCTCCGTGTCACTCTTTCTGTCTCCCTCTCTCTCTCTCTCTCTCTCTCTCTCTCTGCGCCGGTCCGGACGATCCCCACCTGCTCCCTCTCTACAAGTCCATCATTTCCAAAGATACGTTCTCCATTCCCCGCGCACCTGACTTAAAATGGAGAGTGTGACCGATCCCGACTGCGGTGAGAAAAATGGTGACGAGGACGTACCTGTACAGCGGGGGCGCCTTTCCAGAAAACAGAACAGTGGACCGCTTTGTTATCGGATATCCGACAGTGGCGTGTTCAGTGCGGGCGAAACAGATTTGGGAAGACAGAAAGTATGAGAGCGAGGATGCTGGAGAAAGGGAGAATGGAGAGTGAAAGAGAGGGCTGAGTGAAGAGCACAGTGAGAAAGATAGGGATGGGGAGAGAGTGGGTAGAGTGCGGGAGCGATCTGGACAAAAGAGCGAAATTGAAGCAGATTTGGGATATTCATGGAGGATAAAGAGGGGGTTAGTGACGGGGATGCAGAGACAGAATCGCATAATATGTTTAGACCGAGAGAAACTGTCTCCGATTGAGAGGGAAGGCAGGGAACTTGAGAAAGAGACTGGGAGAGGGAGGAGAGGGGTGAAAGGAAGGAGGTTGGGGGGAGGAAGAGAGTGGGAAAGAGACAGGGAGTGGGGAAGGGCACGGGCAGTGTTAAGAGCGGGGAAGCGGCGTATAAGAGAGTCGGGAGAGAGTAAGGAATGTGGGGAGCGAGATGACGAAGGGTGTAACATGGAGGGGTAAGAGAAAGTTAGAGACGGGAGATTCACTCTGTGTCTGACCCCGGCAGTGTTTGATGGGACCGTGTTGAGGAATAATCCATCTGTGGATGACCCAGGGAGTGTGTGATGGGACCGTGTGGAGGGAGATTCACTCTGTGTCTGACCCCGGGAGTGTGTGATGGGCGGTGTAGAGGAATAATCACTCTGTGTCTGACCCCGGGAGTTTGTGACGGGACGGTGTGGATGGAGATTCACTCTGTGTCTGACCCCGGGAGTGTTTGCTGGGACGTTGTGGATTGAGAATCACTATGTGTCCGACCCCGGGAGTGTTTCATGGGACCGTGGAGAATAATAATCACTCTGTGTCTGAAAACGGGAGTGTGTGATGGGACGGTGTGGAGGGAGATTCACTTTGTGTCTGACGCCGGGAGTGTTTGATGGGACCGTGTAGAGGAATAACCACTCTGTGTCTGATCCGGGAGTGTGTGATGGGACGATGTGGAGGGAGATTCACTCTGTGCCTGACCCCGGCAGTGTTTGATGGGACCGTGTTGAGGAATAATCCATCTGTGTATGACCCAGGGAGTGTGTGATGGGACCGTGTGGAGGGAGATTCACTCTGTGTCTGACCCCGGGAGTGTGTGATGGGCGGTGTAGAGGAATAATCACTCTGTGTCCGACCCCGGGAGTTTGTGACGGGACGGTGTGGATGGAGATTCACTCTGTGTCTGACCCCGGGAGTGTTTGCTGGGACCGTGTAGAGGAATAATCACTCTGTGTCTGACCACGGGAGTGTGTGACGGGACGGGGTGGAGGGAGATCCACTCTGTGTCTGACCCCGGGAGTGTGTGATGGGCGGTGTAGAGGAATAATCACTCTGTGTCTGACCCCGGGAGTTTGTGACGGGACGGTGTGGATGGAGATTCACTCTGTGCCTGACCCCGGGAGTGTTTGCTGGGACCGTGTAGAGGAATAATCACTCTGTCTGACCCCGGTAGTGTGTGTTGGGACGGTGTGGACGGAGATTCACTCTGTGTCCGACCCCGGGAGTGTTTCATGGGACCGTGTAGAAGAATAATCACTCTGTGTCTGACACACGGGAGCGTTTGATGGGACCGTGGAGAGGAATAATCACTCTGTGTCTGAACCCGGGAGAGTTTGATGGGGCCTTGTAGAGGAATAATCACTGTGTGTCGGACCCCGGGAGTGTGTGATGGGACGGCGTGGAGGGAGATTCACTCTGTGTCTGACCCCGGGGGTGTTTGATGGGACCGTGTAGAGGAATAATCAGTCTGTGTCTGACACGGGAGAGTGTGTTGGTACGGTGTGGAGGGAGTTTCAGTCTGTGTCTTACCGCGGGAGTGTGTGATGGGACGATTTGCAGGGAAATTCACTCTGTGTCTGACCCAGGGATTGTGTGATGGGCGGTGGACACGAACATTCACTCTGTGTCTGACCCCGGGAGTGTTTGATGGGACCGTGTAGAGGAATAATCACTCTGTGTCTGACCCCGGGAGTGTTTGATGGGACCATGTAGAGGAATAATCACTCTGTGTCTGACCCCAGGAGTGTTTGATGGGACCGTGGAGAAGAATAATCACTCTGTGTCTGAAAACGGGAGTGTGTGATGGGACGGTGTGGAGGGAGATTCACTTTGTGTCTGACGCCGGGAGTGTTTGATGGGACCGTGTAGAGGAATAACCACTCTGTGTCTGATCCCGGGAGAGTGTGATGGGACGATGTGGAGGGAGACTCACTCTGTGCCTGACCCCGGCAGTGTTTGTTGGGACCGTGTTGAGGAATAATCCATCTGTGTATGACCCAGGGAGTGTGTGATGGGACCGTGTGGAGGGAGATTCACTCTGTGTCTGACCCCGGGAGTGTGTGATGGGCGGTGTAGGGGAATAATCACTATGTGTCCGACCCCGGGAGTTTGTGACGGGACGGTGTGGATGGAGATTCACTCTGTGTCTGACCCCGGGAGTGTTTGCTGGGACCGTGTAGAGGAATAATCACTGTGTCTGACCACGGGAGTGTGTGACGGGACGGGGTGGAGGTAGATCCACTCTGTGTCTGACCCCGGGAGTGTGTGATGGGCGGTGTAGAGGAATAATCACTCTGTGTCTGACCCCGGGAGTTTGTGACGGGACGGTGTGGATGGAGATTCACTCTGTGCCTGACCCCGGGAGTGTTTGCTGGGACCGTGTAGAGGAATAATCACTCTGTCTGACCCCGGTAGTGTGTGTTGGGACGGTGTGGACGGAGATTCACTCTGTGTCCGACCCCGGGAGTGTTTCATGGGACCGTGTAGAAGAATAATCACTCTGTGTCTGACACACGGGAGCGTTTGATGGGACCGTGGAGAGGAATAATCACTCTGAGTCTGAACCCGGGAGAGTTTGATGGGGCCTTGTAGAGGAATAATCACTGTGTGTCGGACCCCGGGAGTGTGTGATGGGACGGCGTGGAGGGAGATTCACTCTGTGTCTGACCCCGGGAGTGTTTGATGGGACCGTGTAGAGGAATAATCACTCTGTGTCTGACCCCGGGAGTGTTTGATGGGACCGTGTAGAGGAATAATCACTCTGTGTCTGACCCCGGGAGTGTTTGATGGGACCGTGGAGAAGAATAATCACTCTGTGTCTGAAAAAGGGAGTGTGTGATGGGACGGTGTAGAGGGAGATTCACTTTGTGTCTGACGCCGGGAATGTTTGATGGGACCGTGTAGAGGAATAACCACTCTGTCTAACCCCGGTAGTGTGTGTTGGGACGTTGTGGATGGAGAATCACTATGTGTCCGACCCCGGGAGTGTTTCATGGGACCGTGTAGAGGAATAATCACTCTGTGTCTGACACACGGGAGCGTTTGATGGGACCGTGTAGAGGAATAATCACTCTGTGTCTGACCCCGGGAGAGTTTGATGGGGCCTTGTAGAGGAATAATCACTCTGTGTCTGACCCCGGGAGAGTTTGATGGGGCCGCGTAGAGGAATAATCACTCTGTTTCTGACCCCGGGAATGTTTGATGGGACCGTGTAGAGGAATAATCACTCTGTGTCTGACCCCGGGATTGTGTGATGGGACGGCGTGGAGGGAGATTCACTCTGTGTCTGACCTCGGGAGTATGTGATGTGACGGTGTATAGGGAGATTCACTCTGTGTCTGACCCTCGGAATGTGTGTATGGGCATTGATGAGGTTCTCCGTGTCACTCTTTCTGTCTCCCTCTCTCTCTCTCTCTCTCTCTCTCTCTCTGCGCCGGTCCGGACGATCCCCACCTGCTCCCTCTCTACAAGTCCATCATTTCCATGATACGTTCTCCATTCCCCGCGCACCTGACTTAAAATGGAGAGTGTGACCGATCCCGACTGCAGTGAGAAAAATGGTGACGAGGACGTACCTGTACAGCGGGGGCGCCTTTCCAGAAAACAGAACAGTGGACCGCTTTGTTATCGGATATCCGACAGTGGCGTGTTCAGTGCGGGCGAAACAGATTTGGGAAGACAGAAAGTATGAGAGCGAGGATGCTGGAGAAAGGGAGAATGGAGAGTGAAAGAGAGGGCTGAGTGAAGAGCACAGTGAGAAAGATAGGGATGGGGAGAGAGTGGGTAGAGTGCGGGAGCGATCTGGACAAAAGAGCGAAATTGAAGCAGATTTGGGATATTCATGGAGGATAAAGAGGGGGTTAGTGACGGGGATGCAGAGACAGAATCGCATAATATGTTTAGACCGAGAGAAACTGTCTCCGATTGAGAGGGAAGGCAGGGAACTTGAGAAAGAGACTGGGAGAGGGAGGAGAGGGGTGAAAGGAAGGAGGTTGGGGGGAGGAAGAGAGTGGGAAAGAGACAGGGAGTGGGGAAGGGCACGGGCAGTGTTAAGAGCGGGGAAGCGGCGTATAAGAGAGTCGGGAGAGAGTAAGGAATGTGGGGAGCGAGATGACGAAGGGTGTAACATGGAGGGGTAAGAGAAAGTTAGAGACGGGAGATTCACTCTGTGTCTGACCCCGGCAGTGTTTGATGGGACCGTGTTGAGGAATAATCCATCTGTGGATGACCCAGGGAGTGTGTGATGGGACCGTGTGGAGGGAGATTCACTCTGTGTCTGACCCCGGGAGTGTGTGATGGGCGGTGTAGAGGAATAATCACTCTGTGTCTGACCCCGGAAGTTTGTGACGGGACGGTGTGGATGGAGATTCACTCTGTGTCTGACCCCGGGAGTGTTTGCTGGGACCGTGTAGAGGAATAATCACTCTGTCTGACCCCGGTAGTGTGTGTTGGGACGTTGTGGATGGAGAATCACTATGTGTCCGACCCCGGGAGTGTTTCATGGGACCGTGGAGAATAATAATCACTCTGTGGCTGAAAACGGGAGTGTGTGATGGGACGGTGTGGAGGGAGATTCACTTTGTGTCTGACGCCGGGAGTGTTTGATGGGACCGTGTAGAGGAATAACCACTCTGTGTCTGATCCCGGAAGTGTGTGATGGGACGATGTGGAGGGAGATTCATTCTGTGCCTGACCCCGGCAGTGTTTGATGGGACCGTGTTGAGGAATAATCCATCTGTGTATGACCCAGGGAGTGGGTGATGGGACCGTGTGGAGGGAGATTCACTCTGTGTCTGACCCCGGGAGTGTGTGATGGGCGGTGTAGAGGAATAATCACTCTGTGTCCGACCCCGGGAGTTTGTGACGGGACGGTGTGGATGGAGATTCACTCTGTGTCTGACCACGGGAGTGTTTGCTGGGACCGTGTAGAGGAATAATCACTCTGTGTCTGACCACGGGAGTGTGTGACGGGACGGGGTGGAGGGAGATCCACTCTGTGTCTGACCCCGGGAGTGTGTGATGGGCGGTGTAGAGGAATAATCACTCTGTGTCTGACCCCGGGAGTTTGTGACGGGACGGTGTGGATGGAGATTCACTCTGTGCCTGACCCCGGGAGTGTTTCCTGGGATCGTGTAGAGGAATAATCACTCTGTGTCTGACACACGGGAGCGTTTGATGGGACCGTGGAGAGGAATAATCACTCTGTGTCTGACCCCGGGAGAGTTTGATGGGGCCTTGTAGAGGAATAATCACTGGATGTCGGACCCCGGTTGTGTGCGATGGGACGGCGTGGAGGGAGATTCACTCTGTGTCTGACCCCGGGAGTGTTTGATGGGACCGTGTAGAGGAATAATCAGTCTGTGTCTGACCCGGGAGAGTGTGTTGGTACGGTGTGGAGGGAGATTCAGTCTGTGTCTTACCTCGGGAGTGTGTGATGGGACGATTTGCAGGGAGATTCACTCTGTGTCTGACCCAGGGAGTGTGTGATGGGCGGTGGAGACGAATATTCACTCTGTGTCTGACCACGGGAGTGTTTGATGGGACCGTGTAGAGGAATAATCACTCTGTGTCTGACCCCGGGAGTGTTTGATGGGACCGTGTAGAGGAATAATCACTCTGTGTCTGACCCCGGGAGTGTTTGATGGGACCGTGGAGAAGAATAATCACTCTGTGTCTTACCCCGGGAGTGTTTGATGGGACAGTGTAAAAGGTGATTCACTCTTTGTCTGACCCCGGGAGTGTTTGATGGGACCGTGTAGAGGAATAATCAGTCTGTGTCTGACCCCGGGAGTGTTTGATGGTACCGTGTAGAGAAATAATCACTCTGTGTCTGACCCCGGGAGTGAGTGATGGGACGGCGTGGTGGGAGATTCACTCTGTGTCTGACCCCGGGAGTGTTTGATGGGAACGTGTAGAGGAATAATCACTCTGTGTCTGACCCCGGGAGTGTTTGATGGGACCGTGTAGAGGAATAATCACTCTGTGTCTGACCCCGGGAGTGTTTGATGGGACCGTGGAGAAGAATAATCACTCTGTGTCTTACCCCGGGAGTGTTTGATGGGACAGTGTAAAAGGTGATTCACTCTTTGTCTGACCCCGGGAGTGTTTGATGGGACCGTGTAGAGGAATAATCAGTCTGTGTCTGACCCCGGGAGTGTTTGATGGTACCGTGTAGAGAAATAATCACTCTGTGTCTGACCCCGGGAGTGAGTGATGGGACGGCGTGGTGGGAGATTCACTCTGTGTCTGACCCCGGGAGTGTTTGATGGGAACGTGTAGAGGAATATTCACTGTCTTTGACCCACGTAGTGTTTGATGGTACACTGCAGAGGAATAATCGCTGTGTCTGACACCCGGTAGTGTTTGATGGGACCGTGTAGAGCAATAATCACTCTGTGTCTGACCCCGGGAGGGTGTGATGGGACGGTGTGGACGGAGATTCACTCTGTGTCTGACCCCGGGAGTGTTTGATGGGACCGTGTAGATCAATAATCACTCTGTGTTTGACCACGGGAGTGTGTGATGGGACGGTGTGGAGGGAGATTCACCCTGATTATGACCCCGGGAGTGTTCGATGGAACCGTGTAGAGGAATAATCACTCTGTGTTTGAGCACGGGAGTGTGTGATGCGTCGGTGTAGAGGATTAATCACTCTGTGTCTGATCACGGGACTGTGTGATGGGACGGTGTGGAGGGTGATTCAGTCTATGTCTGACCCAGGGAGTATTTGATGGGACCGTGTAGAGGAATAATCACTCTGTGTCTGACCCCGGGAGTTTGCGATGGGACGGTGTGGAGGGAGATTCACTCTGTGTCTGACCCCGGCAGTGTTTGATGGGTCCGTGTTGAATAATAATCCCTCTGTGTATGACCCAGGGAGTGTGAGATGGGACCGTGTGGAGGGAGATCCACTCTGTGCCTGACCCCGGGAGTGTGTGATGGGCGGTGTCGAGGAATAAGCACTCTGTGTCTGACCCCGGGAGTTTGTGACGGGACGGTGTGGATGGAGATTCACTCTGTGTCTGACCACGGGAGTGTTTGCTGGGACCGTGTAGAGGAATAATCACTCTGTCTGACCCCGGTAGTGTGGGTTGGGACGGTGTGGACGGAGATTCACTCTGTGTCCGACCCCGGGAGTGTTTCATGGGACCGTGTAGAAGAATAATCACTGTGTGTCTGACACACGGGAGCGTTTAATGGGACCGTGTAGAGGAATAATCAGTCTGTGCCCGACCCCGGGAGAGTTTGATGGGGCCTTGTAGAGGAATAATCACTCTGTGTCGGACACCGGGAGTGTGTGATGGGACGGCTGGAGGGAGATTCGCTCTGTGTCTGACCCCAGGAGTGTTTGATGGGACCGTGTAGAGGAATAATCACTGTGTCTGACCCACGTAGTGTTTGATGGTACAGTGCAGAGGAATAATCGCTCTGTGTCTGACACCCGGGAGTGTTTGATGGGACCGTGTAGAGCAATAATCACTCTGAGTCTGACCCCGGGAGTGTGTGATGGGACGGTGCGGACGGAGATTCACTCTGCGTCTGACCCTGGGAGTGTTTGATGGGACCGTGTAGATCAGTAATCACTCTGTGTTGGACCCCGGGAGTGTGTGATGGGACGGTGTGGAGGGGGATTCACCCTGATTCTGACCCCGGGAGTGTTCGATGGAACCGTGTAGAGGAATAATCACTCTGTGTTTGACCACGGGAGTGTGTGATGCGTCGGTGTAGAGGATTAATCACTCTGTGTCTGATCACGGGAGTGTGTGATGGGACGGTGTGGAGGGTGATTCAGTCTATGTCTGACCCCGGGAGTGTTTGATGGGACCGTGTAGAGGAATAATCACACTGTGTCTGACCACTGGAGTGTGTGATGGGACGGTGTGGAGGGAGATTCAATCTGTGTCTGACCCCGGGAGGGTTTGATGGGACCGTGTAGAGGAATAATCACTCTGTGTCTGACCACGGGAGTGTGTGACGGGACGGGGTGGAGGGAGATTCACTCTGTTCCTGACCCCGGGAGTGTTTGCTGGGACCGTGTAGAGTAATTATCACTCTGTCTGACCCCGGTAGTGTGTGTTGGGACGGTGTGGACGGAGATTCACTCTGTGTCCGACCCCGGGAGTGTTTCATGTGACCGTGTAGAAGAATAATCACTCTGTGTCTGACCCCGGGAGAGTTTGATGGGGCCTTGTAGAGGAATAATCACTCGGTGTCTGACCCCGGGAGAGTTTGATGGGGCCGCGTAGAGGAATAATCACTCTGTTTCTGACCCCGGGAATGTTTGATGGGACCGTGTAGAGGAATAATCACTCTCTGTCTGACCCCGGGAGTGTGTGATGGGACGGCGTGGAGGGAGATTCACTCTGTGTCTTACCCCGGGAGTGTTTGATGGGACAGTGTAAAAGGTGATTCAGCCTTTGTCTGACCCCGGGAGTGTTTGATGGGACCGTGTAGAGGAATAATCAGTCTGTGTCTGACCCCGGGAGTGTTTGATGGTACCGTGTAGAGGAATAATCACTCTGTGTCTGACCCCGGGAGTGAGTGATGGGACGGCGTGGTGGGAGATTCACTCTGTGTCTGACCCCGGGAGTGTTTGATGGGACCGTGTAGAGCAATAATCACTGTCTTTGACCCACGTAGTGTTTGATGGTACACTGCAGAGGAATAATCGCTGTGTCTGACACCCGGTAGTGTTTGATGGGACCGTGTAGAGCAATAATCACTCTGTGTCTGACCCCGGGAGGGTGTGATGGGACGGTGTGGAGGGATATTCACCCTGATTATGACCCCGGGAGTGTTCGATGTAACCGTGTAGAGGAATAATCACTCTGTGTTTGAGCACGGGAGTGTGTGATGCGTCGGTGTAGAGGATTAATCACTCTGTGTCTGATCACGGGAGTGTGTGATGGGACGGTGTGGAGGGTGATTCAGTCTATGTCTGACCCCGGGAGTATTTGATGGGACCGTGTAGAGGAATAATCACTCTGTGTCTGACCCCGGGAGTTTGCGATGGGTCGGTGTGGAGGGAGATTCACTCTGTGTCTGACCCCGGCAGATTTTGATGGGTCCGTGTTGAATAATAATCCCTCTGTGTATGACCCAGGGAGTGTGAGATGGGACCGTGTGGAGGGAGATCCACTCTGTGCCTGACCCCGGGAGTGTGTGATGGGCGGTGTCGAGGAATAATCACTCTGTGTCTGACCCCGGGAGTTTGTGACGGGACGGTGTGGATGGAGATTCACTCTGTGTCTGACCCCGGGAGTGTTTGCTGGGACCGTGTAGAGGAATAATCACTCTGTCTGACCCCGGTAGTGTGTGTTGGGACGGTGTGGACGGAGATTCACTCTGTGTCCGACCCCGGGAGTGTTTCATGTGACCGTGTAGAAGAATAATCACTCTGTGTCTGACACACGGGAGCGTTTGATGGGACCGTGGAGAGGAATAATCTCTCTGTGTCTGACCCCGGGAGAGTTTGATGGGGCCTTGTAGAGGAATAATCACTCTGTGTCGGACCCCGGGAGTGTGTCATGGGACGGCGTGGAGGGAGATTCACTCTGTGTCTGACCCCAGGAGTGTGTGATGGGACGGCTGGAGGGAGATTCGCTCTGTGTCTGACCCCAGGAGTGTTTGATGGGACCGTGTAGAGGAATAATCACTGTGTCTGACCCACGTAGTGTTTGATGGTACAGTGCAGAGGAATAATCGCTCTGTGTCTGACACCCGGGAGTGTTTGATGGGACCGTGTAGAGCAATAATCACTCTGAGTCTGACCCCGGGAGTGTGTGATGGGACGGTGCGGACGGAGATTCACTCTGCGTCTGACCCTGGGAGTGTTTGATGGGACCGTGTAGATCAGTAATCACTCTGTGTTGGACCCCGGGAGTGTGTGATGGGACGGTGTGGAGGGGGATTCACCCTGATTCTGACCCCGGGAGTGTTCGATGGAACCGTGTAGAGGAATAATCACTCTGTGTTTGACCACGGGAGTGTGTGATGCGTCGGTGTAGAGGATTAATCACTCTGTGTCTGATCACGGGAGTGTGTGATGGGATGGTGTGGAGGGTGATTCAGTCTATGTCTGACCCCGGGAGTGTTTGATGGGACCGTGTAGAGGAATAATCACACTGTGTCTGACCACTGGAGTGTGTGATGGGACGGTGTGGAGGGAGATTCAATCTGTGTCTGACCCCGGGAGGGTTTGATGGGACCGTGTAGAGGAATAATCACTCTGTGTCTGACCACGGGAGTGTGTGACGGGACGGGGTGGAGGGAGATTCACTCTGTTCCTGACCCCGGGAGTGTTTGCTGGGACCGTGTAGAGTAATTATCACTCTGTCTGACCCCGGTAGTGTGTGTTGGGACGGTGTGGACGGAGATTCACTCTGTGTCCGACCCCGGGAGTGTTTCATGTGACCGTGTAGAAGAATAATCACTCTGTGTCTGACCCCGGGAGAGTTTGATGGGGCCTTGTAGAGGAATAATCACTCGGTGTCTGACCCCGGGAGAGTTTGATGGGGCCGCGTAGAGGAATAATCACTCTGTTTCTGACCCCGGGAATGTTTGATGGGACCGTGTAGAGGAATAATCACTCTCTGTCTGACCCCGGGAGTGTGTGATGGGACGGCGTGGAGGGAGATTCACTCTGTGTCTTACCCCGGGAGTGTTTGATGGGACAGTGTAAAAGGTGATTCAGCCTTTGTCTGACCCCGGGAGTGTTTGATGGGACCGTGTAGAGGAATAATCAGTCTGTGTCTGACCCCGGGAGTGTTTGATGGTACCGTGTAGAGGAATAATCACTCTGTGTCTGACCCCGGGAGTGAGTGATGGGACGGCGTGGTGGGAGATTCACTCTGTGTCTGACCCCGGGAGTGTTTGATGGGACCGTGTAGAGCAATAATCACTGTCTTTGACCCACGTAGTGTTTGATGGTACACTGCAGAGGAATAATCGCTGTGTCTGACACCCGGTAGTGTTTGATGGGACCGTGTAGAGCAATAATCACTCTGTGTCTGACCCCGGGAGGGTGTGATGGGACGGTGTGGAGGGATATTCACCCTGATTATGACCCCGGGAGTGTTCGATGTAACCGTGTAGAGGAATAATCACTCTGTGTTTGAGCACGGGAGTGTGTGATGCGTCGGTGTAGAGGATTAATCACTCTGTGTCTGATCACGGGAGTGTGTGATGGGACGGTGTGGAGGGTGATTCAGTCTATGTCTGACCCCGGGAGTATTTGATGGGACCGTGTAGAGGAATAATCACTCTGTGTCTGACCCCGGGAGTTTGCGATGGGTCGGTGTGGAGGGAGATTCACTCTGTGTCTGACCCCGGCAGATTTTGATGGGTCCGTGTTGAATAATAATCCCTCTGTGTATGACCCAGGGAGTGTGAGATGGGACCGTGTGGAGGGAGATCCACTCTGTGCCTGACCCCGGGAGTGTGTGATGGGCGGTGTCGAGGAATAATCACTCTGTGTCTGACCCCGGGAGTTTGTGACGGGACGGTGTGGATGGAGATTCACTCTGTGTCTGACCCCGGGAGTGTTTGCTGGGACCGTGTAGAGGAATAATCACTCTGTCTGACCCCGGTAGTGTGTGTTGGGACGGTGTGGACGGAGATTCACTCTGTGTCCGACCCCGGGAGTGTTTCATGTGACCGTGTAGAAGAATAATCACTCTGTGTCTGACACACGGGAGCGTTTGATGGGACCGTGGAGAGGAATAATCTCTCTGTGTCTGACCCCGGGAGAGTTTGATGGGGCCTTGTAGAGGAATAATCACTCTGTGTCGGACCCCGGGAGTGTGTCATGGGACGGCGTGGAGGGAGATTCACTCTGTGTCTGACCCCAGGAGTGTTTGATGGGACCGTGTAGAGGAATAATCACTCTGTGTCTGACCCCGGGAGAGTTTGATGGGGCCTTGTAGAGGAATAATCACTCGGTGTCTGACCCCGGGAGAGTTTGATGGGGCCGCGTAGAGGAATAATCACTCTGTTTCTGACCCCGGGAATGTTTGATGGGACCGTGTAGAGGAATAATCACTCTGTGTCTGACCCCGGGAGTGTGTGATGGGACGGCGTGGAGGGAGATTCACTCTGTGTCTTACCCAGGGAGTGTTTGATGGGACAGTGTAAAAGGTGATTCACCCTTTGTCTGACCCCGGGAGTGTTTGATGGGACCGTGTAGAGGAATAATCAGTCTGTGTCTGACCCCGGGAGTGTTTGATGGTACCGTGTAGAGGAATAATCACTCTGTGTCTGACCCCGGGAGTGAGTGATGGGACGGCGTGGTGGGAGATTCACTCTGTGTCTGACCCCGGGAGTGTTTGATGGGAACGTGTAGAGGAATAAACACTGTCTTTGACCCACGTAGTGTTTGATGGTACACTGCAGAGGAATAATCGCTGTGTCTGACACCCGGTAGTGTTTGATGGGACCGTGTAGAGCAATAATCACTCTGTGTCTGACCCCGGGAGGGTGTGATGGGACGGTGTGGACGGAGATTCACTCTGTGTCTGACCCCGGGAGTGTTTGATGGGACCGTGTAGATCAATAATCACTCTGTGTTTGACCACGGGAGTGTGTGATGGGACGGTGTGGAGGGAGATTCACCCTGATTATGACCCCGGGAGTGTTCGATGGAACCGTGTAGAGGAATAATCACTCTGTGTTTGAGCACGGGAGTGTGTGATGCGTCGGTGTAGAGGATTAATCACTCTGTGTCTGATCACGGGAGTGTGTGATGGGACGGTGTGGAGGGTGATTCAGTCTATGTCTGACCCCGGGAGTATTTGATGGGACCGTGTAGAGGAATAATCACTCTGTGTCTGATCCCTGGAGTTTGCGATGGGACGGTGTGGAGGGAGATTCACTCTGTGTCTGACCCCGGCAGTGTTTGATGGGTCCGTGTTGAATAATAATCCCTCTGTGTATGACCCAGGGAGTGTGAGATGGGACCGTGTGGAGGGAGATCCACTCTGTGCCTGACCCCGGAAGTGTGTGATGGGCGGTGTCGAGGAATAATCACTCTGTGTCTGACCCCGGGAGTTTGTGACGGGACGGTGTGGATGGAGATTCACTCTGTGTCTGACCCCGGGAGTGTTTGCTGGGACCGTGTAGAGGAATAATCACTCTGTCTGACCCCGGTAGTGTGTGTTGGGACGGTGTGGACGGAGATTCACTCTGTGTCCGACCCCGGGAGTGTTTCATGGGACCGTGTAGAAGAATAATCACTGTTTGTCTGACACACGGGAGCGTTTAATGGGACCGTGTAGAGGAATAATCAGTTTGTGTCCGACCCCGGGAGAGTTTGATGGGGCCTTGTAGAGGAATAATCACTCTGTGTCGGACCCCGGGAGTGTGTGATGTGACGGCTGGAGGGAGATTCGCTCTGTGTCTGACCCCAGGAGTGTTTGATGGGACCGTGTAGAGGAATAATCACTGTGTCTGACCCACGTAGTGTTTGATGGTACAGTGCAGAGGAATAATCGCTCTGTGTCTGACACCCGGGAGTGTTTGATGGGACCGTGTAGAGCAATAAACACTCTGTCTGACCCCGGGAGTGTGTGATGGGACGGTGCGGACGGAGATTCACTCTGCGTCTGACCCTGGGAGAGTTTGATGGGACCGTGTAGATCAGTAATCACTCTGTGTTGGACCCCGGGAGTGTGTGATGGGACGGTGTGGAGGGAGATTCACCCTGATTCTGACCCCGGGAGTGTTCGATGGAACCGTGTAGAGGAATAATCACTCTGTGTTTGACCACGGGAGTGTGTGATGCGTCGGTGTAGAGGATTAATCACTCTGTGTCTGATCACGGGAGTGTGTGATGGGACGGTGTGGAGGGTGATTCAGTCTATGTCTGACCCCGGGAGTGTTTGATGGGACCGTGTAGAGGAATAATCACACTGTGTCTGACCACTGGAGTGTGTGATGGGACGGTGTGGAGGGAGATTCAATCTGTGTCTGACCCCGGGAGGGTTTGATGGGACCGTGTAGAGGAATAATCACTCTGTGTCTGACCACGGGAGTGTGTGACGGGACGGGGTGGAGGGAGATTCACTCTGTTCCTGACCCCGGGAGTGTTTGCTGGGACCGTGTAGAGGAATAATCACTCTGTCTGACCCCGGTAGTGTGTGTTGGGACGGTGTGGACGGAGATTCACTCTGTGTCCGACCCCGGGAGTGTTTCATGTGACCGTGTAGAAGAATAATCACTCTGTGTCTGACACACGGGAGCGTTTGATGGGACCGTGGAGAGGAATAATCTCTCTGTGTCTGACCCCGGGAGAGTTTGATGGGGCCTTGTAGAGGAATAATCACTCTGTGTTGGACCCCGGGAGTGTGTGATGGGACGGCGTGGAGGGAGATTCACTCTGTGTCTGACCCCAGGAGTGTTTGATGGGACCGTGTAGAGGAATAATCACTCTGTGTCTGACCCCGGGAGAGTTTGATGGGGCCTTGTAGAGGAATAATCACTCTGTGTCTGACCCCGGGAGTGTGTGATGGGACGGCGTGGAGGGAGATTCACTCTGTGTCTTACCCCGGGAGTGTTTGATGGGACAGTGTAAAAGGTGTTTCACCCTTTGTCTGACCCCGGGAGTGTTTGATGGGACCGTGTAGAGGAATAATCTGTCTGTGTCTGACCCCGGGAGTGTTTGATGGTACCGTGTAGAGGAATAATCACTCTGTGTCTGACCCCGGGAGTGAGTGATGGGACGGCGTGGTGGGAGATTCACTCTGTGTCTGACACCGGGAGTGTTTGATGGGACCGTGTAGAGGAATAATCACTGTCTTTGACCCACGTAGTGTTTGATGGTACACTGCAGAGGAATAATCGCTGTGTCTGACACCCGGTAGTGTTTGATGGGACCGTGTAGAACAATAATCACTCTGTGTCTGACCCCGGGAGGGTGTGATGGGACGGTGTGGACGGAGATTCACTCTGTGTCTGACCCCGGGAGTGTTTGATGGGACCGTGTAGATCAATAATCACTCTGTGTTTGACCACGGGAGTGTGTGATGGGACGGTGTGGAGGGAGATTCACCCTGATTATGACCCCGGGAGTGTTCGATGGAACCGTGTAGAGGAATAATCACTCTATGTTTGAGCACGGGAGTGTGTGATGCGTCGGTGTAGAGGATTAATCACTCTGTGTCTGATCACGGGAGTGTGTGATGGGACGGTGTGGAGGGTGATTCAGTCTATGTCTGACCCCGGGAGTATTTGATGGGACCGTGTAGAGGAATAATCACTCTGTGTCTGACCCCGGGAGTTTGCGATGGGACGGTGTGGAGGGAGATTCACTCTGTGTCTGACCCCGGCAGTGTTTGATGGGTCCGTGTTGAATAATAATCCCTCTGTGTATGACCCACGGAGTGTGAGATGGGACCGTGTGGAGGGAGATCCACTCTGTGCCTGACCCCGGGAGTGTGTGATGGGCGGTGTCGAGGAATAACCACTCTGTGTCTGACCCCGGGAGTTTGTGACGGGACGGTGTGGATGGAGATTCACTCTGTGTCTGACCCCGGGAGTGTTTGCTGGGACCGTGTAGAGGAATAATCACTCTGTCTGACCCCGGTAGTGTGGGTTGGGACGGTGTGGACGGAGATTCACTCTGTGTCCGACCCCGGGAGTGTTTCATGGGACCGTGTAGAAGAATAATCACTGTGTGTCTGACACACGGGAGCGTTTAATTGGACCGTGTAGAGGAATAATCAGTCTGTGTCCGACCCCGGGAGAGTTTGATGGGGCCTTGTAGAGGAATAATCACTCTGTGTCGGACCCCGGGAGTGTGTGATGGGACGGCTGGAGGGAGATTCGCTCTGTGTCTGACCCCAGGAGTGTTTGATGGGACCGTGTAGAGGAATAATCACTGTGTCTGACCCACGTAGTGTTTGATGGTACAGTGCAGAGGAATAATCGCTCTGTGTCTGACACCCGGGAGTGTTTGATGGGACCGTGTAGAGCAATAATCACTCTGAGTCTGACCCCGGGAGTGTGTGATGGGACGGTGCGGACGGAGATTCACTCTGCGTCTGACCCTGGGAGTGTTTGATGGGACCGTGTAGATCAGTAATCACTCTGTGTTGGACCCCGGGAGTGTGTGATGGGACGGTGTGGAGGGAGATTCACCCTGATTCTGACACCGGGAGTGTTCGATGGAACCGTGTAGAGGAATAATCACTCTGTGTTTGACCACGGGAGTGTGTGATGCGTCGGTGTAGAGGATTAATCACTCTGTGTCTGATCACGGGAGTGTGTGATGGGACGGTGTGGAGGGTGATTCAGTCTATGTCTGACCCCGGGAGTGTTTGATGGGACCGTGTAGAGGAATAATCAGTCTGTGTCTGACCACTGGAGTGTGTGATGGGACGGTGTGGAGGGAGATTCAATCTGTGTCTGACCCCGGGAGGGTTTGATGGGACCGTGTAGAGGAATAATCACTCTGTGTCTGACCACGGGAGTGTGTGACGGGACGGGGTGCAGGGAGATCCACTCTGTGTCTGACCCCGGGAGTGTGTGATGGGCGGTGTAGAGTAATAATCACTCTGTGTCTGACCCCGGGAGTTTGTGACGGGACGGTGTGGATGGAGATTCACTCTGTTCCTGACCCCGGGAGTGTTTGCTGGGACCGTGTAGAGGAATAATCACTCTGTCTGACCCGGGTAGTGTGTGTTGGGACGGTGTGGACGGAGATTCACTCTGTGTCCGACCCCGGGAGTGTTTCATGTGACCGTGTAGAAGAATAATCACTCTGTGTCTGACACACGGGAGCGTTTGATGGGACCGTGGAGAGGAATAATCTCTCTGTTTCTGACCCCGGGAGAGTTTGATGGGGTCTGTAGAGGAATAATCACTCTGTGTCGGACCCCGGGAGTGTGTGATGGGACGGCGTGGAGGGAGATTCACTCTGTGTCTGACCCCGGGAGTGTTTGATGGGACCGTGTAGAGGAATAATCACACTGTGTCTGACCCTGGGAGTTTGTGATGGGACGGTGTGAGGGAAATTCACTCTGCGTCTGACCCCGGGAGTTTTTGATGGGACCGTGTAGAGGAATAATCACTCTGTGTCTGACTCCGGGAGTGTGTGATGGGACGGTGTGTATTGAGATTCACTCTGCGTCTGACCCCTGGAGTGTTTGATTGGACCGTGTAGAGGAATAATCACTCTGTGTCTGACCCCGGGAGTGAGTGATGGGACGGCGTGGAGGGAGATTCACTCTGTGTCTGACCCCGAGAGTGTTAGATGGGACCGTATAGAGGAATAATCACTGTGTCTGACCCACGTAGTGTTTGATGGTACAGTGCAGAGGAATAGTCGCTCTGTGTCTGACCACGGAAGAGTTTGATGAGACCTTGTAGAGGAATAATGACTCTGTGTCTGACCCCGGGAGTGTGTGATGGGACGGTGTGGATAGAGATTCACTCTGTGTCTGACCCCGGGAGTGTTTGATGGGACCTTGTAGTGGAATAATCACCCTGTGTCTTACCCCCGGAGTGTTTGATGGGACCGTCTAGAGGAATAATCACTCTGTGTCTGACCCCGGGAGAGTTTGATGGGGCCGCGTAGAGGAATAATCACTCTGTTTCTGACCCCGGGAATGTTTGATGGGACCGTGTAGAGGAATAATCACTCTGTATCTGACCCCGGGAATGTTTGATGGGACCGTGTAGAGGAATAATCACTCTGTGTCGGACACACGGGAGCGTTTGATGGGACCGTGGAGAGGAATAATCCATCTGTGTATGACCCAGGGAGTGTGTGATGGGACCGTGTGGAGGGAGGTTCACTCTGTGTCTGACCCCGGGAGTGTGTGATGGGCGGTGTAGAGGAATAATCAGTCTGTGTCTGACCCCGGGAGTTTGTGACGGCACGGTGTGGATGGAGATTCACTCTGTGTCTGACCCCGGGAGTGTTTGCTGGGACCGTGTAGAGGAATAATCACTCTGTGTCTGACCACGGGAGTGTGTGACGGGACGGGGTGGAGGGAGATCCACTCAGTGTCTGATCCCGGGAGTGTGTGATGGGCGGTGTAGAGGAATAATCACTCTGAGTCTGACGCCGGGAGTTTGTGACGGGACGGTGTGGATGGAGATTCACTCTGTGCCTGACCCCGGGAGTGTTTGATGGGACCGTGGAGAATAATAATCACTCTGTGTCTGAAAACGGGAGTGTGTGATGGGACGGTGTGGAGGGAGATTCACTTTGTGTCTGACGCCGGGAGTGTTTGATGGGACCGTGTAGAAGAATAATCACTGTGTGTCTGACACACGGGAGCGTTTGATGGGACCGTGTAGAGGAATAATCACTCTGTGTCTGACCCCGGGATAGTTTGATGGGGCCTTGTAGAGGAATAATCACTCTGTGTCGGACCCCGGGAGTGTGTGATGGGACGGCGTGGAGGGAGATTCACTCTGTGTCTGACCCCAGGAGTGTTTGATGGGACCGTGTAGAGGAATAATCACTGTGTCTGACCCACGTAGTGTTTGATGGTACAGTGCAGAGGAATAATCGCTCTGTGTCTGACACCCGGGAGTGTTTGATTGGACCGGGTAGAGCAATAATCACTCTGAGTCTGACCCTGGGAGTGTGTGATGGGACGGTGCGGACGGAGATTCACTCTGCGTCTGACCCTGGGAGTGTTTCATGGGACCGTGTAGAGGAATAATCACACTGTGTCTGACCACTGGAGTGTGTGATGGGACGGTGTGGAGGGTGATTCAATCTGTGTCTGACCCCGGGAGGGTTTGATGGGACCGTGTAGAGGAATAATCACTCTGTGTCTGACCACGGGAGAGTGTGACGGGACGGGGTGGAGGGAGATCCACTCAGTGTCTGACCCCGGGAGTGTGTGATGGGCGGTGTAGAGTAATAATCACTCTGTGTCTGACCCCGGGAGTTTGTGACGGGACGGTGTGGATGGAGATTCACTCTGTTCCTGACCCCGGGAGTGTTTGCTGGGACCGTGTAGAGGAATTATCACTCTGTCTGACCCCGGTAGTGTGTGTTGGGACGGTGTGGATGGAGATTCACTCTGTTCCTGACCCCGGGAGTGTTTGCTGGGACCGTGTAGAGGAATAATCACTCTGTCTGACCCCGGTAGTGTGTGTTGGGACGGTGTGGACGGAGATTCACTCTGTGTCCGACCCCGGGAGTGTTTCATGTGACCGTGTAGAAGAATAATTACTCTGTGTCGGACACACGGAAGCGTTTGATGGGACCGTGGAGAGGAATAATCTCTCTGTGTCTGACCCCGGGAGAGTTTGATGGGGCCTTGTAGAGGAATAATCACTCTGTGTCGGACCCCGGGAGTGTGTGATGGGACGGCGTGGACGGAGATTCACTCTGTGTCTGACCCCGGGAGTGTTTGATGGGACCGTGTAGAGGAATAATCTGTCTGTGTCTGACCCGGGAGAGTGTGTTGGTACGGTGTGGAGGGAGATTCAGTCTGTGTATTACTGCGGGAGTGTGTGATGGGACGATTTGCAGGGAGATTCACTCTGTGTCTGACCCAGGGAGTGTGTGATGGGCGGTGGGGACGATCATTCACTCTCTGTCTGACCCCGGGAGTGTGAGATGGGACCGAGTAGAGGAATAATCACTCTGTGTCTGACCCCGGGAGTGTGAGATGGGACCGTGTAGAGCAAAAATCACTCGGTGTCTGACCCCGGGAGTGTTTGATGGGACCGTGGAGAATAATAATCACTCTGTGTCTGAAAACGGGAGTGTGTGATGGGACGATGTGGAGGGAGATTCACTCTGTGCCTGACCCCGGCAGTGTTTGATGGGACCGTGTTGAGGAATAATCCATCTGTGTATGACCCAGGGAGTGTGTGATGGGACCGTGTGGAGGGAGGTTCACTCTGTGTCTGACCCCGGGAGTGTGTGATGGGCGGTGTAGAGGAATAATCACTCTGTGTCTGACCCCGGGAGTTTGTGACGGGACGGTGTGGATGGAGATTCACTCTGTATCTGACCCCGGGAGTGTTTGCTGGGACCGTGTAGAGGAATAATCACTCTGTGTCTGACCACCGGAATGTGTGACGGGACGGGGTGGAGGGAGATCCACTCTGTGTCTGATCCCGGGAGTGTGTGATGGGCGGTGTAGAGGAATAATCACTCTGAGTCTGACCCCGGGAGTTTGTGACGGGACGGTGTGGATGGAGATTCACTCTGTGCCTGACCCCGGGAGTGTTTGATGGGACCGTGGAGAATAATAATCACTCTGTGTCTGAAAACGGGAGTGTGTGATGGGACGGTGTGGAGGGAGATTCACTTTGTGTCTGACGCCGGGAGTGTTTGATGGGACCTTGTAGAGGAATAACCACACTGTGTCTGATCCCGGGAGTGTGTGATGGGACGATGTGGAGGGAGATTCACTCTGTGCCTGACCCCGGCAGTGTTTGATGGGACGGTGTTGAGGAATAATCCATCTGTGTATGACCCAGGGAGTGTGTGATGGGACCGTGTGGAGGGAGATTCACTCTGTGTCTGACACCGGGAGTGTGTGATCGGCGGTGTAGAGGAATAATCACTCTGTGTCTGACCCCGGGATTTTGTGACGGGACGGTGTGGATGGAGATTCACTCTGTGTCTGACACCGGGAGTGTTTGCTGGGACCGTGTAGAGGAATAATCACTCTGTGTCTGACCACGGGAGTGTGTGACGGGACGGGGTGGAGGGAGATCCACTCTGTGTCTGACCCCGGGAGTGTGTGATGGGCGGTGTAGAGGAAAAATCACTCTGTGTCTGACCCCTGGAGTTTGTGACGGGACGGTGTGGATGGAGATTCACTCTGTGCCTGACCCCGGGAGTGTTTGCTGGGACCGTGTAGAGGAATAATCACTCTGTCTGACCCCGGTAGTGTGTGTTGGGACGGTGTGGACGGAGATTCACTCTGTGTCCGAACCCGGGAGTGTTTCATGGGACCGTGTAGAAGAATAATCACTCTGTGTCTGACACACGGGAGCGTTTGATGGGACCGTGGAGAGGAATAATCACTCTGTGTCTGAACCCGGGAGAGTTTGATGGGGCCTTGTAGAGGAATAATCACTGTGTGTCGGACCCCGGGAGTGTGTGATGGGACGGCGTGGAGGGTGATTCACTCTGTGTCTGACCCCGGGAGTGTTTGATGGGACCGTGTAGAGGAATAATCAGTCTGTGTCTGACCCGGGAGAGTGTGTTGGTACGGTGTGGAGGGAGATTCATTCTGTGTCTTACCGCGGGAGTGTGTGATGGGACGATTTGCAGGGAGATTCACTCTGTGTCTGACCCAGGGAGTGTGATGGGCGGTGGAGACGAACATTCACTCTGTGTCTGACCCCGGGAGTGTTTGATGGGACCGTGTAGAGGAATAATCACTCTGTGTCTGACCCCGGGAGTGTTTGATGGGACCGTATAGAGGAATAATCACTCTGTGTCTGACCCCGGGAGTGTTTGATGGGACCGTGGAGAAGAATAATCACTCTGTGTCTGAAAAAGGGAGTGTGTGATGGGACGGTGTGGAGGGAGATTCACTTTGTGTCTGACGCCGGGAGTGTTTGATGGGACCGTGTAGAGGAATACGCACTCTGTGTCTGATCCCGGGAGTGTGCGATGGGACGATGTGGAGGGAGATTCACTCTGTGCCTGACTCCGGCAGTGTTTGATGGGACCGTGTTGAGGAATAATTCATCTGTGTATGACCCAGGGAGTGTGTGATGGGACCGTGTGGAGGGAGATTCACTCTGTGTCTGACCCCGGGAGTGTGTGATGGGCGGTGTAGAGGAATAATCACTCTGTGTCTGACCCCGGGAGTTTGTGACGGGACGGTGTGGATGGAGATTCAATCTGTGTCTGACCCCGGGAGTGTTTGCTGGGACCGTGTAGAGGAATAATCACTCTGTCTGACCCCGGTAGTGTGTGTTGGGACGGTGTGGACGGAGATTCACTCTGTGTCCGACCCCGGGAGTGTTTCATGGGACCGTGTAGAAGAATAATCACTGTGTGTCTGAAACACGGGAGCGTTTGATGGGACCGTGTAGAGGAATAATCACTCTGTGTCTGACCCCGGGAGAGTTTGATGGGGCCTTGTAGAGGAATAATCACTCTGTCTCGGACCCCGGGAGTGTGTGATGGGACGGCGTGGAGGGAGATTCACTCTGTGTCTGACCCCGGGAGTGTTTGATGGGACCGTGTAGAGGAATAATCAGTCTGTGTTTGACCCCGGGAGTGTGTGATGGGATGGTGTGGAGGGAGATTCACCCTGATTCTGACCCCGGGAGTGTTCGATGGAACCGTGTAGAGGAATAATTACTCTGTGTTTGACCACGGGAGTGTGTGATGCGTCGGGGTAGAGGATTAATCACTCTGTGTCTGATCACGGGAGTGTGTGATGGGACGGTGTGGAGGGTGATTCAGTCTATGTCTGACCCCGGGAGTGTTTGATGGGACCGTGTAGAGGAATAATCACACTGTGTCTGACCACTGGAGTGTGTGATGGGACGGTGTGTAGGGAGATTCACTCTGTGTCTGACCCCGGGAGGGTTTGATGGGACCGTGTAGAGGAATAATCACTCTGTGTCTGACCACGGGAGTGTGTGACGGGACGGGGTGGAGGGAGATCCACTCTGTGTCTGACCCCGGGAGTGTGTGATGGGCGGTGTAGAGGAATAATCACTCTGTGTCTGACCCCGGGAGTTTGTGACGGGACGGTGTGGATGGAGATTCACTCTGTGCCTGACCCCGGGAGTGTTTGCTGGGACCGTGTAGAGGAATAATCACTCTGTCTGACCCCGGTAGTGTGTGTTGGGACGGTGTGGACGGAGATTCACTCTGTGTCCGACCCCGAGAGTGTTTCATGGGACCGTGTAGAAGAATAATCACTCTGTGTCTGACACACGGGAGCGTTTGATGGGACCGTGGAGAGGAATAATCACTCTGTGTCTGACCCCGGGAGGGTTTGATGGGGCCTTGTAGAGGAATAATCACTCTGTGTCGGACCCCGGGAGTGTGTGATGGGACGGCGTGGAGGGAGATGCACTCTGTGTCTGACCCCGGGAGTGTTTGATGGGACCGTGTAGAGGAATAATCAGTCTGTGTCTGACCCGGTAGAGTGTGTTGGTACGGTGTGGAGGGAGATTCAGTCTGTGTCTTACCGCGGGAGTGTGTGATGGGACGATTTGCAGGGAGATTCTCTCTGTGTCTGACCCAGGGAGTGTGTGATGGGCGGTGGTGAAGAACATTCACTCTGTGTCTGACCCCTGGAGTGTGAGATGGGACCGTGTAGAGCAAAAATCACTCTGTGTCTGACCCCGGGAGTGTTTGCTGGGACCGTGTAGAGGAATAATCACTCTGTCTGACCACGGTAGTGTGTGTTGGGACGGTGTGGACGGAGATTCACTCTGCGTCCGACCCCGGGAGTGTTTCATGGGACCGTGTAGAAGAATAATCACTGTGTGTCTGAATCAGGGGAGCGCTTGATGGGACCGTGTAGAGGAATAATCACTCTGTGTCTGACCCCGGGAGAGTTTGATGGGGCATGTAGAGGAATAATCACTCTGTGTCGGACCCCGGGAGTGTGTGATGGGACGGCGTGGAGGGAAATTCACTCTGTGTCTGACCCCGGGAGTGTTTGATGGGACCGTGTAGAGGAATAATCAGTCTGTGTTTGACCCCGGGAGTGTGTGATGGGACGGTGTGGAGGGAGATTCACCCTGATTCTGACCCCGGGAGTGTTCGATTGAACCGTGTAGAGGAATAATCACTCTCTGTTTGACCACGGGAGTGTGTGATGCGTCGGTGTAGAGGATTAATCACTCTGTGTCTGATCACGGGAGTGTGTGATTGGACGGTGTGGAGGGTGATTCAGTCTATGTCTGACCCCGGGAGTGTTTGATGGGACCGTGTAGAGGAATAATCACACTGTGTCTGACCACTGGAGTGTGTGATGGGACGGTGTGTAGGGAGATTCACTCTGTGTCTGACCCCGGGAGGGTTTGATGGGACCGTGTAGAGGAATAATCACTCTGTGTCTGACCACGGGAGTGTGTGACGGGACGGGGTGGAGGGAGATCCACTCTGTGTCTGACCCCGGGAGTGTGTGATGGGCGGTGTAGAGGAATAATCACTCTGTGTCTGTCCCCGGGAGTTTGTGACGGGACGGTGTGGATGGAGATTCACTCTGTGCCTGACCCCGGGAGTGTTTGCTGGGACCGTGTAGAGGAATAATCACTCTGTCTGACCCCGGTAGTGTGTGTTGGGACGGTGTGGACGGAGATTCACTCTGTGTCCGACCCCGGGAGTGTTTCATGGGACCGTGTAGAAGAATAATCACTCTGTGTCTGACACACGGGAGCGTTTGATGGGACCGTGGAGAGGAATAATCACTCTGTGTCTGACCCCGGGAGGGTTTGATGGGGCCTTGTAGAGGAATAATCAGTCTGTGTCTGACCCGGGAGAGTGTGTTGGTACGGTGTGGAGGGAGATTCACTCTGTGTCTTACCGCGGGAGTGTGTGATGGGACGATTTGCAGGGAGATTCGCTCTGTGTCTGACTCAGGGAGTGTGTGATGGGCGGTGGAGACGAACATTCACTCTGTGTCTGACCCCGGGAGTGTGAGATGGGACCGTGTAGAGCAAAAATCACTCGGTGTCTGACCCCGGGAGTGTTTGATGGGACCGTGGAGAAGAATAATCACTCTGTGTCTGAAAACGGGAGTGTGTGATGGGACAGTGTGGAGGGAGATTCACTTTGTGTCTGACGCCGGGAGTGTTTGATGTGACCGTGTAGAGGAATAACGACACTGCGTCTGATCCCGGGAGTGTGTGATGGGACGATGTGGAGGGAGATTCACTCTGTGCCTGACCCCGGCAGTGTTTGATGGGACCGTGTTGAGCAATAATCCATCTGTGTATGACCCAGGGAGTGTTTGATGGGCGGTGTAGAGCAATAATCACTCTGTGTCTGACCCCGGAAGTTTGTGACGGGACGGTGTGGATGGAGATTCACTCTGTGTCTGACCCCGGGGGTGTTTGATAGCACCGTGTAGAGGAATAATCACACTGTGTCTGACCCCGGGAGAGTTTGATGGGGCCTTGTAGAGGAATAATCATTCTGTGACTAACCACCGGGATCGTTTGATGGGACCGTGTAGAGGAATAATCACTCTGTGTCTGACCCCGGGAGCGTTTGATGGGGCCGCGTAGAGGAATAATCACTCTGTTTCTGACCCCGGGAATGTTTGATGGGACCTTGTAGAGGAATAATCACTCTGTGTCTGAGCCCGGGAGTGTGTGATGGGACGGCGTGGAGGGAGATTCACTCTGTGTCTGAACCCGGGAGTGTTTGATGGGACCGTGTAGAGGAATAATCACTGTGAGTCTGACCCCGGCAGAGTGTGATGGGACAGTGTTGAAGGAGATTCACCCTGTGTCTGACCCCGGGAGATTTGATGGGACCGTGTAGAGGAATAATCAGTCTGTGTCTGACCCCGGGAGTGATTGATGGTACCGTGTAGAGGAATAATCACTCTGTGTCTGACACCGGGAGTGTTTGATTGGACCGTGTAGAGGAATAATCACTGTGTCTGACCCACGTAGTGTTTGATGGTACAGTGCAGAGTAATAATCGCTCTGAGTCTGACACCCGTGAGTGTTTGATGGGACCGTGTAGAGCAATAATCACTCTGTGTCTGACCCCGGGAGTGTGTGATGGGACGGTGTGGACGGAGATTCACTCTGTGTCTGACCCCGGGAGTGTTTGATGGGACCGTGTAGATCAATAATCACTCTGTGTCTGACACACGGGAGCGTTTGATGGGACCGTGGAGAGGAATAATCACTCTGTGTCGGACCCCGGGAGTGTGTGATGGGACGGCGTGGAGGGAGATGCACTCTGCGTCTGACCCCGGGAGTGTGTGATGGGACCGTATAGAGGAATAATCAGTCTGTGTCTGACCCGGTAGAGTGTGTTGGTACGGTGTGGAGGGAGATTCAGTCTGTGTCTTACCGCGGGAGTGTGTGATGGGACGATTTGCAGGGAGATTCGCTCTGTGTCTGACCCAGGGAGTGTGTGATGGGCGGTGGTGACGAACATTCACTCTGTGTCTGACCCCTGGAGTGTGTGACGGGACGGTGTGGATGGAGATTCACTCTGTGTCTGACCCCGGGAGTGTTTGCTGGGACCGTGTAGAGGAATAATCACTCTGTCTGACCCCGGTAGTGTGTGTTGGGACGGTGTGGACGGAGATTCACTCTGCGTCCGACCCCGGGAGTGTTTCATGGGACCGTGTAGAAGAATAATCACTGTGTGTCTGAATCAGGGGAGCGCTTGATGGTACAGTGCAGAGGAATAATCGCTCTGAGTCTGACACCCGTGAGTGTTTGATGGGACCATGTAGAGGAATAATCACTCTGTGTCGGACCCCGGGAGTGTGTGATGGGACGGCGTGGAGGGAAATTCACTCTGTGTCTGACCCCGGGAGTGTTTGATGGGACCGTGTAGAGGAATAATCAGTCTGTGTTTGACCCCGGGAGTGTGTGATGGGACGGTGTGGAGGGAGATTCACCCTGATTCTGACCCCGGGAGTGTTCGATTGAACCGTGTAGAGGAATAATCACTCTGTGTTTGACCACGGGAGTGTGTGATGCGTCGGTGTAGAGGATTAATCACTCTGTGTCTGATCACGGGAGTGTGTGATTGGACGGTGTGGAGGGTGATTCAGTCTATGTCTGACCCCGGGAGTGTTTGATGGGACCGTGTAGAGGAATAATCACACTGTGTCTGACCACTGGAGTGTGTGATGGGACGGTGTGTAGGGAGATTCACTCTGTGTCTGACCCCGGGAGGGTTTGATGGGACCGTGTAGAGGAATAATCACTCTGTGTCTGACCACGGGAGTGTGTGACGGGACGGGGTGGAGGGAGATCCACTCTGTGTCTGACCCCGGGAGTGTGTGATGGGCGGTGTAGAGGAATAATCACTCTGTGTCTGTCCCCGGGAGTTTGTGACGGGACGGTGTGGATGGAGATTCACTCTGTGCCTGACCCCGGGAGTGTTTGCTGGGACCGTGTAGAGGAATAATCACTCTGTCTGACCCCGGTAGTGTGTGTTGGGACGGTGTGGACGGAGATTCACCCTGTGTCCGACCCCGGGAGTGTTTCATGGGACCGTGTAGAAGAATAATCACTCTGTGTCTGACACACGGGAGCGTTTGATGGGACCGTGGAGAGGAATAATCACTCTGTGTCTGACCCCGGGATGGTTTGATGGGGCCTTGTAGAGGAATAATCAGTCTGTGTCTGACCCGGGAGAGTGTGTTGGTACGGTGTGGAGGGAGATTCACTCTGTGTCTGACTCAGGGAGTGTGTGATGGGCGGTGGAGACGAACATTCAATCTGTGTCTGACCCCGGGAGTGTGAGATGGGACCGTGTAGAGCAAAAATCACTCGGTGTCTGACCCCGGGAGTGTTTGATGGGACCGTGGAGAAGAATAATCACTCTGTGTCTGAAAACGGTAGTGTGTGATGGGACAGTGTGGAGGGAGATTCACTTTGTGTCTGACGCCGGGAGTGTTTGATGGGACCGTGTAGAGGAATAACGACACTGTGTCTGATCCCGGGAGTGTGTGATGAGACGATGTGGAGGGAGATTCACTCTGTGCCTGACCCCGGCAGTGTTTGATGGGACCGTATTGAGCAATAATCCATCTGTGTATGACCCAGGGAGTGTTTGATGGGCGGTGTAGAGCAATAATCACTCAGTGTCTGACCCCGGAAGTTTGTGACGGGACGGTGTGGATGGAGATTCACTCTGTGTCTGACCCCGGGGGTGTTTGATAGGACCGTGTAGAGGAATAATCACACTGTGTCTGACCCCGGGAGAGTTTGATGGGGCCTTGTAGAGGAATAATCATTCTGTGACTAACCACCGGGATCGTTTGATGGGGCCGCGTAGAGGAATAATCACACTGTTTCTGACCACTGGAGTGTGTGATGGGACGGTGTGTAGGGAGATTCACTCTGTGTCTGACCCCGGGAGGGTTTGATGGGACCGTGTAGAGGAATAATCACTCTGTGTCTGACCACGGGAGTGTGTGACGGGACGGGGTGGAGGGAGATCCACTCTGTGTCTGACCCCGGGAGTGTGTGATGGGCGGTGTAGAGGAATAATCACTCTGTGTCTGTCCCCGGGAGTTTGTGACGGGACGGTGTGGATGGAGATTCACTCTGTGCCTGACCCCGGGAGTGTTTGCTGGGACCGTGTAGAGGAATAATCACTCTGTCTGACCCCGGTAGTGTATGTTGGGACGGTGTGGACGGAGATTCACCCTGTGTCCGACCCCGGGAGTGTTTGATGGGACCGTGTAGAGGAATAATCACACTGTGTCTGACCACTGGAGTGTGTGATGGGACGGTGTGTAGGGAGATTCACTCTGTGTCTGACCCCGGGAGGGTTTGATGGGACCGTGTAGAGGAATAATCACTCTGTGTCTGACCACGGGAGTGTGTGACGGGACGGGGTGGAGGGAGATCCACTCTGTGTCTGACCCCGGGAGTGTGTGATGGGCGGTGTAGAGGAATAATCACTCTGTGTCTGTCCCCGGGAGTTTGTGACGGGACGGTGTGGATGGAGATTCACTCTGTGCCTGACCCCGGGAGTGTTTGCTGGGACCGTGTAGAGGAATAATCACTCTGTCTGACCCCGGTAGTGTGTGTTGGGACGGTGTGGACGGAGATTCACCCTGTGTCCGACCCCGGGAGTGTTTCATGGGACCGTGTAGAAGAATAATCACTCTGTGTCTGACACACGGGAGCGTTTGATGGGACCGTGGAGAGGAATAATCACTCTGTGTCTGACCCCGGGATGGTTTGATGGGGCCTTGTAGAGGAATAATCAGTCTGTGTCTGACCCGGGAGAGTGTGTTGGTACGGTGTGGAGGGAGATTCACTCTGTGTCTTACCGCGGGAGTGTGTGATGGGACGATTTGCAGGGAGATTCGCTCTGTGTCTGACTCAGGGAGTGTGTGATGGGCGGTGGAGACGAACATTCAATCTGTGTCTGACCCCGGGAGTGTGAGATGGGACCGTGTAGAGCAAAAATCACTCGGTGTCTGACCCCGGGAGTGTTTGATGGGACCGTGGAGAAGAATAATCACTCTGTGTCTGAAAACGGTAGTGTGTGATGGGACAGTGTGGAGGGAGATTCACTTTGTGTCTGACGCCGGGAGTGTTTGATGGGACCGTGTAGAGGAATAACGACACTGTGTCTGATCCCGGGAGTGTGTGATGAGACGATGTGGAGGGAGATTCACTCTGTGCCTGACCCCGGCAGTGTTTGATGGGACCGTATTGAGCAATAATCCATCTGTGTATGACCCAGGGAGTGTTTGATGGGCGGTGTAGAGCAATAATCACTCAGTGTCTGACCCCGGAAGTTTGTGACGGGACGGTGTGGATGGAGATTCACTCTGTGTCTGACCCCGGGGGTGTTTGATGGGACCGTGTAGAGGAATAATCACACTGTGTCTGACCCCGGGAGAGTTTGATGGGGCCTTGTAGAGGAATAATCATTCTGTGTCTGACCACCGGGATCGTTTGATGGGACCGTGTAGAGGAATAATCACTCTGTGTCTGACCCCGGGAGCGTTTGATGGGGCCGCGTAGAGGAATAATCACTCTGTTTCTGAACCCGGGAATGTTTGATGGGACCGTGTAGAGGAATAATCACTCTGTGTCTGAGCCCGGGAGTGTGTGATGGGACGGCGTGGAGGGAGATTCACTCTGTGTCTGAACCCGGGAGTGTTTGATGGGACCGTGTAGAGGAATAATCACTGTGAGTCTGACCCCGGCAGAGTGTGATGGGACAGTGTTGAAGGAGATTCACCCTGTGTCTGACCCCGGGAGATTTGATGGGACCGTGTAGAGGAATAATCAGTCTGTGTCTGACCCCGGGAGTGAATGATGGTACCGTGTAGAGGAATAATCACTCTGTGTCTGTCACCGGGAGTGTTTGATTGGACCGTGTAGAGGAATAATCACTGTGTCTGACCCACGTAGTGTTTGATGGTACAGTGCAGAGGAATAATCGCTCTGAGTCTGACACCCGTGAGTGTTTGATGGGACCGTGTAGAGCAATAATCACTCTGTGTCTGACCCCGGGAGTGTGTGATGGGACTGTGTGGACGGAGATTCACTCTGTGTCTGACCCCGGGAGTGTTTGATGGGACCGTGTAGATCAATAATCACTCTGTGTCTGACACAAGGGAGCGTTTGATGGGACCGTGGAGAGGAATAATCACTCTGTGTCTGACCCCGGGAGGGTTTGATGGGGCCTTGTAGAGGAATAATCACTCTGTGTCGGACCCCGGGAGTGTGTGATGGGACGGCGTGGAGGGAGATGCACTCTGTGCCTGACCCCGGGAGTGTGTGATGGGACCGTGTAGAGGAATAATCAGTCTGTGTCTGACCCGGTAGGGTGTGTTGGTACGGTGTGGAGGGAGATTCAGTCTGTGTCTTACCGCGGGAGTGTGTGATGGGACGATTTGCAGGGAGATTCGCTCTGTGTCTGACCCAGGGAGTGTGTGATGGGCGGTGGTGACGAACATTCACTCTGTGTCTGACCCCTGGAGTGTGAGATGGGACCGTGTAGAGCAAAAATCACTCGGTGTTTGACCCCGGGAGTGTTTGATGGGACCGTGGAGAAGAATAATCACTCTGTGTCTGAAAACGGGAGTGTGTGATGGGACGGTGTGGAGGGAGATTCACTCTGTGTCTGACCATGGGAGTGTGTGATGGGACGGTGTGGACGGAGATTCACTCTGTGTCTGACCCCGGGAGTGTTTGATGGGACCGTGTAGATCAATAATCACTCTGTGTCTGACACACGGGAGCGTTTGATGGGACCGTGGAGAGGAATAATCACTCTGTGTCTGACCCCGGGAGGGTTTGATGGGGCCTTGTAGAGGAATAATCACTCTGTGTCGGACCCCGGGAGTGTGTGATGGGACGGCGTGGAGGGAGATGCACTCTGTGCCTGACCCCGGGAGTGTGTGATGGGACCGTGTAGAGGAATAATCAGTCTGTGTCTGACCCGGTAGAGTGTGTTGGTACGGTGTGGAGGGAGATTCAGTCTGTGTCTTACCGCGGGAGTGTGTGATGGGACGATTTGCAGGGAGATTCGCTCTGTGTCTGACCCAGGGAGTGTGTGATGGGCGGTGGTGACGAACATTCACTCTGTGTCTGACCCAGGGAGTGTGTGATGGGCGGTGGAGACGAACATTCACTCTGTGTCTGACCCCGGGAGTGTGAGATGGCACCGTGTAGAGCAAAAATCACTCGGTGTTTGACCCCGGGAGTGTTTGGTGGGACCGTGGAGAAGAATAATCACTCTGTGTCTGAAAACGGGAGTGTGTGATGGGACGGTGTGGAGGGAGATTCACTCTGTGTCTGACCATGGGAGTGTGTGATGGGCGGTGTAGAGGTATAATCACTCTGTGTCTGACCCCGGGAGTTTGTGACGGGACGGTGTGGATGGAGATTCACACTGTGTCTGACCCCGGGAGTGTTTGCTGGGACCGTGTAGAGGAATAATCACTCTGTCTGACCCCGGTAGTGTGTGTTGGGACGGTGTGGACGGAGATTCACTCTGCGTCCGACCCCGGGAGTGTTTCATGGGACCGTGTAGAAGAATAATCACTGTGTGTCTGAATCAGGGGAGCGCTTGATGGGACCGTGTAGAGGAATAATCACTCTGTGTCTGACCCCGGGAGAGTTTGATGGGGCATGTAGAGGAATAATCACTCTGTGTCGGACCCCGGGAGTGTGTGATGGGACGGCGTGGAGGGAAATTCACTCTGTGTCTGACCCCGGGAGTGTTTGATGGGACCGTGTAGAGGAATAATCACACTGTGTCTGACCACTGGAGTGTGTGATGGGACGCTGTGTAGGGAGATTCACTCTGTGTCTGACCCCGGGAGGGTTTGATGGGACCGTGTAGAGGAATAATCACTCTGTGTCTGACCACGGGAGTGTGTGACGGGACGGGGTGGAGGGAGATCCACTCTGTGTCTGACCCCGGGAGTGTGTGATGGGCGGTGTAGAGGAATAATCACTCTGTGTCTGTCCCCGGGAGTTTGTGACGGGACGGTGTGGATGGAGATTCACTCTGTGCCTGACCCCGGGAGTGTTTGCTGGGACCGTGTAGAGGAATAATCACTCTGTCTGACCCCGGTAGTGTGTGTTGGGACGGTGTGGACGGAGATTCACTCTGTGTCCGACCCCGGGAGTGTTTCATGGGACCGTGTAGAAGAATAATCACTCTGTGTCTGACACACGGGAGCGTTTGATGGGACCGTGGAGAGGAATAATCACTCTGTGTCTGACCCGGGAGAGTGTGTTGGTACAGTGTGGAGGGAGATTCACTCTGTGTCTTACCGCGGGAGTGTGTGATGGGACGATTTGCAGGGAGATTCGCTCTGTGTCTGACTCAGGGAGTGTGTGATGGGCGGTGGAGACGAACATTCACTCTGTGTCTGACCCCGGGAGTGTGAGATGGGACCGTGTAGAGCAAAAATCACTCGGTGTCTGACACCGGGAGTGTTTGATGGGACCGTGGAGAAGAATAATCACTCTGTGTCTGAAAACGGGAGTGTGTGATGGGACAGTGTGGAGGGAGATTCACTTTGTGTCTGACGCCGGGAGTGTTTGATGGGACCGTGTAGAGGAATAACGACACTGTGTCTGATCCCGGGAGTGTGTGATGAGACGATGTGGAGGGAGATTCACTCTGTGCCTGACCCCGGCAGTGTTTGATGGGACCGTGTTGAGCAATAATCCATCTGTGTATGACCCAGGGAGTGTTTGATGGGCGGTGTAGAGCAATAATCACTCTGTGTCTGACCCCGGAAGTTTGTGACGGGACGGTGTGGATGGAGATTCACTCTGTGTCTGACCCCGGGGGTGTTTGATGGGACCGTGTAGAGGAATAATCACACTGTGTCTGACCCCGGGAGAGTTTGATGGGGCCTTGTAGAGGAATAATCACTCTGTGTCTGACCCCGGGAGTTTGTGACGGGACGGCGTTGAGGGAGATACAATCTGTGTCTGACCCCGGGAGTGTTTGATGGGACCGTGTAGAAGAATAATCACTCTGTGTCTTACCCCGGGAGAGTGTGATGGGACGGTGTGGAAGGAGATTCACACTGTGTCTGACAACGGGAGTGTGTGATGGTACCGTGTAGAGGAATAATCACTCTGTGTCTGACCCCGGAAGAGTTTGATGTGACCGTGTAGAGGAATAATCACTCTGTGTCTGACGCCGGGATTGTATGATGGGACGGTGTGGAGGGAGATTCAGTCTGTGTCTGACCCCGGGAGTGTGTGATGGGACCGTGTAGAGGAATAATCAGTCTGTGTCTGACGCGGGAGAGTGTGTTGATACGGTGTGGAGGGAGATTCATTCTGTGTCTTACCCCGGGAGTGTGTGATGGGAAGGTGTGCAGGGAGATTCACTCTGTGTCTGACCCCGGCAGTGTTTGATGGTACCGCGTAGAGGAATAATCACTCTGTTTCTGACCCCGGGAATGTTTGATGGGACAGTGTAGAGGAATAATGACTCTGTGTCTGACCCCGGGAGTGTGTGATGGGACGGCGTGGAGGGAGATCCACTCTGTGTCTGACCCCGGGGGAGTTTGATGGGGCCGCGTAGAGGAATAATCACTCTGTTTCTGTCCCCGGGAATGTTTGATGGGACCGCGTAGAGGAAAAATCACTCTGTGTCTGACCCCGGGAGTGTGTGACGGGACGGCGAGCAGGGAGATTCACTCTGTGTCTGACCCCGGGAGTGTTTGCTGGGACCGTGTAGAGGAATAATCACTGTGAGTCTGACCCCGGCAGAGTGTGATGGGACAGTGTTGAAGGAGATTCACCCTGTGTCTGACCCCGGGAGATTTGATGGGACCGTGTAGAGGAATAATCACTCTGTGTCTGACACCGGGAGTGTTTGATTGGACCGTGTAGAGGAATAATCACTGAGTCTGACCCACGTAGTGTTTGATGGTACAGTGCAGAGGAATAATCGCTCTGAGTCTGACACCCGTGAGTGTTTGATGGGACCGTGTAGAGCAATAATCACTCTGTGTCTGACCGCGGGAGTGTGTGATGGGACGGTGTGGACGGAGATTCACTCTGTGTCTGACCCCGGGAGTGTTTGATGGGACCGTGTAGATCAATAATCACTCTGTGTTTGACCCCGGGAGTGTGTGATGGGACGGTTTGGAGGGAGATTCACCCTGATTCTGACCCCGGGAGTGTTCGATTGAACCGTGTAGGGGAATAATCACTCTGTGTTTGACCACGGGAGTGTGTGATGGGACGGTGTGGAGGGTGATTCAGTCTATGTCTGACCCCGGGAGTGTTTGATGGGACCGTGTAGAGGAATAATGACTCTGTGTCTGACCCCGGGAGTGTGTGATGGGCGGTGTAGAGGAATAATCACTCTGTGTCTGACCCCGGGAGTTTGTGACGGGACGGCGTTGAGGGAGATACAATCTGTGTCTGACCCCGGGAGTGTTTGATGGGACCGTGTAGAAGAATAATCACTCTGTGTCTTACCCCGGGAGAGTGTGATGGGACGGTGTGGAAGGAGATTCACACTGTGTCTGACAACGGGAGTGTGTGATGGTACCGTGTAGAGGAGTAATGACTCTGTGTCTGACCCCGGGATTGTATGATGGGACGGTGTGGAGGGAGATTCAGTCTGTGTCTGACCCCGGGAGTGTGTGATGGGACCGTGTAGAGGAATAATCAGTCTGTGTCTGACGCGGGAGAGTGTGTTGATACGGTGTGGAGGGAGATTCATTCTGTGTCTTACCCCGGGAGTGTGTGATGGGAAGGTGTGCAGGGAGATTCACTCTGTGTCTGACCCCGGCAGTGTTTGATGGTACCGCGTAGAGGAATAATCACTCTGTTTCTGACCCCGGGAATGTTTGATGGGACCGTGTAGAGGAATAATGACTCTGTGTCTGACCCCGGGAGTGTGTGATGGGACGGCGTGGAGGGAGATCCACTCTGTGTCTGACCCCGGGGGAGTTTGATGGGGCCGCGTAGAGGAATAATCACTCTGTTTCTGTCCCCGGGAATGTTTGATGGGACCGCGTAGAGGAAAAATCACTCTGTGTCTGACCCCGGGAGTGTGTGACGGGACGGCGAGCAGGGAGATTCACTCTGTGTCTGACCCCGGGAGTGTTTGATGGAACCGTGTAGAGGAATAATCACTGTGTGCCTGACCCCGGCAGAGTGTGATGGGACAGTGTTGAAGGAGATTCACACTGTGTCTGACACCGGGAGAGTGTGATGGTAACGTGTAGAGGAATAATCACTCTGTCTCTGACCACGGAAGAGTTTGATGAGACCTTGTAGAGGAATAATGACTCTGTGTCTGACACCGGGAGTGTTTGATGGGACCGTGTAGAGGAATAACCTCTCTGTGTCTGACCCGGGAGTGTTTGATGGTACCGTGTAGAGGAATAATCTCTCTGTGTCTGACCCCGGGAGTGTGTGATGGGACGGTGTGGATTGAGATTCACTCTGCGTCTGACCCCGGGAGTGTTTGATTGGACCGTGTGGAGGGAGATTCACTCTGTGTCTGACCCAGGAAGTGTGTGACGGGACCGTGTAGAGGAATAATCACTCTGTGTCTGACCCCGGGAGTTTATGATGGCACGGTGTGGATATAAATTCATTCTGTGTCTGACCCCGGGAGTGTTTGATGGTACCGTGTTAAGGAATAATCACTCTGTGTCTGACCCCGGGAGTGAGTGATGGGTCGGCGTGGAGGGAGATTCACTCTGTGTCTGACCCCGAGAGTGTTTGATGGGACCGTATAGAGGAATAATCACTGTGTCTGACCCACGTAGTGTTGTATGGTACAGTGCAGAGGAATAATCGGTCTGTGTCTGACACCCGGGAGTGTTTGATGGGACCGTGTCGAGGAATAATCACTCTGTGTCTGACCCCGGGAGTGTTTGATGCGACCGTGCAGTGGAATAATCACTCTGCGTCTTACCCCGGGAGAGTGTGATGGGACGGTGTGGAAGGAGATTCACACTGTGTCTGACACCGGGAGTGTGTGATGGTACCGTGTAGAAGAATAATCACTCTGTGTCTGACCCTGGAAGAGTTTGATGCGACCGTGTAGAGGAATAATCTCTCTGTGTCTGAACCCGGGAGTGTTTGATGGTACTGTGTAGAGGAATAATCTCTCCGTGTCTGACCCCGGGAGTGTGTGATGGGACGGTGTGGATTGAGATTCACTCTGTGTCTGACCCCGGGAGTGTTTGATGGGACCTTGTATTGGAATAATCACCCTGTGTCTTACCCCCGGAGTGTTTGATGGGACCGTGTAGAGGAATAATAACTCTGTGTGTGACCCCCGGGAGCGTTTGATGGGACCGTGTAGAGGATTAATCACTCTGTGTCTGACCCCAGGAGAGTTTGATGGGGCCGGGTAGAGGAATAATCACACTGTGTCTGAATAACGGAAGTGTTTGATGTGACCTTGTAGAGGAATAATGACTCTGTGTCTGACACCGGGAGAGTGTGATCGGACCGTGTAGAGGAATAATCTCTCTGTGTCTGACCCCGGGAGTGTTTGATGGTACCGTGTAGAGGAATAATCTCTCTGTGTCTGAACCCGGGTGTGTGTGATTGGACGGTGAGGATTGAGATTCACTCTGTGTCTGTCCCCGGTATTGTTTGATGGGACCTTGTAGAGGTATAATCATTCTGTGTCTTACCCCGGGAGTGTGTGATGGGTCGGTGTGAGGGAGATTCACCCTGCGTCTGACCCCGGGAGTTTTTGATGGGACCGTGTAGTGGAATGATAACTCTGTGTCTGACCCTGGGAGTGTTTGATGGTACCGTGTAGAGGAATAATCACTCTGTGTCTGACCACCGGGATCGTTTGATGGGACCGTGTGGAGGAATAATCACTCTGTGTCTGACCCCGGGAGAGTTTGATGGGGCCGCGTAGAGGAATAATCACTCTGTTTCTGACCCCGGGAATGTTTGATGGGACCGTGTAGAGGAATAATCACTCTGTGTCTGACCCCGGGACTGTGTGATGGGACGGCGTGGAGGGAGATTCACTCTGTGTCTGACCCCGGGAGTGTTTGATGGGACCGTGTAGAGGAATAATCACTGTGTGTCTGACCCCGGCAGAGTGTGATGGGACGGTGTGTATTGAGATTCACTCTGCGTCTGACCCCGGGAGTGTTTGATTGGACCGTGTGGAGGGAGATTCACTCTGTGTCTGACCCCGGAAGTGTGTGATGGGACCGTGTTGAGGAATAATCACTCTGTGTCTGACCCCGGGAGTTTATGATGGCACGGTGTGGATATAAATTCATTCTGTGTCTGACCCCGGGAGTGTTTGATGGTACCGTGTAGAGGAATAATCACTCTGTGTCTGACCCCGGGAGTGAGTGATGGGACGGCGTGGAGGGAGATTCACTCTGTGTCTGACCCCGAGAGTGTTAGATGGGACCGTATAGAGGAATAATCACTGTGTCTGACCCACGTAGTGTATGATGGTACAGTGCAGAGGAATAATCGCTCTGTGTCTGACCACGGAAGAGTTTGATGAGACCTTGTAGAGGAATAATGACTCTGTGTCTGACCCCGGGAGTGTGTGATGGTACCGTGTAGAGGAATAATCACACTGTGTCTGACCACGGGAGTGTGTGATGGGACGGTGTGAGGGAGATTCACTCTGCGTCTGACCCCGGGAGTGTTTGATGGGACCGTGTAGAGGAATAATCACACTGTGTCTGACCCTGGGAGTGTGTGATGGGACGGTGTGAGGGAGATTCACTCTGCGTCTGACCCCGGGAGTTTTTGATGGGACCGTGTAGAGGAATAATCACTCTGTGTCTGACCCCGGGAGTGTGTGATGGGACGGTGTGTATTGAGATTCACTCTGCGTCTGACCCCGGGAGTGTTTGATTGGACCGTGTGGAGGGAGATTCACTCTGTGTCTGACCACGGAAGTGTGTGATGGGACCGTGTTGAGGAATAATCACTCTGTGTCTGACCCCGGGAGTTTATGATGGCACGGTGTGGATATAAATTCATTCTGTGTCTGACCCCGGGAGTGTTTGATGGTACCGTGTAGAGGAATAATCACTCTGTGTCTGACCCCGGGAGTGAGTGATGGGACGGCGTGGAGGGAGATTCACTCTGTGTCTGACCCCGAGAGTGTTAGATGGGACCGTATAGAGGAATAATCACTGTGTCTGACCCACGTAGTGTATGATGGTACAGTGCAGAGGAATAATCGCACTGTGTCTGACCACGGAAGAGTTTGATGAGACCTTGTAGAGGAATAATGACTCTGTGTCTGACCCCGGGAGTGTGTGATGGGACGGTGTGGATTGAGATTCACTCTGTGTCTGACCCCGGGAGTGTTTGATGGGACCTTGTAGTGGAATAATCACCCTGTGTCTTACCCCCGGAGTGTTTGATGGGACCGTGTAGAGGAATAATAACTCTGTGTCTGACCCCAGGAGAGTTTGATGGGGCCGTGTAGAGGAATAACCACTCTGTGTCTGAAGAACGGAAGTGTTTGATGTGACCTTGTAGAGGAATAATGACTCTGTGTCTGACACCGGGAGAGTTTGATCGGACCGTGTAGAGGAATAATCTCTCTGTGTCTGACCCCGGGAGTGTTTGATGGTACCGTGTAGAGGAATAATCACTCTGTGTCTGACCACCGGGATCGTTTGATGGGACCGTGTAGAGGAATAATCACTCTGTGTCTGACCCCGGGAGAGTTTGATGGGGCCGCGTAGAGGAATAATCACTCTGTTTCTGACCCCGGGAATGTTTGATGGGACCGTGTAGAGGAATAATCACTCTGTTTCTGACCCCGGGAATGTTTGATGGGACCGTGTAGAGGAATAATCACTCTGTGTCTGACCCCGGGACTGTGTGATGGGACGGCGTGGAGGGAGATTCACTCTGTGTCTGACCCCGGGAGTGTTTGATGGGACCGTGTAGAGGAATAATCACTGTGTGTCTGACCCCGGCAGAGTGTGATGGGACAGTGTTGAAGGAGATTCACCCTGTGTCTGACACCGGGAGAGTGTGATGGTACCGTGTAGAGGAATAATCACTCTGTGTCTGACCACGGAAGAGTTTGATGAGACTTTGTAGAGGAATAATGACTCTGTGTCTGACACCGGGATTGTTTGATGGGACCGTGTAGAGGAATAATCTCTCTGTGTCTGACCGCGGGAGTGTTTGACGGTACCGTGTAGAGGAATAATCTCTCTGTGTCTGAACCCGGGAGTGTTTGATGGTACCGTGTAGAGGAATAATCTCTCCGTGTCTGACCCCGGGAGTGTGTGATGGGACGGTGTGGATTGAGATTCACTCTGTGTCTGACCCCGGGAGTGTTTGATGGGACCTTGTAGTGGAATAATCACCCTGTGTCTTACCCCCGGAGTGATTGATGGGACCGTGTAGAGGAATAATAACTCTGTGTCTGACCCCAGGAGAGTTTGATGGGGCCGTGTAGAGGAATAATCTCTCTGTGTCTGAACCCGGGAGTGTTTGATGGTACCGTGTAGAGGAATAATCTCTCCGTGTCTGACCCCGGGAGTGTGTGATGGGACGGTGTGGATTGAGATTCACTCTGTGTCTGACCCCGGGAGTGTTTGATGGGACCTTGTAGTGGAATAATCACCCTGTGTCTTACCCCCGGAGTGATTGATGGGACCGTGTAGAGGAATAATAACTCTGTGTCTGACCCCAGGAGAGTTTGATGGGGCCGTGTAGAGGAATAATCACTCTGTGTCTGAATAACGGAAGTGTTTGATGTGACCTTGTAGAGGAATAATGACTCTGTGTCTGACACCGGGAGAGTTTGATCGGACCGTGTAGAGGAATAATCTCTCTGTGTCTGACCCCGGGAGTGTTTGATGGTACCGTGTAGAGGAATAATCTCTCTGTGTCTGACCCCGGGTGTGTGTGATTGGACGGTGAGGATTGAGATTCACTCTGTGTCTGACCCCGGGAGTTTTTGATGGGACCGTGTAGAGGAATGATAACTCTGTGTCTGACCCTGGGAGTGTTTGATGGTACCGTGTAGAGGAATAATCACTCTGTGACTGACGACCGGGATCGTTTGATGGGTCCGTGTAGAGGAATAATCACTCTGACTGACCCCGGGAGAGTTTGATGGGGCCGCGTAGAGGAATAATCACTCTGTTTCTGACCCCGGGAATGTTTGATGGGACCGTGTAGAGGAATAATCACTCTGTATCTGACCCCGGGAATGTTTGATGGCACCGTGTAGAGGAATAATCACTCTGTGTCTGACCCCGGGACTGTGTGATGGGACGGCGTGGAGGGAGATTCACTCTGTGTCTGACCTCGGGAGTGTTTGATTGGACCGTGTAGAGGAAAAATCACTCTGTGTCTGACCTCGTGAGTGTGAGATGGGACGGTGTGGACGGAGATTCACTCTGTGCCTAACACCGGGAGAGTGTGATGGGCGGTGTAGAGGAATAATCACTCTGTGGCTGACCCCGGGAGTGTTTGATGGGACCGTGTAGAGGAATAATCTCACTGTGTCTGACCCAGGGAGTGTATGATGGGACGGTGTGGATATAAATTCACTATGTGTCTGACCCCGGGAGTGATTGATGGGACCGTGTAGAGGAATAATCAGTCTGTGTCTGACCCGGGAGTGTGTGTTGGGACGATTTGGAGGGAGATTCACTCTGTGTCTGACCCCGGGAGTGTTTGATGGGACCGTGTAGAGCAATAATCATTCTGTGTCTGACCACGGGAGTGTGTGATGGGACGGTGTGTAGGGAGATTCACTCTGTGTCTGACCCCGGGAGAGTGTGATGGACCGTGTAGAGGAATAATCACTCTGTGTCTGACCCAGGGAGAGTTCGATGGGGCCACGTAGAGGAATAATCACTCTGTTTCTGACCCCGGGAATGTTTGATGGGACCGTGTAGAGGAATAATCACTCTGTGTCTGATCCCGGGAGTGTGTGATGGGACCGTGTAGAGGAATAATCACACTGTGTCTGACCACGGGAGTGTCTGATGGGACGGTGTGAGGGAGATTCACTCTGCGTCTGACCCCGGGAGAGTGTGATGGGCGGTGTAGAGGAATAATCACTCTGTGGCTGACCCCGGGTGTGTTTGATGGGACCGTGTAGAGGAATAATCACTCTGTGTCTGACCCAGGGAGGGTATGATGGGACGGTGTGGATATAAATTCACTCTGTGTCTGACCCCGGGAGTGTGAGATGGGACCGTGTAGAGCAAAAATCACTCGGTGTCTGACCCCCCGGGAGTGTTTGATGGGACCGTGGAGAAGAATAATCACTCTGTGTCTGAAAACGGGAGTGTGTGATGGGACAGTGTGGAGGGAGATTCACTTTGTGTCTGACGCCGGGAGTGTTTGATGGGACCGTGTAGAGGAATAACGACACTGTGTCTGATCCCGGGAGTGTGTGATGAGACGATGTGGAGGGAGATTCACTCTGTGCCTGACCCCGGCAGTGTTTGATGGGACCGTGTTGAGCAATAATCCATCTGTGTATGACCCAGGGAGTGTTTGATGGGCGGTGTAGAGCAATAATCACTCTGTGTCTGACCCCGGAAGTTTGTGACGGGACGGTGTGGATGGAGATTCACTCTGTGTCTGACCCCGGGGGTGTTTGATGGGACCGTGTAGAGGAATAATCACACTGTGTCTGACCCCGGGAGAGTTTGATGGGGCCTTGTAGAGGAATAATCATTCTGTGTCTGACCACCGGGATCGTTTGATGGGACCGTGTAGAGGAATAATCACTCTGTGTCTGACCCCGGGAGCGTTTGATGGGGCCGCGTAGAGGAATAATCACTCTGTTTCTGACCACGGGAATGTTTGATGGGACCGTGTAGAGGAATAATCACTCTGTGTCTGAGCCCGGGAGTGTGTGATGGGACGGCGTGGAGGGAGATTCACTCTGTGTCTGAACCCGGGAGTGTTTGATGGGACCGTGTAGAGGAATAATCACTGTGAGTCTGACCCCGGCAGAGTGTGATGGGACAGTGTTGAAGGAGATTCACCCTGTGTCTTACCCCGGGAGATTTGATGGGACCGTGTAGAGGAATAATCACTCTGTGTCTGACACCGGGAGTGTTTGATTGGACCGTGTAGAGGAATAATCACTCTGTGTCTGACCCCGGGAGTGTGTGATGGGACGGTGTGGACGGAGATTCACTCTGTGTCTGACCCCGGGAGTGTTTGATGGGACCGTGTAGATCAATAATCACTCTGTGTTTGACCCCGGGAGTGTGTGATGGGACGGTTTGGAGGGAGATTCACCCTGATTCTGACCCCGGGAGTGTTCGATTGAACCGTGTAGGGGAATAATCACTCTGTGTTTGACCACGGGAGTGTGTGATGGGACGGTGTGGAGGGTGATTCAGTCTATGTCTGACCCCGGGAGTGTTTGATGGGACCGTGTAGAGGAATAATCAGTCTGTGTCTGACCCCGGGACTGTGTGATGGGACGGCGTGGAGGGAGATTCACTCTGTGTCTGACCCCGGGAGTGTGTGATGGGACCGTGTAGAGGAATAATCACTGTGTGGCTGACCCCGGCAGAGTGTGATGGGACAGTGTTGAAGGAGATTCACCCTGTGTCTGACACCGGGAGAGTGTGATGGTACCGTGTAGAGGAATAATCACTCTGTGTCTGACCACGGAAGAGTTTGATGAGACTTTGTAGAGGAATAATGACTCTGTGTCTGACACCGGGATTGTTTGATGGGACCGTGTAGAGGAATAATCTCTCTGTGTCTGACCGCGGGAGTGTTTGACGGTACCGTGTAGAGGAATAATCTCTCTGTGTCTGAACCCGGGAGTGTTTGATGGTACCGTGTAGAGGAATAATCTCTCCGTGTCTGACCCCGGGAGTGTGTGATGGGACGGTGTGGATTGAGATTCACTCTGTGTCTGACCCCGGGAGTGTTTGATGGGACCTTGTAGTGGAATAATCACCCTGTGTCTTACCCCCGGAGTGATTGATGGGACCGTGTAGAGGAATAATAACTCTGTGTCTGACCCCAGGAGAGTTTGATGGGGCCGTGTAGAGGAATAATCTCTCTGTGTCTGAACCCGGGAGTGTTTGATGGTACCGTGTAGAGGAATAATCTCTCCGTGTCTGACCCCGGGAGTGTGTGATGGGACGGTGTGGATTGAGATTCACTCTGTGTCTGACCCCGGGAGTGTTTGATGGGACCTTGTAGTGGAATAATCACCCTGTGTCTTACCCCCGGAGTGATTGATGGGACCGTGTAGAGGAATAATAACTCTGTGTCTGACCCCAGGAGAGTTTGATGGGGCCGTGTAGAGGAATAATCACTCTGTGTCTGAATAACGGAAGTGTTTGATGTGACCTTGTAGAGGAATAATGACTCTGTGTCTGACACCGGGAGAGTTTGATCGGACCGTGTAGAGGAATAATCTCTCTGTGTCTGACCCCGGGAGTGTTTGATGGTACCGTGTAGAGGAATAATCTCTCTGTGTCTGACCCCGGGTGTGTGTGATTGGACGGTGAGGATTGAGATTCACTCTGTGTCTGACCCCGGGAGTTTTTGATGGGACCGTGTAGAGGAATGATAACTCTGTGTCTGACCCTGGGAGTGTTTGATGGTACCGTGTAGAGGAATAATCACTCTGTGTCTGACGACCGGGATCGTTTGATGGGTCCGTGTAGAGGAATAATCACTCTGACTGACCCCGGGAGAGTTTGATGGGGCCGCGTAGAGGAATAATCACTCTGTTTCTGACCCCGGGAATGTTTGATGGGACCGTGTAGAGGAATAATCACTCTGTATCTGACCCCGGGAATGTTTGATGGCACCGTGTAGAGGAATAATCACTCTGTGTCTGACCCCGGGACTGTGTGATGGGACGGCGTGGAGGGAGATTCACTCTGTGTCTGACCTCGGGAGTGTTTGATTGGACCGTGTAGAGGAAAAATCACTCTGTGTCTGACCTCGGGAGTGTGAGATGGGACGGTGTGGAGGGAGATTCACTCTGTGCCTAACACCGGGAGAGTGTGATGGGCGGTGTAGAGGAATAATCACTCTGTGGCTGACCCCGGGAGTGTTTGATGGGACCGTGTAGAGGAATAATCTCACTGTGTCTGACCCAGGGAGTGTATGATGGGACGGTGTGGATATAAATTCACTATGTGTCTGACCCCGGGAGTGATTGATGGGACCGTGTAGAGGAATAATCAGTCTGTGTCTGACCCGGGAGTGTGTGTTGGGACGATTTGGAGGGAGATTCACTCTGTGTCTGACCCCGGGAGTGTTTGATGGGACCGTGTAGAGCAATAATCATTCTGTGTCTGACCACGGGAGTGTGTGATGGGACGGTGTGTAGGGAGATTCACTCTGTGTCTGACCCCGGGAGAGTGTGATGGACCGTGTAGAGGAATAATCACTCTGTGTCTGACCCAGGGAGAGTTCGATGGGGCCACGTAGAGGAATAATCACTCTGTTTCTGACCCCGGGAATGTTTGATGGGACCGTGTAGAGGAATAATCACTCTGTGTCTGACCCCGGGAGTGTGTGATGGGACCGTGTAGAGGAATAATCACACTGTGTCTGACCACGGGAGTGTCTGATGGGACGGTGTGAGGGAGATTCACTCTGCGTCTGACCCCGGGAGAGTGTGATGGGCGGTGTAGAGGAATAATCACTCTGTGGCTGACCCCGGGTGTGTTTGATGGGACCGTGTAGAGGAATAATCACTCTGTGTCTGACCCAGGGAGGGTATGATGGGACGGTGTGGATATAAATTCACTCTGTGTCTGACCCCGGGAGTGTGAGATGGGACCGTGTAGAGCAAAAATCACTCGGTGTCTGACCCCCCGGGAGTGTTTGATGGGACCGTGGAGAAGAATAATCACTCTGTGTCTGAAAACGGGAGTGTGTGATGGGACAGTGTGGAGGGAGATTCACTTTGTGTCTGACGCCGGGAGTGTTTGATGGGACCGTGTAGAGGAATAACGACACTGTGTCTGATCCCGGGAGTGTGTGATGAGACGATGTGGAGGGAGATTCACTCTGTGCCTGACCCCGGCAGTGTTTGATGGGACCGTGTTGAGCAATAATCCATCTGTGTATGACCCAGGGAGTGTTTGATGGGCGGTGTAGAGCAATAATCACTCTGTGTCTGACCCCGGAAGTTTGTGACGGGACGGTGTGGATGGAGATTCACTCTGTGTCTGACCCCGGGGGTGTTTGATGGGACCGTGTAGAGGAATAATCACACTGTGTCTGACCCCGGGAGAGTTTGATGGGGCCTTGTAGAGGAATAATCATTCTGTGTCTGACCACCGGGATCGTTTGATGGGACCGTGTAGAGGAATAATCACTCTGTGTCTGACCCCGGGAGCGTTTGATGGGGCCGCGTAGAGGAATAATCACTCTGTTTCTGACCACGGGAATGTTTGATGGGACCGTGTAGAGGAATAATCACTCTGTGTCTGAGCCCGGGAGTGTGTGATGGGACGGCGTGGAGGGAGATTCACTCTGTGTCTGAACCCGGGAGTGTTTGATGGGACCGTGTAGAGGAATAATCACTGTGAGTCTGACCCCGGCAGAGTGTGATGGGACAGTGTTGAAGGAGATTCACCCTGTGTCTTACCCCGGGAGATTTGATGGGACCGTGTAGAGGAATAATCACTCTGTGTCTGACACCGGGAGTGTTTGATTGGACCGTGTAGAGGAATAATCACTCTGTGTCTGACCCCGGGAGTGTGTGATGGGACGGTGTGGACGGAGATTCACTCTGTGTCTGACCCCGGGAGTGTTTGATGGGACCGTGTAGATCAATAATCACTCTGTGTTTGACCCCGGGAGTGTGTGATGGGACGGTTTGGAGGGAGATTCACCCTGATTCTGACCCCGGGAGTGTTCGATTGAACCGTGTAGGGGAATAATCACTCTGTGTTTGACCACGGGAGTGTGTGATGGGACGGTGTGGAGGGTGATTCAGTCTATGTCTGACCCCGGGAGTGTTTGATGGGACCGTGTAGAGGAATAATGACTCTGTGTCTGAACCCGGGAGTGTGTGATGGGCGGTGTAGAGGAATAATCACTCTGTGTCTGACCCCGGGAGTGTTTGATGGGACCGTGTAGAAGAATAATCACTCTGTGTCTTACCCCGGGAGAGTGTGATGGGACGGTGTGGAAGGAGATTCACACTGTGTCTGACCCCGGGAGTGTTAGATGGGACCGTGTTGAGGAATAATCACTCTGTGTCTGACCCCGGAAGAGTTTGATGTGATCGTGTAGAGGAATAATGACTCTGTGTCTGACCCCGGGAGTATTTGATGGGACCGTGTAGAGGAATAATCACTCTGTGTCTGACGCCGGGATTGTATGATGGGACGGTGTGGAGGGAGATTCAGTCTGTGTCTGACCCCGGGAGTGTGTGATGGGACCGTGTAGAGGAATAATCAGTCTGTGTCTGACGCGGGAGAGTGTGTTGATACGGTGTGGAGGGAGATTCATTCTGTGTCTTACCCCGGGAGTGTGTGATGGGAAGGTGTGCAGGGAGATTCACTCTGTGTCTGACCCCGGCAGTGTTTGATGGTACCGCGTAGAGGAATAATCACTCTGTTTCTGACCCCGGGAATGTTTGATGGGACCGTGTAGAGGAATAATCACTCTGTGTCTGACCCCGGGACTGTGTGATGGGACTGCGTGGAGGGAGATTCACTCTGTGTCTGACCCCGGGAGTGTTTGATGGGACCGTGTAGAGGAATAATCACTGTGTGTCTGACCCCGGCAGAGTGTGATGGGACAGTGTTGAAGGAGATTCACCCTCTGTCTGACATCGGGAGAGTGTGATGGTACCGTGTAGAGGAATAATAACTCTGTGTCTGACCACGGAAGAGTTTGATGAGACCTTGTAGAGGAATAATGACTCTGTGTCTGACACTGGGATTGTTTGATGGGACCGTGTAGAGGAATAATCTCTCTGTGTCTGACCGCGGGAGTGTTTGACGGTACCGTGTAGAGGAATAATCAATCTGTGTCTGACCACGGGAGTGTGTGATGGGACGGTGTGTAGGGAGATTCACTCTGTTTCTGACCCCGGGAGAGTGTGATGGGCGGAGTAGAGGAATAATCACTCTGTGTCTGACCACCGGGATCGTTTGATGGGACCGTGTAGAGGAATAATCACTCTGTGTCTGACCCCGGGAGAGTTTGATGGGGCCGCGTAGAGGAATAATCACTCTGTTTCTGACCCCGGGAATGTTTGTTGGGACCGTGTAGAGGAATAATCTCTCTGTGTCTGACCACGGGAGTGTGTGATGGGACCGTGTAGAGGAATAATCACACTGTGTCTGACCACGGGAGTGTGTGATGGGACGGTGTGAGGGAGATTCACTCTGCGTCTGACCCCGGGAGTGTTTGATGGGACCGTGTAGAGGAATAATCACACTGTGTCTGACCCTGGGAGTGTGTGATGGGACGGTGTGAGGGAGATTCACTCTGCGTCTGACCCCGGGAGTTTTTGATGGGACCGTGTAGAGGAATAATCACTCTGTGTCTGACCCCGGGAGTGTGTGATGGGACGGTGTGTATTGAGATTCACTCTGCGTCTGACCCCGGGAGTGTTTGATTGGACCGTGTGGAGGGAGATTCACTCTGTGTCTGACCCCGGAAGTGTGTGATGTGACCGTGTTGAGGAATAATCACTCTGTGTCTGACCCCGGGAGTTTATGATGGCACGGTGTGGATATAAATTCATTCTGTGTCTGACCCCGGGAGTGTTTGATGGTACCGTGTAGAGGAATAATCACTCTGTGTCTGACCCCGGGAGTGAGTGATGGGACGGCGTGGAGGGAGATTCACTCTGTGTCTGACCCCGAGAGTGTTAGATGGGACCGTATAGAGGAATAATCACTGTGTCTGACCCACGTAGTGTATGATGGTACAGTGCAGAGGAATAATCGCTCTGTGTCTGACCACGGAAGAGTTTGATGAGACCTTGTAGAGGAATAATGACTCTGTGTCTGACCCCGGGAGTGTGTGATGGTACCGTGTAGAGGAATAATCACACTGTGTCTGACCACGGGAGTGTGTGATGGGACGGTGTGAGGGAGATTCACTCTGCGTCTGACCCCGGGAGTGTTTGATGGGACCGTGTAGAGGAATAATCACACTGTGTCTGACCCTGGGAGTGTGTGATGGGACGGTGTGAGGGAGATTCTCTCTGCGTCTGACCCCGGGAGTTTTTGATGGGACCGTGTAGAGGAATAATCACTCTGTGTCTGACCCCGGGAGTGTGTGATGGGACGGTGTGTATTGAGATTCACTCTGCGTCTGACCCCGGGAGTGTTTGATTGGACCGTGTGGAGGGAGATTCACTCTGTGTCTGACCACGGAAGTGTGTGATGGGACCGTGTTGAGGAATAATCACTCTGTGTCTGACCCCGGGAGTTTATGATGGCACGGTGTGGATATAAATTCATTCTGTGTCTGACCCCGGGAGTGTTTGATGGTACCGTGTAGAGGAATAATCACTCTGTGTCTGACCCCGGGAGTGAGTGATGGGACGGCGTGGAGGGAGATTCACTCTGTGTCTGACCCCGAGAGTGTTAGATGGGACCGTATAGAGGAATAATCACTGTGTCTGACCCACGTAGTGTATGATGGTACAGTGCAGAGGAATAATCGCACTGTGTCTGACCACGGAAGAGTTTGATGAGACCTTGTAGAGGAATAATGACTCTGTGTCTGACCCCGGGAGTGTGTGATGGGTCGGTGTGGATTGAGATTCACTCTGTGTCTGACCCCGGGAGTGTTTGATGGGACCTTGTAGTGGAATAATCACCCTGTGTCTTACCCCCGGAGTGTTTGATGGGACCGTGTAGAGGAATAATAACTCTGTGTCTGACCCCAGGAGAGTTTGATGGGGCCGTGTAGAGGAATAACCACTCTGTGTCTGAAGAACGGAAGTGTTTGATGTGACCTTGTAGAGGAATAATGACTCTGTGTCTGACACCGGGAGAGTTTGATCGGACGTGTAGAGGAATAATCTCTCTGTGTCTGACCCCGGGAGTGTTTGATGGTACCGTGTAGAGGAATAATCACTCTGTGTCTGACCACCGGGATCGTTTGATGGGACCGTGTAGAGGAATAATCACTCTGTGTCTGACCCCGGGAGAGTTTGATGGGGCCGCGTAGAGGAATAATCACTCTGTTTCTGACCCCGGGAATGTTTGATGGGACCGTGTAGAGGAATAATCACTCTGTTTCTGACCCCGGGAATGTTTGATGGGACCGTGTAGAGGAATAATCACTCTGTGTCTGACCCCGGGACTGTGTGATGGGACGGCGTGGAGGGAGATTCACTCTGTGTCTGACCCCGGGAGTGTTTGATGGGACCGTGTAGAGGAATAATCACTGTGTGTCTGACCCCGGCAGAGTGTGATGGGACAGTGTTGAAGGAGATTCACCCTGTGTCTGACACCGGGAGAGTGTGATGGTACCGTGTAGAGGAATAATCACTCTGTGTCTGACCACGGAAGAGTTTGATGAGACTTTGTAGAGGAATAATGACTCTGTGTCTGACACCGGGATTGTTTGATGGGACCGTGTAGAGGAATAATCTCTCTGTGTCTGACCGCGGGAGTGTTTGACGGTACCGTGTAGAGGAATAATCTCTCTGTGTCTGAACCCGGGAGTGTTTGATGGTACCGTGTAGAGGAATAATCTCTCCGTGTCTGACCCCGGGAGTGTGTGATGGGACGGTGTGGATTGAGATTCACTCTGTGTCTGACCCCGGGAGTGTTTGATGGGACCTTGTAGTGGAATAATCACCCTGTGTCTTACCCCCGGAGTGATTGATGGGACCGTGTAGAGGAATAATAACTCTGTGTCTGACCCCAGGAGAGTTTGATGGGGCCGTGTAGAGGAATAATCTCTCTGTGTCTGAACCCGGGAGTGTTTGATGGTACCGTGTAGAGGAATAATCTCTCCGTGTCTGACCCCGGGAGTGTGTGATGGGACGGTGTGGATTGAGATTCACTCTGTGTCTGACCCCGGGAGTGCTTGATGGGACCTTGTAGTGGAATAATCACCCTGTGTCTTACCCCCGGAGTGATTGATGGGACCGTGTAGAGGAATAATAACTCTGTGTCTGACCCCAGGAGAGTTTGATGGGGCCGTGTAGAGGAATAATCACTCTGTGTCTGAATAACGGAAGTGTTTGATGTGACCTTGTAGAGGAATAATGACTCTGTGTCTGACACCGGGAGAGTTTGATCGGACCGTGTAGAGGAATAATCTCTCTGTGTCTGACCCCGGGAGTGTTTGATGGTACCGTGTAGAGGAATAATCACTCTGTGTCTGACCCCGGGTGTGTGTGATTGGACGGTGAGGATTGAGATTCACTCTGTGTCTGACCCCGGGAGTTTTTGATGGGACCGTGTAGAGGAATGATAACTCTGTGTCTGACCCTGGGAGTGTTTGATGGTACCGTGTAGAGGAATAATCACTCTGTGTCTGACGACCGGGATCGTTTGATGGGTCCGTGTAGAGGAATAATCACTCTGACTGACCCCGGGAGAGTTTGATGGGGCCGCGTAGAGGAATAATCACTCTGTTTCTGATCCCGGGAATGTTTGATGGGACCGTGTAGAGGAATAATCACTCTGTATCTGACCCCGGGAATGTTTGATGGCACCGTGTAGAGGAATAATCACTCTGTGTCTGACCCCGGGACTGTGTGATGGGACGGCGTGGAGGGAGATTCACTCTGTGTCTGACCTCGGGAGTGTTTGATTGGACCGTGTAGAGGAAAAATCACTCTGTGTCTGACCTCGTGAGTGTGAGATGGGACGGTGTGGAGGGAGATTCACTCTGTGCCTAACACCGGGAGAGTGTGATGGGCGGTGTAGAGGAATAATCACTCTGTGGCTGACCCCGGGAGTGTTTGATGGGACCGTGTAGAGGAATAATCACTCTGTGTCTGACCTCGTGAGTGTGAGATGGGACGGTGTGGAGGGAGATTCACTCTGTGCCTAACACCGGGAGAGTGTGATGGGCGGTGTAGAGGAATAATCACTCTGTGGCTGACCCCAGGAGAGTTTGATGGGGCCGTGTAGAGGAATAATCACTCTGTGTCTGAATAACGGAAGTGTTTGATGTGACCTTGTAGAGGAATAATGACTCTGTGTCTGACACCGGGAGAGTTTGATCGGACCGTGTAGAGGAATAATCTCTCTGTGTCTGACCCCGGGAGTGTTTGATGGTACCGTGTAGAGGAATAATCACTCTGTGTCTGACCCCGGGTGTGTGTGATTGGACGGTGAGGATTGAGATTCACTCTGTGTCTGACCCCGGGAGTTTTTGATGGGACCGTGTAGAGGAATGATAACTCTGTGTCTGACCCTGGGAGTGTTTGATGGTACCGTGTAGAGGAATAATCACTCTGTGTCTGACGACCGGGATCGTTTGATGGGTCCGTGTAGAGGAATAATCACTCTGACTGACCCCGGGAGAGTTTGATGGGGCCGCGTAGAGGAATAATCACTCTGTTTCTGACCCCGGGAATGTTTGATGGGACCGTGTAGAGGAATAATCACTCTGTATCTGACCCCGGGAATGTTTGATGGCACCGTGTAGAGGAATAATCACTCTGTGTCTGACCCCGGGACTGTGTGATGGGACGGCGTGGAGGGAGATTCACTCTGTGTCTGACCTCGGGAGTGTTTGATTGGACCGTGTAGAGGAAAAATCACTCTGTGTCTGACCTCGTGAGTGTGAGATGGGACGGTGTGGAGGGAGATTCACTCTGTGCCTAACACCGGGAGAGTGTGATGGGCGGTGTAGAGGAATAATCACTCTGTGGCTGACCCCGGGAGTGTTTGATGGGACCGTGTAGAGGAATAATCTCACTGTGTCTGACCCAGGGAGTGTATGATGGGACGGTGTGGATATAAATTCACTATGTGTCTGACCCCGGGAGTGATTGATGGGACCGTGTAGAGGAATAATCAGTCTGTGTCTGACCCGGGAGTGTGTGTTGGGACGATTTGGAGGGAGATTCACTCTGTGTCTGACCCCGGGAGTGTTTGATGGGACCGTGTAGAGGAATAATCATTCTGTGTCTGACCACGGGAGTGTGTGATGGGACGGTGTTTAGGGAGATTCACTCTGTGTCTGACCCCGGGAGAGTGTGATGGACCGTGTAGAGGAATAATCACTCTGTGTCTGACCCAGGGAGAGTTCGATGGGGCCACTTAGAGGAATAATCACTCTGTTTCTGACCCCGGGAATGTTTGATGGGACCGTGTAGAGGAATAATCACTCTGTGTCTGACCCCGGGAGTGTGTGATGGGACCGTGTAGAGGAATAATCACACTGTGTCTGACCACGGGAGTGTCTGATGGACGGTGTGAGGGAGATTCACTCTGCGTCTGACCCCGGGAGAGTGTGATGGGCGGTGTAGAGGAATAATCACTCTGTGGCTGACCCCGGGTGTGTTTGATGGGACCGTGTAGAGGAATAATCACTCTGTGTCTGACCCAGGGAGGGTATGATGGGACGGTGTGGATATAAATTCACTCTGTGTCTGACCCCGGGAGTGTGAGATGGGACCGTGTAGAGCAAAAATCACTCGGTGTCTGACCCCGGGAGTGTTTGATGGGACCGTGGAGAAGAATAATCACTCTGTGTCTGAAAACGGGAGTGTGTGATGGGACAGTGTGGAGGGAGATTCACTTTGTGTCTGACGCCGGGAGTGTTTGATGGGACCGTGTAGAGGAATAACGACACTGTGTCTGATCCCGGGAGTGTGTGATGAGACGATGTGGAGGGAGATTCACTCTGTGCCTGACCCCGGCAGTGTTTGATGGGACCGTGTTGAGCAATAATCCATCTGTGTATGACCCAGGGAGTGTTTGATGGGCGGTGTAGAGCAATAATCACTCTGTGTCTGACCCCGGAAGTTTGTGACGGGACGGTGTGGATGGAGATTCACTCTGTGTCTGACCCCGGGGGTGTTTGATGGGACCGTGTAGAGGAATAATCACACTGTGTCTGACCCCGGGAGAGTTTGATGGGGCCTTGTAGAGGAATAATCATTCTGTGTCTGACCACCGGGATCGTTTGATGGGACCGTGTAGAGGAATAATCACTCTGTGTCTGACCCCGGGAGCGTTTGATGGGGCCGCGTAGAGGAATAATCACTCTGTTTCTGACCCCGGGAATGTTTGATGGGACCGTGTAGAGGAATAATCACTCTGTGTCTGAGCCCGGGAGTGTGTGATGGGACGGCGTGGAGGGAGATTCACTCTGTGTCTGAACCCGGGAGTGTTTGATGGGACCGTGTAGAGGAATAATCACTGTGAGTCTGACCCCGGCAGAGTGTGATGGGACAGTGTTGAAGGAGATTCACCCTGTGTCTTACCCCGGGAGATTTGATGGGACCGTGTAGAGGAATAATCACTCTGTGACTGACACCGGGAGTGTTTGATTGGACCGTGTAGAGGAATAATCACTGAGTCTGACCCACGTAGTGTTTGATGGTACAGTGCAGAGGAATAATCGCTCTGAGTCTGACACCCGTGAGTGTTTGATGGGACCGTGTAGAGCAATAATCACTCTGTGTCTGACCCCGGGAGTGTGTGATGGGACGGTGTGGACGGAGATTCACTCTGTGTCTGACCCCGGGAGTGTTTGATGGGACCGTGTAGATCAATAATCACTCTGTGTTTGACCCCGGGAGTGTGTGATGGGACGGTTTGGAGGGAGATTCACCCTGATTCTGACCCCGGGAGTGTTCGATTGAACCGTGTAGGGGAATAATCACTCTGTGTTTGACCACGGGAGTGTGTGATGGGACGGTGTGGAGGGTGATTCAGTCTATGTCTGACCCCGGGAGTGTTTGATGGGACCGTGTAGAGGAATAATGACTCTGTGTCTGAACCCGGGAGTGTGTGATGGGCGGTGTAGAGGAATAATCACTCTGTGTCTGACCCCGGGAGTTTGTGACGGGACGGCGTTGAGGGAGATACAATCTGTGTCTGACACCGGGAGTGTTTGATGGGACCGTGTAGAAGAATAATCACTCTGTGTCTTACCCCGGGAGAGTGTGATGGGACGGTGTGGAAGGAGATTCACACTGTGTCTGACAACGGGAGTGTGTGATGGGACGGTGTGGAGGGAGATTCAGTCTGTGTCTGACCCCGGGAGTGTGTGATGGGACCGTGTAGAGGAATAATCAGTCTGTGTCTGACGCGGGAGAGTGTGTTGATACGGTGTGGAGGGAGATTCATTCTGTGTCTTACCCCGGGAGTGTGTGATGGGAAGGTGTGCAGGGAGATTCACTCTGTGTCTGAACCCGGGGGAGTTTGATGGGGCCGCGTAGAGGAATAATCACTCTGTTTCTGTCCCCGGGAATGTTTGATGGGACCGCGTAGAGGAAAAATCACTCTGTGTCTGACCCCGGGAGTGTGTGACGGGACGGCGAGCAGGGAGATTCACTCTGTGTCTGACCCCGGGAGTGTTTGATGGAACCGTGTAGAGGAATAATCACTGTGTGCCTGACCCCGGCAGAGTGTGATGGGACAGTGTTGAAGGAGATTCACACTGTGTCTGACACCGGGAGAGTGTGATGGTACCGTGTAGAGGAATAATCACTCTGTCTCTGACCACGGAAGAGTTTGATGAGACCTTGTAGAGGAATAATGACTCTGTGTCTGACACCGGGAGTGTTTGATGGGACCGTGTAGAGGAATAACCTCTCTGTGTCTGACCCCGGGAGTGTTTGATGGTACCGTGTAGAGGAATAATCTCTCTGTGTCTGACCCCGGGAGTGTGTGATGGGACGGTGTGGATTGAGATTCACTCTGCGTCTGACCCCGGGAGTGTTTGATTGGACCGTGTGGAGGGAGATTCACTCTGTGTCTGACCCAGGAAGTGTGTGACGGGACCGTGTAGAGGAATAATCACTCTGTGTCTGACCCCGGGAGTTTATGATGGCACGGTGTGGATATAAATTCATTCTGTGTCTGACCCCGGGAGTGTTTGATGGTACCGTGTTAAGGAATAATCACTCTGTGTCTGACCCCGGGAGTGAGTGATGGGTCGGCGTGGAGGGAGATTCACTCTGTGTCTGACCCCGAGAGTGTTTGATGGGACCGTATAGAGGAATAATCACTGTGTCTGACCCACGTAGTGTTGTATGGTACAGTGCAGAGGAATAATCGGTCTGTGTCTGACACCCGGGAGTGTTTGATGGGACCGTGTCGAGGAATAATCACTCTGTGTCTGACCCCGGGAGTGTTTGATGCGACCGTGCAGTGGAATAATCACTCTGCGTCTTACCCCGGGAGAGTGTGATGGGACGGTGTGGAAGGAGATTCACACTGTGTCTGACACCGGGAGTGTGTGATGGTACCGTGTAGAAGAATAATCACTCTGTGTCTGACCCTGGAAGAGTTTGATGCGACCGTGTAGAGGAATAATCTCTCTGTGTCTGAACCCGGGAGTGTTTGATGGTACTGTGTAGAGGAATAATCTCTCCGTGTCTGACCCCATGAGTGTGTGATGGGACGGTGTGGATTGAGATTCACTCTGTGTCTGACCCCGGGAGTGTTTGATGGGACCTTGTATTGGAATAATCACCCTGTGTCTTACCCCCGGAGTGTTTGATGGGACCGTGTAGAGGAATAATAACTCTGTGTGTGACCCCCGGGAGCGTTTGATGGGACCGTGTAGAGGATTAATCACTCTGTGTCTGACCCCAGGAGAGTTTGATGGGGCCGGGTAGAGGAATAATCACACTGTGTCTGAATAACGGAAGTGTTTGATGTGACCTTGTAGAGGAATAATGACTCTGTGTCTGACACCGGGAGAGTGTGATCGGACCGTGTAGAGGAATAATCTCTCTGTGTCTGACCCCGGGAGTGTTTGATGGTACCGTGTAGAGGAATAATCTCTCTGTGTCTGAACCCGGGTGTGTGTGATTGGACGGTGAGGATTGAGATTCACTCTGTGTCTGACCCCGGGAGTGTTTGAAGGGTCCGTGTAGAGGAATAATCTCTCTGTGTCTGTCCCCGGTATTGTTTGATGGGACCTTGTAGAGGAATAATCACTCTGTGTCTGACCCCCAGGAGTGTGTGATGGGTCGGTGTGAGGGAGATTCACTCTGCGTCTGACCCCGGGAGTTTTTGATGGGACCGTGTAGAGGAATGATAACTCTGTGTCTGACCCTGGGAGTGTTTGATGGTACCGTGTAGAGGAATAATCAATCTGTGTCTGACCACCGGGATCGTTTGATGGGACCGTGTGGAGGAATAATCACTCTGTGTCTGACCCCGGGAGAGTTTGATGGGGCCGCGTAGAGGAATAATCACTCTGTTTCTGACCCCGGGAATGTTTGATGGGACCGTGTAGAGGAATAATCACTCTGTGTCTGACCCCGGGACTGTGTGATGGGACGGCGTGGAGGGAGATTCACTCTGTGTCTGACCCCGGGAGTGTTTGATGGGACCGTGTAGAGGAATAATCACTGTGTGTCTGACCCCGGCAGAGTGTGATGGGACAGTGTTGAAGGAGATTCACCCTGTGTCTGACATCGGGAGACTGTGATGGTACCGTGTAGAGGAATAATAACTCTGTGTCTGACCACGGAAGAGTTTGATGAGACCTTGTAGAGGAATAATGACTCTGTGTCTGACACTGGGATTGTTTGATGGGACCGTGTAGAGGAATAATCTCTCTGTGTCTGACCGCGGGAGTGTTTGACGGTACCGTGTAGAGGAATAATCAATCTGTGTCTGACCACGGGAGTGTGTGATGGGACGGTGTGTAGGGAGATTCACTCTGTTTCTGACCCCGGGAGAGTGTGATGGGCGGAGTAGAGGAATAATCACTCTGTGTCTGACCACCGGGATCGTTTGATGGGACCGTGTAGAGGAATAATCACTCTGTGTCTGACCCCGGGAGAGTTTGATGGGGCCGCGTAGAGGAATAATCACTCTGTTTCTGACCCCGGGAATGTTTGTTGGGACCGTGTAGAGGAATAATCTCTCTGTGTCTGACCCCGGGAGTGTGTGATGGGACCGTGTAGAGGAATAATCACACTGTGTCTGACCACGGGAGTGTGTGATGGGACGGTGTGAGGGAGATTCACTCTGCGTCTGACCCCGGGAGTGTTTGATGGGACCGTGTAGAGGAATAATCACACTGTGTCTGACCCTGGGAGTGTGTGATGGGACGGTGTGAGGGAGATTCACTCTGCGTCTGACCCCGGGAGTTTTTGATGGGACCGTGTAGAGGAATAATCACTCTGTGTCTGACCCCGGGAGTGTGTGATGGGACGGTGTGTATTGAGATTCACTCTGCGTCTGACCCCGGGAGTGTTTGATTGGACCGTGTGGAGGGAGATTCACTCTGTGTCTGACCCCGGAAGTGTGTGATGGGACCGTGTTGAGGAATAATCACTCTGTGTCTGACCCCGGGAGTTTATGATGGCACGGTGTGGATATAAATTCATTCTGTGTCTGACCCCGGGAGTGTTTGATGGTACCGTGTAGAGGAATAATCACTCTGTGTCTGACCCCGGGAGTGAGTGATGGGACGGCGTGGAGGGAGATTCACTCTGTGTCTGACCCCGAGAGTGTTAGATGGGACCGTATAGAGGAATAATCACTGTGTCTGACCCACGTAGTGTATGATGGTACAGTGCAGAGGAATAATCGCTCTGTGTCTGACCACGGAAGAGTTTGATGAGACCTTGTAGAGGAATAATGACTCTGTGTCTGACCCCGGGAGTGTGTGATGGGACGGTGTGGATTGAGATTCACTCTGTGTCTGACCCCGGGAGTGTTTGATGGGACCTTGTAGTGGAATAATCACCCTGTGTCTTACCCCCGGAGTGTTTGATGGGACCGTGTAGAGGAATAATAACTCTGTGTCTGACCCCAGGAGAGTTTGATGGGGCCGTGTAGAGGAATAACCACTCTGTGTCTGAAGAACGGAAGTGTTTGATGTGACCTTGTAGAGGAATAATGACTCTGTGTCTGACACCGGGAGAGTTTGATCGGACCGTGTAGAGGAATAATCTCTCTGTGTCTGACTCCGGGAGTGTTTGATGGTACCGTGTAGAGGAATAATCACTCTGTGTCTGACCACCGGGATCGTTTGATGGGACCGTGTAGAGGAATAATCACTCTGTGTCTGACCCCGGGAGAGTTTGATGGGGCCGCGTAGAGGAATAATCACTCTGTTTCTGACCCCGGGAATGTTTGATGGGACCGTGTAGAGGAATAATCACTCTGTTTCTGACCCCGGGAATGTTTGATGGGACCGTGTAGAGGAATAATCACTCTGTGTCTGACCCCGGGACTGTGTGATGGGACGGCGTGGAGGGAGATTCACTCAGTGTCTGACCCCGGGAGTGTTTGATGGGACCGTGTAGAGGAATAATCACTGTGTGTCTGACTCCGGCAGAGTGTGATGGGACAGTGTTGAAGGAGATTCACCCTGTGTCTGACACCGGGAGAGTGTGATGGTACCGTGTAGAGGAATAATCACTCTGTGTCTGACCACGGAAGAGTTTGATGAGACTTTGTAGAGGAATAATGACTCTGTGTCTGACACCGGGATTGTTTGATGGGACCGTGTAGAGGAATAATCTCTCTGTGTCTGACCGCGGGAGTGTTTGACGGTACCGTGTAGAGGAATAATCTCTCTGTGTCTGAACCCGGGAGTGTTTGATGGTACCGTGTAGAGGAATAATCTCTCCGTGTCTGACCCCGGGAGTGTGTGATGGGACGGTGTGGATTGAGATTCACTCTGTGTCTGACCCCGGGAGTGTTTGATGGGACCTTGTAGTGGAATAATCACCCTGTGTCTTACCCCCGGAGTGATTGATGGGACCGTGTAGATAAATAATAACTCTGTGTCTGACCCCAGGAGAGTTTGATGGGGCCGTGTAGAGGAATAATCTCTCTGTGTCTGAACCCGGGAGTGTTTGATGGTACCGTGTAGAGGAATAATCTCTCCGTGTCTGACCCCGGGAGTGTGTGATGGGACGGTGTGGATTGAGATTCACTCTGTGTCTGACCCCGGGAGTGTTTGATGGGACCTTGTAGTGGAATAATCACCCTGTGTCTTACCCCCGGAGTGATTGATGGGACCGTGTAGAGGAATAATAACTCTGTGTCTGACCCCAGGAGAGTTTGAATGGGCCGTGTAGAGGAATAATCACTCTGTGTCTGAATAACGGAAGTGTTTGATGTGACCTTGTAGAGGAATAATGACTCTGTGTCTGACACCGGGAGAGTTTGATCGGACCGTGTAGAGGAATAATCTCTCTGTGTCTGACCCCGGGAGTGTTTGATGGTACCGTGTAGAGGAATAATCTCTCTGTGTCTGACCCCGGGTGTGTGTGATTGGACGGTGAGGATTGAGATTCACTCTGTGTCTGACCCCGGGAGTTTTTGATGGGACCGTGTAGAGGAATGATAACTCTGTGTCTGACCCTGGGAGTGTTTGATGGTACCGTGTAGAGGAATAATCACTCTGTGTCTGACGACCGGGATCGTTTGATGGGTCCGTGTAGAGGAATAATCACTCTGACTGACCCCGGGAGAGTTTGATGGGGCCGCGTAGAGGAATAATCACTCTGTTTCTGACCCCGGGAATGTTTGATGGGACCGTGTAGAGGAATAATCACTCTGTATCTGACCCCGGGAATGTTTGATGGCACCGTGTAGAGGAATAATCACTCTGTGTCTGACCCCGGGACTGTGTGATGGGACGGCGTGGAGGGAGATTCACTCTGTGTCTGACCTCGGGAGTGTTTGATTGGACCGTGTAGAGGAAAAATCACTCTGTGTCTGACCTCGTGAGTGTGAGATGGGACGGTGTGGAGGGAGATTCACTCTGTGCCTAACACCGGGAGAGTGTGATGGGCGGTGTAGAGGAATAATCACTCTGTGGCTGACCCCGGGAGTGTTTGATGGGACCGTGTAGAGGAATAATCTCACTGTGTCTGACCCAGGGAGTGTATGATGGGACGGTGTGGATATAAATTCACTATGTGTCTGACCCCGGGAGTGATTGATGGGACCGTGTAGAGGAATAATCAGTCTGTGTCTGACCCGGGAGTGTGTGTTGGGACGATTTGGAGGGAGATTCACTCTGTGTCTGACCCCGGGAGTGTTTGATGGGACCGTATAGAGGAATAATCATTCTGTGTCTGACCACGGGAGTGTGTGATGGGACGGTGTGTAGGGAGATTCACTCTGTGTCTGACCCCGGGAGAGTGTGATGGACCGTGTAGAGGAATAATCACTCTGTGTCTGACCCAGGGAGAGTTTGATGGGGCCACGTAGAGGATTAATCACTCTGTTTCTGACCCCGGGAATGTTTGATGGGACCGTGTAGAGGAATAATCACTCTGTGTCTGACCACCGGGATCGTTTGATGGGACCGTGTAGAGGAATAATCACTCTGTGTCTGACCCCGGGAGAGTTTGATGGGGCCGCGTAGAGGAATAATCACTCTGTTTCTGACCCCGGGAATGTTTGATGGGACCGTGTAGAGGAATAATCTCTCTGTGTCTGACCCCGGGAGTGTGTGATGGGACCGTGTAGAGGAATAATCACACTGTGTCTGACCACGGGAGTGTGTGATGGGACGGTGTGAGGGAGATTCACTCTGCGTCTGACCCCGGGAGTGTTTGATGGGACCGTGTAGAGGAATAATCACACTGTGTCTGACCCTGGGAGTGTGTGATGGGACGGTGTGAGGGAGATTCACTCTGCGTCTGACCCCGGGAGTTTTTGATGGGACCGTGTAGAGGAATAATCACTCTGTGTCTGACCCCGGGAGTGTGTGATGGGACGGTGTGTATTGAGATTCACTCTGCGTCTGACCCCGGGAGTGTTTGATTGGACCGTGTGGAGGGAGATTCACTCTGTGTCTGACCCCGGAAGTGTGTGATGGGACCGTGTTGAGGAATAATCACTCTGTGTCTGACCCCGGGAGTTTATGATGGCACGGTGTGGATATAAATTCATTCTGTGTCTGACCCCGGGAGTGTTTGATGGTACCGTGTAGAGGAATAATCACTCTGTGTCTGACCCCGGGAGTGAGTGATGGGACGGCGTGGAGGGAGATTCACTCTGTGTCTGACCCCGAGAGTGTTAGATGGGACCGTATAGAGGAATAATCACTGTGTCTGACCCACGTAGTGTATGATGGTACAGTGCAGAGGAATAATCGCTCTGTGTCTGACCACGGAAGAGTTTGATGAGACCTTGTAGAGGAATAATGACTCTGTGTCTGACCCCGGGAGTGTGTGATGGGACGGTGTGGATTGAGATTCACTCTGTGTCTGACCCCGGGAGTGTTTGATGGGACCTTGTAGTGGAATAATCACCCTGTGTCTTACCCCCGGAGTGTTTGATGGGACCGTGTAGAGGAATAATAACTCTGTGTCTGACCCCAGGAGAGTTTGATGGGGCCGTGTAGAGGAATAACCACTCTGTGTCTGAATAACGGAAGTGTTTGATGTGACCTTGTAGAGGAATAATGACTCTGTGTCTGACACCGGGAGAGTTTGATCGGACCGTGTATAGGAATAATCTCTCTGTGTCTGACCCCGGGAGTGTTTGATGGTACCGTGTAGAGGAATAATCACTCTGTGTCTGACCACCGGGATCGTTTGATGGGACCGTGTAGAGGAATAATCACTCTGTGTCTGACCCCGGGAGAGTTTGATGGGGCCGCGTAGAGGAATAATCACTCTGTTTCTGACCCCGGGAATGTTTGATGGGACCGTGTAGAGGAATAATCACTCTGTTTCTGACCCCGGGAATGTTTGATGGGACCGTGTAGAGGAATAATCACTCTGTGTCTGACCCCGGGACTGTGTGATGGGACGGCGTGGAGGGAGATTCACTCTGTGTCTGACCCCGGGAGTGTTTGATGGGACCGTGTAGAGGAATAATCACTGTGTGTCTGACCCCGGCAGAGTGTGATGGGACAGTGTTGAAGGAGATTCACCCTGTGTCTGACACCGGGAGAGTGTGATGGTACCGTGTAGAGGAATAATCACTCTGTGTCTGACCACGGAAGAGTTTGATGAGACTTTGTAGAGGAATAATGACTCTGTGTCTGACACCGGGATTGTTTGATGGGACCGTGTAGAGGAATAATCTCTCTGTGTCTGACCGCGGGAGTGTTTGACGGTACCGTGTAGAGGAATAATCTCTCTGTGTCTGAACCCGGGAGTGTTTGATGGTACCGTGTAGAGGAATAATCTCTCCGTGTCTGACCCCGGGAGTGTGTGATGGGACGGTGTGGATTGAGATTCACTCTGTGTCTGACCCCGGGAGTGTTTGATGGGACCTTGTAGTGGAATAATCACCCTGTGTCTTACCCCCGGAGTGATTGATGGGACCGTGTAGAGGAATAATAACTCTGTGTCTGACCCCAGGAGAGTTTGATGGGGCCGTGTAGAGGAATAATCTCTCTGTGTCTGAACCCGGGAGTGTTTGATGGTACCGTGTAGAGGAATAATCTCTCCTTGTCTGACCCCGGAATGTGTGATGGGACGGTGTGGATTGAGATTCACTCTGTGTCTGACCCCGGGAGTGTTTGATGGGACCTTGTAGTGGAATAATCACCCTGTGTCTTACCCCCGGAGTGATTGATGGGACCGTGTAGAGGAATAATAACTCTGTGTCTGACCCCAGGAGAGTTTGATGGGGCCGTGTAGAGGAATAATCACTCTGTGTCTGAATAACGGAAGTGTTTGATGTGACCTTGTAGAGGAATAATGACTCTGTGTCTGACACCGGGAGAGTTTGATCGGACCGTGTAGAGGAATAATCTCTCTGTGTCTGACCCCGGGAGTGTTTGATGGTACCGTGTAGAGGAATAATCTCTCTGTGTCTGACCCCGGGTGTGTGTGATTGGACGGTGAGGATTGAGATTCACTCTGTGTCTGACCCCGGGAGTTTTTGATGGGACCGTGTAGAGGAATGATAACTCTGTGTCTGACCCTGGGAGTGTTTGATGGTACCGTGTAGAGGAATAATTACTCTGTGTCTGACGACCGGGATCGTTTGATGGGTCCGTGTAGAGGAATAATCACTCTGACTGACCCCGGGAGAGTTTGATGGGGCCGCGTAGAGGAATAATCACTCTGTTTCTGACCCCGGGAATGTTTGATGGGACCGTGTAGAGGAATAATCACTCTGTATCTGACCCCGGGAATGTTTGATGGCACCGTGTAGAGGAATAATCACTCTGTGTCTGACCCCGGGACTGTGTGATGGGACGGCGTGGAGGGAGATTCACTCTGTGTCTGACCTCGGGAGTGTTTGATTGGACCGTGTAGAGGAAAAATCACTCTGTGTCTGACCTCGTGAGTGTGAGATGGGACGGTGTGGAGGGAGATTCACTCTGTGCCTAACACCGGGAGAGTGTGATGGGCGGTGTAGAGGAATAATCACTCTGTGGCTGACCCCGGGAGTGTTTGATGGGACCGTGTAGAGGAATAATCTCACTGTGTCTGACCCAGGGAGTGTATGATGGGACGGTGTGGATATAAATTCACTATGTGTCTGACCCCGGGAGTGATTGATGGGACCGTGTAGAGGAATAATCAGTCTGTGTCTGACCCGGGAGTCTGTGTTGGGACGATTTGGAGGGAGATTCACTCTGTGTCTGACCCCGGGAGTGTTTGATGGGACCGTGTAGAGGAATAATCATTCTGTGTCTGACAACGGGAGTGTGTGATGGGACGGTGTGTAGGGAGATTCACTCTGTGTCTGACCCCGGGAGAGTGTGATGGATCGTGTAGAGGAATAATCACTCTGTGTCTGACCCAGGGAGAGTTTGATGGGGCCACGTAGAGGAATAATCACTCTGTTTCTGACCCCGGGAATGTTTGATGGGACCGTGTAGAGGAATAATCACTCTGTGTCTGACCCCGGGAGTGTGTGATGGGACCGTGTAGAGGAATAATCACACTGTGTCTGACCACGGGAGTGTCTGATGGGACGGTGTGAGGGAGATTCACTCTGCGTCTGACCCCGGGAGAGTGAGATGGGCGGTGTAGAGGAATAATCACTCTGTGGCTGACCCCGGGTGTGTTTGATGGGACCGTGTAGAGGAATAATCACTCTGTGTCTGACCCAGGGAGGGTATGATGGGACGGTGTGGATATAAATTCACTCTGTGTCTGACCCCGGGAGTGTTTGATGGGTCCGTGTAGAGGAATAATCACTCTGACTGACCCCGGGAGAGTTTGATGGGGCCGCGTAGAGGAATAATCACTCTGTTTCTGACCCCGGGAATGTTTGATGGGACCGTGTAGAGGAATAATCACTCTGTATCTGACCCCGGGAATGTTTGATGGCACCGTGTAGAGGAATAATCACTCTGTGTCTGACCCCGGGACTGTGTGATGGGACGGCGTGGAGGGAGATTCACTCTGTGTCTGACCTCGGGAGTGTTTGATTGGACCGTGTAGAGGAAAAATCACTCTGTGTCTGACCTCGTGAGTGTGAGATGGGACGGTGTGGAGGGAGATTCACTCTGTGCCTAACACCGGGAGAGTGTGATGGGCGGTGTAGAGGAATAATCACTCTGTGGCTGACCCCGGGAGTGTTTGATGGGACGGTGTGGATATAAATTCACTATGTGTCTGACCCCGGGAGTGATTGATGGGACCGTGTAGAGGAATAATCAGTCTGTGTCTGACCCGGGAGTGTGTGTTGGGACGATTTGGAGGGAGATTCACTCTGTGTCTGACCCCGGGAGTGTTTGATGGGACCGTGTAGAGGAATAATCATTCTGTGTCTGACCACGGGAGTGTGTGATGGGACGGTGTGTAGGGAGATTCACTCTGTGTCTGACCCCGGGAGAGTGTGATGGACCGTGTAGAGGAATAATCACTCTGTGTCTGACCCAGGGAGAGTTTGATGGGGCCACGTAGAGGAATAATCACTCTGTTTCTGACCCCGGGAATGTTTGATGGGACCGTGTAGAGGAATAATCACTCTGTGTCTGACCCCGGGAGTGTGTGATGGGACCGTGTAGAGGAATAATCACACCGTGTCTGACCACGGGAGTGTCTGATGGGACGGTGTGAGGGAGATTCACTCTGCGTCTGACCCCGGGAGAGTGTGATGGGCGGTGTAGAGGAATAATCACTCTGTGGCTGACCCCGGGTGTGTTTGATGGGACCGTGTAGAGGAATAATCACTCTGTGTCTGACCCAGGGAGGGTATGATGGGACGGTGTGGATATAAATTCACTCTGTGTCTGACCCCGGGAGTGTTTGATGGGACCGTGTAGAGGAATAATCAATCTGTGTCTCACCACGGGAGTGTGTGATGGGACGGTGTGCAGGGAGATTCACTCTGTTTCTGACCCCGGGAGAGTGTGATGGGCGGAGTAGAGGAATAATCACTCTGTGTCTGACCACCGGGATCGTTTGATGGGACCGTGTAGAGGAATAATCACTCTGTGTCTGACCCCGGGAGAGTTTGATGGGGCCGCGTAGAGGAATAAACACTCTGTTTCTGACCCCGGGAATGTTTGACGGGACCGTGTAGAGGAATAATCTCTCTGTGTCTGACCCCGGGAGTGTGTGATGGGACCGTGTAGAGGAATAATCACACTGTGTCTGACCACGGGAGTGTGTGATGGGACGGTGTGAGGGAGATTCACTCTGCGTCTGACCCCGGGAGTGTTTGATGGGACCGTGTAGAGGAATAATCACACTGTGTCTGACCACGGGAGTGTGTGATGGGACGGTGTGAGGGAGATTCACTCTGCGTCTGACCCCGGGAGTGTTTGATGGGACCGTGTAGAGGAATAATCACACTGTGTCTGACCCTGGGAGTGTGTGATGGGACGGTGTGAGGGAGATTCACTCTGCGTCTAACCCCGGGAGTTTTTGATGGGACCGTGTAGAGGAATAATCACTCTGTGTCTGACTCCGGGAGTGTGTGATGGGACGGTGTGTATTGAGATTCACTCTGCGTCTGACCCCCGGAGTGTTTGATGGTACCGTGTAGAGGAATAATCACTCTGTGTCTGACCCCGGGAGTGAGTGATGGGACGGCGTGGAGGGAGATTCACTCTGTGTCTGACCCCGAGAGTGTTTGATGGGACCGTATAGAGGAATAATCACTGTGTCTGACCCACGTAGTGTTTGATGGTACAGTGCAGAGGAATAATCGCTCTGTGTCTGACCACGGAAGAGTTTGATGAGACCTTGTAGAGGAATAATGACTCTGTGTCTGACCCCGGGAGTGTGTGATGGGACGGTGTGGATTGAGATTCACTCTGTGTCTGACCCCGGGAGTGTTTGATGGGACCTTGTAGTGGAATACTCACCCTGTGTCTTACCCCCGGAGTGTTTGATGGGACCATGTAGAGGAATAATCACTCTGTGTCTGACCCCGGGAGAGTTTGATGGGGCCGCGTAGAGGAATAATCACTCTGTTTCTGACCCCGGGAATGTTTGATGGGACCGTGTAGAGGAATAATCACTCTGTATCTGACCCCGGGAATGTTTGATGGGACCGTGTAGAGGAATAATCACTCTGTTTCTGACCCCGGGACTGTGTGATGGGACGGCGTGGAGGGAGATTCACTCTGTGTCTGACCCCGGGATCGTTTGATGGGACCGTGTAGAGGAATAATCACTTTGTGTCTGACCCCGGGAGAGTTTGATGGGGCCGCGTAGAGGAATAATCACTCTGTTTCTGACCCCGGGAATGTTTGATGGGACCGTGTAGAGGAATAATCACTCTGTTTCTGACCCCGGGAATGTTGGATGGGACCGTGTAGAGGAATAATCACTCTGTGTCTGACCCCGGGACTGTGTGATGGGACGGCGTGGAGGGAGATTCACTCTGTGTCTGACCCCGGGAGTGTTTGATGGGACCGTGTAGAGGAATAATCACTCTGTCTGACCCCGGTAGTGTGTGTTGGGACGGTGTGGACGGAGATTCACTCTGTGTCCGACCCCGGGAGTGTTACATGTGACCGTGTAGAAGAATAATCACTCTGTGTCTGACACACGGGAGCGTTTGATGGGACCGTGGAGAGGAATAATCTCTCTGTGACTGACCCCGGGAGAGTTTGATGGAGCCTTGTAGAGGAATAATCACTCTGTGTCGGACCCCGGGAGTGTGTGATGGGACGGCGTGGAGGGAGATTCACTCTGTGTCTGACCCCAGGAGTGTTTGATGGGACCGTGTAGAGGAATAATCACTCTGTGTCTGACACCGGGAGAGTTTGATGGGGCCTTCTAGAGGAATAATCACTCGGTGTCTGACCCCGGGAGAGTTTGATGGGGCCGCGTAGAGGAATAATCACTCTGTTTCTGACCCCGGGAATGTTTGATGGGACCGTGTAGAGGAATAATCACTCTGTGTCTGACCCCGGGAGTGTGTGATGGGACGGCGTGGAGGGAGATTCACTCTGTGTCTTACCCCGGGAGTGTTTGATGGGACAGGGTAAAAGGTGATTCACCCTTTGTCTGACCCCGGGAGTGTTTGATGGGACCGTGTAGAGGAATAATCAGTCTGTGTCTGACCCCGGGAGTGTTTGATGGTACCGTGTAGAGGAATAATCACTCTGTGTCTGACCCCGGGTAGTGAGTGATGGGATGGCGTGGTGGGAGATTCACTCTGTGTCTGACCCCGGGAGTGTTTGATGGGACCGTGTAGAGGAATAATCACTGTCTTTGACCCACGTAGTGTTTGATGGTACACTGCAGAGGAATAATCGCTGTGTCTGACACCCGGTAGTGTTGGATGGGACCGTGTAGAGCAATAATCACTCTGTGTTTGACCACGGGAGTGTGTGATGGGACGGTGTGGAGGGAGATTCACCCTGATTATGACCCCGTGAGTGTTCGATGGAACCGTGTAGAGGAATAATCACTCTGTGTTTGAGCACGGGAGTGTGTGATGCGTCGGTGTAGAGGATTAATCACTCTGTGTCTGACCCCGGGAGGGTGTGATGGGACCGTGTGGACGGAGATTCACTCTGTGTCTGACCCCGGGAGTGTTTGATGGGACCGTGTAGATCAATAATCACTCTGTGTTTGACCACGGGAGAGTGTGATGGGACGGTGTGGAGGGAGATTCACCCTGATTATGACCCCGGGAGTGTTCGATGGAACCGTGTAGAGGAATAATCACTCTGTGTTTGAGCACGGGAGTGTGTGATGCGTCGGTGTAGAGGATTAATCACTCTGTGTCTGATCACGGGAGTGTGTGATGGGACGGTGTGGAGGGTGATTCAGTCTATGTCTGACCCCGGGAGTATTTGATGGGACCGTGTAGAGGAATAATCACTCTGTGTCTGACCCCGGGAGTTTGCGATGGGACGGTGTGGAGGGAGATTCACACTGTGTCTGACCCCGGCAGTGTTTGATGGGTCCGTGTTGAATAATAATCCCTCTGTGTATGACCCAGGGAGTGTGAGATGGGACCGTGTGGAGGGAGATCCACTCTGTGCCTCACCCCGGGAGTGTGTGATGGGCGGTGTCGAGGAATAATCACTCTGTCTGACCCCGTTAGTTTGTGACGGGACGGTGTGGATGGAGATTCACTCTGTGTCTGACCCCGGGAGTGTTTGCTGGGACCGTGTAGAGGAATAATCACTCTGTCTGACCCAGGTAGTGTGGGTTGGGACGGTGTGGACGGAGATTCACTCTGTGTCCGACCCCGGGAGTGTTTCATGGGACCGTGTAGAAGAATAATCACTGTGTGTCTGACACACGGGAGCGTTTAATGGGACCGTGTAGAGGAATAATCAGTCTGTGTCCGACCCCGGGAGAGTTTGATGGGGCCTTGTAGAGGAATAATCACTCTGTGTCGGACCTCGGGAGTGTGTGATGGGACGGCTGGAGGGAGATTCGCTCTGTGTCTGACCCCAGGAGTGTTTGATGGGACCGTGTAGAGGAATAATCACTGTGTCTGACCCACGTAGTGTTTGATGGTACAGTGCAGAGGAATAATCGCTCTGTGTCTGACACCCGGGAGTGTTTGATGGGACCGTGTAGAGCAATAATCACTCTGAGTCTGACCCCGGGAGTGTGTGATGGGACGGTGCGGACGGAGATTCACTCTGCGTCTGACCCTGGGAGTGTTTGATGGGACCGTGTAGATCAGTAATCACTCTGTGTTGGACCCCGGGAGTGTGTGATGGGACGGTGTGGAGGGAGATTCACCCTGGTTCTGACCCCGGGAGTGTTCGATGGAACCGTGTAGAGGAATAATCACTCTGTGTTTGACCACGGGAGTGTGTGATGCGTCGGTGTAGAGGATTAATCACTCTGTGTCTGATCACGGGAGTGTGTGATGGGACGGTGTGGAGGGTGATTCAGTCTATGTCTGACCCCGGGAGTGTTTGATGGGACCGTGTAGAGGAATAATCACACTGTGTCTGACCACTGGAGTGTGTGATGGGACGGTGTGGAGGGAGATTCAATCTGTGCCTGACCCCGGGAGGGTTTGATGGGACCGTGTAGAGGAATAATCACTCTGTGTCTGACCACGGGAGTGTGTGACGGGACGGGGTGGAGGGAGATCCACTCTGTGTCTGACCCCGGGAGTGTGTGATGGGCGGTGTAGAGTAATAATCACTCTGTGTCTGACCCCGGGAGTTTGTGACGGGACGGTGTGGATGGAGATTCACTCTGTTCCTGACCCCGGGAGTGTTTGCTGGGACAGTGTAGAGGAATAATCACTCTGTCTGACCCCGGTAGTGTGGGTTGGGACGGTGTGGACGGAGATTCACTCTGTGTCCGACCCCGGGAGTGTTTCATGGGACCGTGTAGAAGAATAATCACTGTGTGTCTGACACACGGGAGCGTTTAATGGGACCGTGTAGAGGAATAATCAGTCTGTGTCCGACCCCGGGAGAGTTTGATGGGGCCTTGTAGAGGAATAATCACTCTGTGTCGGACCTCGGGAGTGTGTGATGGGACGGCTGGAGGGAGATTCGCTCTGTGTCTGACCCCAGGAGTGTTTGATGGGACCGTGTAGAGGAATAATCACTGTGTCTGACCCACGTAGTGTTTGATGGTACAGTGCAGAGGAATAATCGCTCTGTGTCTGACACCCGGGAGTGTTTGATGGGACCGTGTAGAGCAATAATCACTCTGAGTCTGACCCCGGGAGTGTGTGATGGGACGGTGCGGACGGAGATTCACTCTGCGTCTGACCCTGGGAGTGTTTGATGGGACCGTGTAGATCAGTAATCACTCTGTGTTGGACCCCGGGAGTGTGTGATGGGACGGTGTGGAGGGAGATTCACCCTGGTTCTGACCCCGGGAGTGTTCGATGGAACCGTGTAGAGGAATAATCACTCTGTGTTTGACCACTTGAGTGTGTGATGCGTCGGTGTAGAGGATTAATCACTCTGTGTCTGATCACGGGAGTGTGTGATGGGACGGTGTGGAGGGTGATTCAGTCTATGTCTGACCCCGGGAGTGTTTGATGGGACCGTGTAGAGGAATAATCACACTGTGTCTGACCACTGGAGTGTGTGATGGGACGGTGTGGAGGGACATTCAATCTGTGTCTGACCCCGGGAGGGTTTGATGGGACCGTGTAGAGGAATAATCACTCTGTGTCTGACCACGGGAGTGTGTGACGGGACGGGGTGGAGGGAGATCCACTCTGTGTCTGACCCCGGGAGTGTGTGATGGGCGGTGTAGAGTAATAATCACTCTGTGTCTGACCCCGGGAGTTTGTGACGGGACGGTGTGGATGGAGATTCACTCTGTTCCTGACCCCGGGAGTGTTTGCTGGGACAGTGTAGAGGAATAATCACTCTGTCTGACCCCGGTAGTGTGTGTTGGGACGGTGTGGACGGAGATTCACTCTGTGTCCGACCCCGGGAGTGTTTCATGTGACCGTGTAGAAGAATAATCACTCTGTGTCTGACACACGGGAACGTTTGATGGGACCATGGAGAGGAATAATCTCTCTGTGTCTGACCCCGGGAGAGTTTGATGGGGCCTTGTAGAGGAATAATCACTCTGTGTCGGACCCCGGGAGTGTTTGATGGGACCGTGTAGAGGAATAATCACACTGTGTCTGACCCTGGGAGTGTGTGATGGGACGGTGTGAGGGAGATTCACTCTGCGTCTGACCCCGGGAGTTTTTGATGGGACCGTGTAGAGGAATAATCACTCTGTGTCTGACTCCGGGAGGTGTGATGGGACGGTGTGTATTGAGATTCACTCTGCGTCTGACCCCCGGAGTGTTTGATTGGACCGTGTAGAGGAATAATCACACTGTGTCTGACCCCGGGAGTTTATGATGGCACGGTGTGGATATAAATTCATTCTGTGTCTGACCCCGGGAGTGTTTGATGGTACCGTGTAGAGGAATAATCACTCTGTGTCTGACCCGGGGAGTGAGTGATGGGACGGCGTGGAGGGAGATTCACTCTGTGTCTGACCCCGAGAGTGTTTGATGGGACCGTATAGAGGAATAATCACTGTGTCTGACCCACGTAGTGTTTGATGGTACAGTGCAGAGGAATAATCGCTCTGTGTCTGACCACGGAAGAGTTTGATGAGACCTTGTAGAGGAATAATGACTCTGTGTCTGACCCCGGGAGTGTGTGATGGGACGGTGTGGATAGAGATTCACTCTGTGTCTGACCCCGGGAGTGTTTGATGGGACCTTGTAGTGGAATACTCACCCTGTGTCTTACCCCCGGAGTGTTTGATGGGACCGTGTAGAGGAATAATCACTCTGTGTCTGACCCCGGGAGAGTTTGATGGGGCCGCGTAGAGGAATAATCACTCTGTTTCTGACCCCGGGAATGTTTGATGGGACCGTGTAGAGGAATAAACACTCTGTATCTGACCCCGGGAATGTTTGATGGGACCGTGTAGAGGAATAATCAGTCTGTGTCTGACCCCGGGACTGTGTGATGGGACGGCGTGGAGGGAGATTCACTCTGTGTCTGACCCCGGGATCGTTTGATGGGACCGTGTAGAGGAATAATCACTCTGTGTCTGACCCCGGGAGAGTTTGATGGGGCCGCGTAGAGGAATAATCACTCTGTTTCTGACCCCGGGAATGTTTGATGGGACCGTGTAGAGGAATAATCACTCTGTTTCTGACCCCGGGAATGTTTGATGGGACCGTGTAGAGGAATAATCACTCTGTGTCTGACCCCGGGACTGTGTGATGGGACGGCGTGGAGGGAGATTCACTCTGTGTCTGACCCCGGGAGTGTTTGATGGTACCGTGTAGAGGAATAATCACTCTGTCTGACCCCGGTAGTGTGTGTTGGGACGGTGTGGACGGAGATTCACTCTGTGTCCGACCCCGGGAGTGTTTCATGTGACCGTGTAGAAGAATAATCACTCTGTGTCTGACACACGGGAGCGTTTGATGGGACCGTGGAGAGGAATAATCTCTCTGTGTCTGACCCCGGGAGAGTTTGATGGGGCCTTGTAGAGGAATAATCACTCTGAGTCGGACCCCGGGAGTGTGTGATGGGACGGCGTGGAGGGAGATTCACTCTGTGTCTGACCCCAGGGGTGTTTGATGGGACCGTGTAGAGGAATAATCACTCTGTGTCTGACCCCGGGAGAGTTTGATGGGGCCTTGTAGAGGAATAATCACTCGGTGTCTGACCCCGGGAGAGTTTGATGGGGCCGCGTAGAGGAATAATCACTCTGTTTCTGACCCCGGGAATGTTTGATGGGACCGTGTAGAGGAATAATCACTCTGTGTCTGACCCCGGGAGTGTGTGATGGGACGGCGTGGAGGGAGATTCACTCTGTGTCTTACCCCGGGAGTGTTTGATGGGACAGTGTAAAAGGTGATTCACCCTTTGTCTGACCCCGGGAGTGTTTGATGGGACCGTGTAGAGGAATAATCAGTCTGTGTCTGACCCCGGGAGTGTTTGATGGTACCGTGTAGAGGAATAATCACTCTGTGTCTGACCCCGGGAGTGAGTGATGGGACGGCTTGGTGGGATATTCACTCTGTGTCTGACCCCGGGAGTGTTTGATGGGACCGTGTAGAGGAATAATCACTGTCTTTGACCCACGTAGTGTTTGATGGTACACTGCAGAGGAATAATCGCTGTGTCTGACACCCGGTAGTGTTTGATGGGACCGTGTAGAGCAATAATCACTCTGTGTCTGACCCCGGGAGTGTGTGATGGGACGGTGTGGACGGAGATTCACTCTGTGTCTGACCCCGGGAGTGTTTGATGGGACCGTGTAGATCAATAATCGCTATGTGTTTGACCACGGGAGTGTGTGATGGGACGGTGTGGAGGGAGATTCACCCTGATTATGACCCCGGGAGTGTTCGATGGAACCGTGTAGAGGAATAATCACTCTGTGTTTGAGCACGGGAGTGTGTGATGCGTCGGTGTAGAGGATTAATCACTCTGTGTCTTATCACGGGAGTGTGTGATGGGACGGTGTGGAGGGTGATTCAGTCTATGTCTGACCCCGGGAGTATTTGATGGGACCGTGTAGAGGAATAATCACTCTGTGTCTGACCCCGGGAGTTTGCGATGGGACGGTGTGGAGGGAGATTCACTCTGTGTCTGACCCCGGCAGTGTTTGATGGGTCCGTGTTGAATAATAATCCCTCTGTGTATGACCCACGGAGTGTGAGATGGGACCTTGTGGAGGGAGATCCACTCTGTGCCTGACCCCGGGAGTGTGTGATGGGCGATGTCGAGGAATAATCACTCTGTGTCTGACCCCGGGAGTTTGTGACGGGACGGTGTGGATGGAGATTCACTCTGTGTCTGACCCCGGGAGTGTTTGCTGGGACCGTGTAGAGGAATAATCACTCTGTCTGACCCCGGTAGTGTGGGTTGGGACGGTGTGGACGGAGATTCACTCTGTGTCCGACCCCGGGAGTGTTTCATGGGACCGTGTAGAAGAATAATCACTGTGTGTCTGACACACGGGAGCGTTTAATGGGACCGTGTAGAGGAATAATCAGTCTGTGTCCGACCCCGGGAGAGTTTGATGGGGCCTTGTAGAGGAATAATCACTCTGTGTCGGACCCCGGGAGTGTGTGATGGGACGGCTGGAGGGAGATTCGCTCTGTGTCTGACCCCAGGAGTGTTTGATGGGACCGTGTAGAGGAATAATCACTGTGTCTGACCCACGTAGTGTTTGATGGTACAGTGCAGAGGAATAATCGCTCTGTGTCTGACACCCGGGAGTGTTTGATGGGACCGTGTAGAGCAATAATCACTCTGAGTCTGACCCCGGGAGTGTGTGATGGGACGGTGCGGACGGAGATTCACTCTGCTTCTGACCCTGGGTGTGTTTGATGGGACCGTGTAGATCAGTAATCACTCTGTGTTGGACCCCGGGAGTGTGTGATGGGACGGTGTGGAGGGAGATTCACCCTGATTCTGACCCCGGGAGTGTTCGATGGAACCGTGTAGAGGAATAATCACTCTGTGTTTGACCACGGGAGTGTGTGATGCGTCGGTGTAGAGGATTAATCACTCTGTGTCTGATCACGGGAGTGTGTGATGGGACGGTGTGGAGGGTGATTCAGTCTATGTCTGACCCCGGGAGTGTTTGATGGGGCCTTGTAGAGGAATAATCACTCTGTGTCGGACCCCGGGAGTGTGTGATGGGACGGCGTGGAGGGAGATTCACTCTGTGTCTGACCCCGGGAGTGTTTGATGGGACCGTGTAGAGGAATAATCAGTCTGTGTCTGACCCGGGAGAGTGTGTTGGTACGGTGTGGAGGGAGATTCAGTCTGTGTCTTACCGCGGGAGTGTGTGATGGGACGATTTGCAGGGAGATTCACTCTGTGTCTGACCCAGGGAGTGTGTGATGGGCGGTGGGGACGAACATTCTCTCTGTGTCTGACCCCGGGAGTGTGAGATGGGACCGAGTAGAGGAATAATCACTCTGTGTCTGACCCCGGGAGTGTGAGATGGGACCGTGTAGAGCAAAAATCACTCGGTGTCTGACCCCGGGAGTGTTTGATGGGACCGTGGAGAATAATAATCACTCTGTGTCTGAAAACGGGAGTGTGTGATGGGACGATGTGGAGGGAGATTCACTCTGTGCCTGACCACGGCAGTGTTTGATGGGACCGAGTTGAGGAATAATCCATCTGTGTATGACCCAGGGAGTGTGTGATGGGACCGTGTGGAGGGAGGTTCACTCTGTGTCTGACCCCGGGAGTGTGTGATGGGCGGTGTAGAGGAATAATCAGTCTGTGTCTGACCCCGGGAGTTTGTGACGGCACGGTGTGGATGGAGATTCACTCTGTGTCTGACCCCGGGAGTGTTTGCTGGGACCGTGTAGAGGAATAATCACTCTGTGTCTGACCACGGGAGTGTGTGACGGGACGGGGTGGAGGGAGATCCACTCAGTGTCTGATCCCGGGAGTGTGTGATGGGCGGTGTAGAGGAATAATCACTCTGAGTCTGACCCCGGGAGTTTGTGACGGGTCGGTGTGGATGGAGATTCACTCTGTGCCTGACCCCGGGAGTGTTTGATGGGACCGTGGAGAATAATAATCACTCTGTGTCTGAAAACGGGAGTGTGTGATGGGACGGTGTGGAGGGAGATTCACTTTGTGTCTGACGCCGGGAGTGTTTGATGGGACCGTGTAGAAGAATAATCACTGTGTGTCTGACACACGGGAGCGTTTGATGGGACCTGTAGAGGAATAATCACTCTGTGTCTGACCCCGGGAGAGTTTGATGGGGCCTTGTAGTGGAATAATCACTCTGTGTCGGACCCCGGGAGTGTGTGATGGGACGGCGTGGAGGGAGATTCACTCTGTGTCTGACCCCAGGAGTGTTTGATGGGACCGTGTAGAGGAATAATCACTGTGTCTGACCCACGTAGTGTTTGATGGTACAGTGCAGAGGAATAATCGCTCTGTGTCTGACACCCGGGAGTGTTTGATGGGACCGTGTAGAGCAATAATCACTCTGAGTCTGACCCCGGGAGTGTGTGATGGGACGGTGCGGACGGAGATTCACTCTGCGTCTGACCCTGGGAGTGTTTGATGGGACCGTGTAGATCAATAATCACTCTGTGTTTGACCCCGGGAGTGTGTGATGGGACGGTGTGGAGGGAGATTCACCCTGATTCTGACGCCGGGAGTGTTCGATGGAACCGTGTAGAGGAATAATCACTCTGTGTTTGACCACGGGAGTGTGTGATGCGTCGGTGTAGAGGATTAATCACTCTGTGTCTGATCACGGGAGTGTGTGATGGGACGGTGTGGAGGGTGATTCAGTCTATGTCTGACCCCGGGAGTGTTTGATGGGACCGTGTAGAGGAATAATCACACTGTGTCTGACCACTGGAGTGTGTGATGGGACGGTGTGGAGGGAGATTCACTCTGTGTCTGACCCCGGGAGTGTGAGATGGGCGGTGTAGAGTAATAATCACTCTGTGACGGACCCCGGGAGTTTGTGACGGGACGGTGTGGATGGAGATTCACTCTGTTCCTGACCCCGGGAGTGTTTGCTGGGACCGTGTAGAGGAATAATCACTCTGTCTGACCCCGGTAGTGTGTGTTGGGACGGTGTGGACGGAGATTCACTCTGTGTCTGACGCCGGGAGTGTTTGATGGGACCGTGTAGAAGAATAATCACTGTGTGTCTGACACAAGGGAGCGTTTGATGGGACCGTGTAGAGGAATAATCACTCTGTGTCTGACCCCGGGAGAGTTTGATGCCGCCTTGTAGAGGAATAATCACTCTGTGTCGGACCCCGGGAGTGTGTGATGGGACGGCGTGGAGGGAGATTCACTCTGTGTCTGACCCCAGGAGTGTTTGATGGGACCGTGTAGAGGAATAATCACTGTGTCTGACCCACGTAGTGTTTGATGGTACAGTGCAGAGGAATAATCGCTCTGTGTCTGACACCCGGGAGTGTTTGATGGGACCTTGTAGAGCAATAATCACTCTGAGTCTGACCCCGGGAGTGTGTGATGGGACGGTGCGGACGGAGATTCACTCTGCGTCTGACCCTGGGAGTGTTTGATGGGACCGTGTAGATCAATAATCACTCTGTGTTTGACCCCGGGAGTGTGTGATGGGACGGTGTGGAGGGAGATTCACCCTGATTCTGACCCCGGGAGTGTTCGATGGAACCGTGTAGAGGAATAATCACTCTGTGTTTGACCACGGGAGTGTGTGATGCGTCGGTGTAGAGGATTAATCACTCTGTGTCTGATCACGGGAGTGTGTGATGGGACGGTGTGGAGGGTGATTCAGTCTATGTCTGACCCTGGGAGTGTTTGATGGGACCGTGTAGATCAGTAATCACTCTGTGTTGGACCCCGGGAGTGTGTGATGGGACGGTGTGGAGGGAGATTCACCCTGATTCTGACCCCGGGAGTGTTCGATGGAACAGTGTAGAGGAATAATCACTCTGTGTTTGACCACGGGAGTGTGTGATGCGTCGGTGTAGAGGATTAATCACTCTGTGTCTGATCACGGGAGTGTGTGATGGGACGGTGTGGAGGGTGATTCAGTCTATGTCTGACCCCGGGAGTGTTTGATGGGACCGTGTAGAGGAATAATCAGTCTGTGTCTGACCCGGGAGAGTGTGTTGGTACGGTGTGGAGGGAGATTCAGTCTGTGTCTTACCGCGGGAGTGTGTGATGGGACGATTTGCGGGGAGATTCACTCTGTGTCTGACCCGGGGAGTGTGTGATGGCCGGTGGGGACGAACATTTACTCTGTGTCTGACCCCGGGAGTGTGAGATGGGACCGAGTAGAGGAATAATCACTCTGTGTCTGACCCCGGGAGTGTGAGATGGGACCGTGTAGAGCAAAAATCACTCGGTGTCTGACCCCGGGAGTGTTTGATGGGACCGTGGAGAATAATAATCACTCTGTGTCTGAAAACGGGAGTGTGTGATGGGACGATGTGGAGGGAGATTCACTCTGTGCTTGACCCCGGCAGTGTTTGATGGGACCGAGTTGAGGAATAATCCATCTGTGTATGACCCAGGGAGTGTGTGATGGGACCGTGTGGAGGGAGGTTCACTCTGTGTCTGACCCCGGGAGTGTGTGATGGGCGGTATAGAGGAATAATCAGTCTGTGTCTGACCCCGGGAGTTTGTGACGGCACGGTGTGGATGGAGATTCACTCTGTGTCTGACCCCGGGAGTGTTTGCTGGGACCGTGTAGAGGAATAATCACTCTGTGTCTGACCACGGGAGTGTGTGACGGGACGGGGTGGAGGGAGATCCACTCAGTGTCTGATCCCGGGAGTGTGTGATGGGCGGTGTAGAGGAATAATCACTCTGAGTCTGACCCCGGGAGTTTGTGACGGGACGGTGTGGATGGAGATTCACTCTGTGCCTGACCCCGGGAGTGTTTGATGGGACCGTGGAGAATAATAATCACTCTGTGTCTGAAAACGGGAGTGTGTGATGGGACGGTGTGGAGGGAGATTCACTTTGTGTCTGACGCCGGGAGTGTTTGATGGGACCGTGTAGAAGAATAATCACTGTGTGTCTGACACACGGGAGCGTTTGATGGTACAGTGCAGAGGAATACTCGCTCTGTGTCTGACACCCGGGAGTGTTTGATGGGACCGTGTAGAGCAATAATCACTCTGAGTCTGACCCCGGGAGTGTGTGATGGGACGGTGCGGACGGAGATTTACTCTGCGTCTGACCCTGGGAGTGTTTGATGGGACCGTGTAGATCAATAATCACTCTGTGTTTTACCCAGGGAGTGTGTGATGGGACGGTGTGGAGGGAGATTCACCCTGATTCTGACCCCGGGAGTGTTCGATGGAACCGTGTAGAGGAATAATCACTCTGTGTTTGACCACGGGAGTGTGTGATGCGTCGGTGTAGAGGATTAATCACACTGTGTCTGACCACTGGAGTGTGTGATGGGACGGTGTGGAGGGAGATTCAGTCTATGTCTGACCCCGGGAGTGTGTGATGGGCGGTGTAGAGTAATAATCACTCTGTGACTGACCCCGGGAGTTTGTGACGGGACGGTGTGGATGGAGATTCACTCTGTTCCTGACCCCGGGAGTGTTTGCTGGGACCGTGTAGAGGAATAATCACTCTGTCTGACCCCGGTAGTGTGTGTTGGGACGGTGTGGACGGAGATTCACTCTGTGTCTGACGCCGGGAGTGTTTGATGGGACAGTGTAGAAGAATAATCACTGTGTGTCTGATACACGGGAGCGTTTGATGGGACCGTGTAGAGGAATAATCACTCTGTGTCTGACCCCGGGAGAGTTTGATGGGGCCTTGTAGAGGAATAATCACTCTCTGTCGGACCCCGGGAGTGTGTGATGGGACGGCGTGGAGGGAGATTCACTCTGTGTCTGACCCCAGGAGTGTTTGATGGGACCGTGTAGAGGAATAATCACTGTGTCTGACCCACGTAGTGTTTGATGGTACAGTGCAGAGGAATAATCGCTCTGTGTCTGACACCCGGGAGTGTTTGATGGGACCGTGTAGAGCAATAATCACTCTGAGTCTGACCCCGGGAGTGTGTGATGGGACGGTGCGGACGGAGATTCACTCTGCGTCTGACCCTGGGAGTGTTTGATGGGACCGTGTAGATCAATAATCACTCTGTGTTTGACCCCGGGAGTGTGTGATGGGACGTTGTGGAGGGAGATTCACCCTGATTCTGACCCCGGGAGTGTTCGATGGAACCGTGTAGAGGAATAATCACTCTGTGTTTGACCACGGGAGTGTGTGATGCGTCGGTGTAGAGGATTAATCACTCTGTGTCTGATCACGGGAGTGTGTGATGGGACGGTGTGGAGGGTGATTCAGTCTATGTCTGACCCTGGGAGTGTTTGATGGGACCGTGTAGATCAGTAATCACTCTGTGTTGGACCCCGGGAGTGTGTGATGGGACGGTGTGGAGGGAGATTCACCCTGATTCTGACCCCGGGAGTGTTCGATGGAACCGTGTAGAGGAATAATCACTCTGTGTTTGACCACGGGAGTGTGTGATGCGTCGGTGTAGAGGATTAATCACTCTGTGTCTGATCACGGGAGTGTGTGATGGGACGGTGTGGAGGGTGATTCAGTCTATGTCTGACCCCGGGAGTGTTTGATGGGACCGTGTAGAGGAATAATCACACTGTGTCTGACAACTGGAGTGTGTGATGGGACGGTGTGGAGGGAGATTCAATCTGTGTCTGACCCCGGGAGGGTTTGATGGGACCGTGTAGAGGAATAATCACTCTGTGTCTGACCACGGGAGTGTGTGACGGGACGGGGTGGAGGGAGATCCACTCTGTGTCTGACCCCGGGAGTGTGTGATGGGCGGTGTAGAGTAATAATCACTCTGTGTCTGACCCCGGGAGTTTGTGACGGGACGGTGTGGATGGAGATTCACTCTGTTCCTGACCCCGGGAGTGTTTGCTGGGACCGTGTAGAGGAATAATCACTCTGTCTGACCCCGGTAGTGTGTGTTGGGACGGTGTGGACGGAGATTCACTCTGTGTCCGACCCCGGGAGTGTTTCATGTGACCGTGTAGAAGAATAATCACTCTGTGTCGGACACAAGGGAGCGTTTGATGGGACCGTGGAGAGGAATAATCTCTCTGTGTCTGACCCCGGGAGAGTTTGATGGGGCCTTGTAGAGGAATAATCACTCTGTGTCGGACCCCGGGAGTGTGTGATGGGACGGCGTGGAGGGAGATTCACTCTGTGTCTGTCCCCGGGAGTTTTTGATGAGACCGTGTAGAGGAATAATCAGTCTGTGTCTGACCCGGGAGAGTGTGTTGGTACGGTGTGGAGGGAGATTCAGTCTGTGTCTTACCGCGGGAGTGTGTGATGGGACGATTTGCAGGGAGATTCACTCTGTGTCTGACCCAGGGAGTGTGTGATCGGCGGTGGGGACGAACATTCACTCTGTGTCTGACCCCGGGAGTGTGAGATGGGACCGAGTAGAGGAATAATCACTCTGTGTCTGACCCCGGGAGTGTGAGATGGGACCGTGTAGAGCAAAAATCACTCGGTGTCTGACCCCGGGAGTGTTTGATGGGACCGTGGAGAATAATAATCACTCTGTGTCTGAAAACGGGAGTGTGTGATGGGACGATGTAGAGGGAGATTCACTCTGTGCCTGACCCCGGCAGTGTTTGATGGGACCGTGTTGAGGAATAATCCATCTGTGTATGACCCAGGGAGTGTGTGATGGGACCGTGTGGAGGGAGGTTCACTCTGTGTCTGACCCCGGGAGTGTGTGATGGGCGGTGTAGAGGAATAATCAGTCTGTGTCTCACCCCGGGAGTTTGTGACGGCACGGTGTGGATGGAGATTCACTCTGTGTCTGACCCCGGGAGTGTTTGCTGGGTCCGTGTAGAGGAATAATCACTCTGTGTCTGACCACGGGAGTGTGTGACGGGACGGGGTGGAGGGAGATCCACTCAGTGTCTGATCCCGGGAGTGTGTGATGGGCGGTGTAGAGGAATAATCACTCTGAGTCTGACCCCGGGAGTTTGTGACGGGACGGTGTGGATGGAGATTCACTCTGTGCCTGACCCCGGGAGTGTTTGATGGGACCGTGGAGAATAATAATCACTCTGTGTCTGAAAACGGGAGTGTGTGATGGGACGGTGTGGAGGGAGATTCACTTTGTGTCTGACGCCGGGAGTGTTTGATGGGACCGTGTAGAAGAATAATCACTGTGTGTCTGACACACGGGAGCGTTTGATGGGACCGTGTAGAGGAATAATCACTCTGTGTCTGACCCCGGGAGAGTTTGATGGGGCCTTGTAGAGGAATAATCACTCTGTGTCGGACCCCGGGAGTGTGTGACGGGACGGCGTGGAGGGAGATTCACTCTGTGTCTGACCCCAGGAGTGTTTGATGGGACCGTGTAGAGGAATAATCACTGTGTCTGACCCACGTAGTGTTTGATGGTACAGTGCAGAGGAATAATCGCTCTGTGTCTGACACCCGGGAGTGTTTGATGGGACCGTGTAGAGCAATAATCACTCTGAGTCTGACCCCGGGAGTGTGTGATGGGACGGTGCGGACGGAGATTCACTCTGCGTCTGACCCTGGGAGTGTTTGATGGGACCGTGTAGATCAATAATCACTCTGTGTTTGACCCCGGGAGTGTGTGATGGGACGGTGTGGAGGGGGATTCACTCTGTGTCTGACCCCGGGAGTGTTTGATGGGACCGTGTAGAGGAATAATCTCTCTGTGTCTGAACCCGGGAGTGTTTGATGGTACCGTGTAGAGGAATAATCTCTCCGTGTCTGACCCAGGGAGTGTGTGATGGGACGGTGTGGATTGAGATTCACTCTGTGTCTGACCCCGGGAGTGTTTGATGGGACCTTGTAGTGGAATAATCACCCTGTGTCTTACCCCCGGAGTGTTTGATGGGACCGTGTAGAGGAATAATAACTCTGTGTCTGACCCCAGGAGAGTTTGATGGGGCCGTGTAGAGGAATAATCACTCTGTGTCTGAATAACGGAAGTGTTTGATGTGACCTTGTAGAGGAATAATGACTCTGTGTCTGACACCGGGAGAGTTTGATCGGACCGTGTAGAGGAATAATCTCTCTGTGTCTGACCCCGGGAGTGTTTGATGGTACCGTGTAGAGGAATAATCTCTCTGTGTCTGACCCCGGGTGTGTGTGATTGGACGGTGAGGATTGAGATTCACTCTGTGTCTGACCCCGGGAGTTTTTGATGGGACCGTGTAGAGGAATGATAACTCTGTGTCTGACCCTGGGAGTGTTTGATGGTACCGTGTAGAGGAATAATAACTCTGTGTCTGACCACCGGGATCGTTTGATGGGACCGTGTAGAGGAATAATCACTCTGTCTGACCCCGGGAGAGTTTGATAGGGCCGCGTAGAGGAATAATCACTCTGTTTCTGACCCCGGGAATGTTTGATGGGACCGTGTAGAGGAATAATCACTCTGTATCTGACCCCGGGAATGTTTGATGGCACCGTGTAGAGGAATAATCACTCTGTGTCTGACCCCGGGACTGTGTGATGGGACGGCGTGGAGGGAGATTCACTCTGTGTCTGACCTCGGGCGTGTGAGATGGGACGGTGTGGAGGGAGATTCACTCTGTGCCTAACACCGGGAGAGTGTGATGGGCGGTGTAGAGGAATAATCACTCTGTGGCTGACCCCGGGTGTGTTTGATGGGACCGTGTAGAGGAATAATCTCACTGTGTCTGACCCAGGGAGTGTATGATGGGACGGTGTGGATATAAATTCACTATGTTTCTGACCCCGGGAGTGATTGATGGGACCCTGTAGAGGAATAATCAGTCTGTGTCTGACCCGGGAGTGTGTGTTGGGACGATTTGGAGGAATAATCACTCTGTGTCTGACCCAGGGAGAGTTTGATGGGGCCACGTAGAGGAATAATCACTCTGTTTCTGACCCCGGGAATGTTTGATGGGACCGTGTAGAGGAATAATCACTCTGTGTCTGACCCCGGGAGTGTGTGATGGGACCGTGTAGAGGAATAATCACACTGTGTCTGACCACGGGAGTGTCTGATGGGACGGTGTGAGGGAGATTCACTCTGCGTCTGACCACGGGAGAGTGTGATGGGCGGTGTAGAGGAATAATCACTCTGTGGCTGAACCCGGGAGTGTTTGATGGGACCGTGTAGAGGAATAATCACTCTGTGTCTGACCCAGGGAGGGTATGATGGGACGGTGTGGATATAAATTCACTCTGTGTCTGACCCCGGGAGTGTTTGATGGGACCGTGTAGAGGAATAATCAATCTGTGTCTGACCACGGGAGTGTGTGATGGGACGGTGTGCAGGGAGATTCACTCTGTTTCTGACCCCGGGAGAGTGTGATGGGACGGTGTGGATTGAGATTCACTCTGTGTCTGACCCCGGGAGTGTTTGATGGGACCTTGTAGTGGAATAATCACCCTGTCTCTTTCCCCCGGAGTGTTTGATGGGACCGTGTAGAGGAATAATCACTCTGTGTCTGACCACCGGGATCGTTTGATGGGACCGTGTAGAGGAATAATCACTCTGTGTCTGACCCCGGGAGAGTTTGATGGGGCCGCGTAGAGGAATAATCACTCTGTTTCTGACCCCGGGAATGTTTGATGGGACCGTGTAGAGGAATAATCTCTCTGTGTCTGACCCCGGGAGTGTGTGATGGGACCGTGTAGAGGAATAATCACACTGTGTCTGACCACGGGAGTGTGTGATGGGACGGTGTGAGGGAGATTCACTCTGCGTCTGACCACGGGAGAGTGTGATGGGCGGTGTAGAGGAATAATCACTCTGTGGCTGAACCCGGGAGTGTTTGATGGGACCGTGTAGAGGAATAATCACTCTGTGTCTGACCCAGGGAGGGTATGATTGGACGGTGTGGATATAAATTCACTCTGTGTCTGACCCCGGGAGTGTTTGATGGGACCGTGTAGAGGAATAATCAATCTGTGTCTGACCACGGGAGTGTGTGATGGGACGGTGTGCAGGGAGATTCACTCTGTTTCTGACCCCGGGAGAGTGTGATGGGACGGTGTGGATTGAGATTCACTCTGTGTCTGACCCAGGGAGTGTTTGATGGGACCTTGTAGTGGAATAATCACCCTGTCTCTTTCCCCCGGAGTGTTTGATGGGACCGTGTAGAGGAATAATCACTCTGTGTCTGACCACCGGGATCGTTTGATGGGACCGTGTAGAGGAATAATCACTCTGTGTCTGACCCCGGGAGAGTTTGATGGGGCCGCGTAGAGGAATAATCACTCTGTTTCTGACCCCGGGAATGTTTGATGGGACCGTGTAGAGGAATAATCTCTCTGTGTCTGACCCCGGGAGTGTGTGATGGGACCGTGTAGAGGAATAATCACACTGTGTCTGACCACGGGAGTGTGTGATGGGACGGTGTGAGGGAGATTCACTCTGCGTCTGACCCCGGGAGTGTTTGATGGGACCGTGTAGAGGAATAATCACACTGTGTCTGACCCTGGGAGTGTGTGATGGGACGGTGTGAGGGAGATTCACTCTGCGTCTGACCCCGGGAGTTTTTGATGGGACCGTGTAGAGGAATAATCACTCTGTGTCTGACTCCGGGAGTGTGTGATGGGACGGTGTGTATTGAGATTCACTCTGCGTCTGACCCCCGGAGTGTTTGATTGGACCGTGTAGAGGAATAATCACTCTGTGTCTGACCCCGGGAGTTTATGATGGCACGGTGTGGATATAAATTCATTCTGTGTCTGACCCCGGGAGTGTTTGATGGTACCGTGTAGAGGAATAATCACTCTGTGTCTGACCCCGGGAGTGAGTGATGGGACGGCGTGGAGGGACATTCACTCTGTGTCTGACCCCGAGAGTGTTTGATGGGACCGTGTAGAGGAATAATCACTGTGTCTGACCCACGTAGTGTTTGATGGTACAGTGCAGAGGAATAATCGCTCTGTGTCTGACCACGGAAGAGTTTGATGAGACCTTGTAGAGGAATAATGACTCTGTGTCTCACCCCGGGAGTGTGTGATGGGACGGTGTGGATTGAGATTCACTCTGTGTCTGACCCCGGGAGTGTTTGATGGGACCTTGTAGTGGAATAATCACCCTGTCTCTTTCCCCCGGAGTGTTTGATGGGACCGTGTAGAGGAATAATCACTCTGTGTCTGACCCCGGGAGAGTTTGATGGGGCCGCGTAGAGGAATAATCACTCTGTTTCTGACCCCGGGAATGTTTGATGGGACCGTGTAGAGGAATAATCACTCTGTATCTGACCCCGGGAATGTTTGATGGGACCGTGTAGAGGAATAATCACTCTGTGTCTGACCCCGGGAGTGTGTGATGGGACGGTGTGGATTGAGATTCACTCTGTGTCTGACCCCGGGAGTGTTTGATGGGACCTTGTAGTGGAATAATCACCCTGTCTCTTTCCCCCGGAGTGTTTGATGGGACCGTGTAGAGGAATAATCACTCTGTGTCTGACCCCGGGAGAGTTTGATGGGGCCGCGTAGAGGAATAATCACTCTGTTTCTGACCCCGGGAATGTTTGATGGGACCGTGTAGAGGAATAATCACTCTGTATCTGACCCCGGGAATGTTTGATGGGACCGTGTAGAGGAATAATCACTCTGTGTCTGACCCCGGGACTGTGTGATGGGACGGCGTGGAGGGAGATTCACTCTGTGTCTGACCCCGGGATCTTTTGATGGGACCGTGTAGAGGAATAATCAGTCTGTGTCTGACCCCGGGAGAGTTTGATGGGGCCGCGTAGAGGAATAATCACTCTGTTTCTGACCCCGGGAATGTTTGATGGGACCGTGTAGAGGAATAATCACTCTGTTTCTGACACCGGGAATGTTTGATGGGACCGTGTAGAGGAATAATCACTCTGTGTCTGACCCCGGGACTGTGTGATGGGACGGCGTGGAGGGAGATTCACTCTGTGTCTGACCCCGGGAGTGTTTGATGGGACCGTGTAGAGGAATAATCACTGCGTGTCTGACCCCGGCAGAGTGTGATGGGACAGTGTTGAAGGAGATTCACCCTGTGTCTGACACCGGGAGAGTGTGATGGTACCGTGTAGAGGAATAATAACTCTGTGTCTGACCACGGAAGAGTTTGATGAGACCTTGTAGAGGAATAATTACTCTGTGTCTGACACCGGGATTGTTTGATGGGACCGTGTAGAGGAATAATCTCTCTGTGTCTGACCGCGGGAGTGTTTGACGGTACCGTGTAGAGGAATAATCTCTCTGTGTCTGACCCCGGGAGTGTGTGATGGGACGGTGTGGAGGGAGATTCAGTCTGTGTCTGACACCGGGAGTGTTTGATGGGACCGTGTAGAGGAATAATCACAGTGTGTCTGACCACGGGAGTGTGTGATGGGACGGTGTGGAGGGAGATTCACTCTGTGTCTGACCTCGGGAGTGTTTGATTGGACCGTGTAGAGGAAAAATCACTCTGTGTCCGACCTCGGGAGTGTGAGATGGGACGGTGTGGAGGGAGATTCACTCTGTGCCTAACACCGGGAGAGTGTGATGGGCGGTGTAGAGGAATAATCACTCTGTGGCTGACCCTGGGAATGTTTGATGGGACCGTGTAGAGGAATAATCTCTCTGTGTCTGACCCAGGGAGTGTATGATGGGACGGTGTGGATATAAATTCACTCTGTGTCTGACCCCGGGAGTGATTGATGGGACCGTGTAGAGGAATAATCAGTCTGTGTCTGACCCGGGAGTGTGTGTTGGGACGATTTGGAGGGAGATTCACTCTGTGTCTGACCCCGGGAGTGTTTGATGGGACAGTGAAGAGGAATAATCAATCTGTGTCTGACCACGGGAGTGTGTGATGGGACGGTGTGTAGGGAGATTCACTCTGTTTCTGACCCCGGGAGAGTGTGATGGGCGGAGTAGAGGAATAATCACTCTGTGTCTGACCACCACGATCGTTTGATGGGACCGTGTAGAGGAATAATCACTCTGTGTCTGACCCCGGGAGAGTTTGATGGGGCCGCGTAGAGGAATAATCACTCTGTTTCTGACCCCGGGAATGTTTGATGGGATCGTGTAGAGGAATAATCTCTCTGTGTCTGACCCCGGGAGTGTGTGATGGGACCGTGTAGAGGAATAATCACACTGTGTCTGACCACGGGAGTGTGTGATGGGACGGTGTGAGGGAGATTCACTCTGCGTCTGACCCCGGGAGTGTTTGATGGGACCGTGTAGAGGAATAATCACACTGTGTCTGACCCTGGGAGTGTGTGATGGGACGGTGTGAGGGAGATTCACTCTGCGTCTGACCCAGGGAGTTTTTGATGGGACCGTGTAGAGGAATAATCACTCTGTGTCTGACCCAGGGAGTGTTTGATGGTACCGTGTAGAGGAATAATCACTCTGTGTCTGACCCCGGGAGTGAGTGATGGGACGGCGTGGAGGGAGATTCACTCTGTGTCTGACCCCGAGAGTGTTTGATGGGACCGTATAGAGGAATAATCACTGTGTCTGACCCACGTAGTGTTTGATGGTACAGTGCAGAGGAATAATTGCTCTGTGTCTGACCACGGAAGAGTTTGATGAGACCTTGTAGAGGAATAATGACTCTGTGTCTGACCCCGGGAGTGTGTGATGGGACGGTGTGGATTGAGATTCACTCTGTGTCTGAACCCGGGGGTGTTTGATGGGACCTTGTAGTTGAATAATCATCCTGTGTCTTACCCCCGGAGTGTTTGATGGGACCGTGTAGAGGAATAATAACTCTGTGTCTGACCCCAGGAGAGTTTGATGGGGCCGTGTATAGGAATAATCACTCTGTGTCTGAATAACGGAAGTGTTTGATGTGACCTTGTAGAGGAATAATGACTCTGTGTCTGACACCGGGAGAGTTTGATCGGACCGTGTAGAGGAATAATCTCTCCGTGTCTGACCCCGGGAGTGTTTGATGGTACCGTGTAGAGGAATAATCTCCCTGTGTCTGACCCCGGGTGTGTGTGATTGGACGGTGAGGATTGAGATTCACTCTGTGTCTGACCCCGGGAGTGTTTGATGGGTCCGTGTAGAGGAATAATCTCTCTGTGTCTGACCCCGGGAGTGTTTGATGGTACCGTGTAGAGGAATAATCTCTCTGTGTCTGACCCCGGGTGTGTGTGATTGGACGGTGAGGATTGAGATTCACTCTGTGTCTGACCCCGGGAGTTTTTGATGGGACCGTGTAGAGGAATGATAACTCTGTGTCTGACCCCGGAAGTGTGTAATGGGACCGTGTAGAGGAATAATCACTCTGTGTCTGACCCCGGGAGTATATGATGGCACGGTGTGGATATAAATTCATTCTGTGTCTGACCCCGGGAGTGTTTGATGGTACCGTGTAGAGGAATAATCACTCTGTGTCTGACCCCGGGAGTGTTTGATGGGACAGTGTAGAGGAATAATCAATCTGTGTCTGACCACGGGAGTGTGTGATGGGACGGTGTGTAGGGAGATTCACTCTGTTTCTGACCCCGGGAGAGTGTGATGGGCGGAGTAGAGGAATAATCACTCTGTGTCTGACCACCACGATCGTTTGATGGGACCGTGTAGAGGAATAATCACTCTGTGTCTGACCCCGGGAGAGTTTGATGGGGCCGCGTAGAGGAATAATCACTCTGTTTCTGACCCCGGGAATGTTTGATGGGATCGTGTAGAGGAATAATCTCTCTGTGTCTGACCCCGGGAGTGTGTGATGGGACCGTGTAGAGGAATAATCACACTGTGTCTGACCACGGGAGTGTGTGATGGGACGGTGTGAGGGAGATTCACTCTGCGTCTGACCCCGGGAGTGTTTGATGGGACCGTGTAGAGGAATAATCACACTGTGTCTGACCCTGGGAGTGTGTGATGGGACGGTGTGAGGGAGATTCACTCTGCGTCTGACCCAGGGAGTTTTTGATGGGACCGTGTAGAGGAATAATCACTCTGTGTCTGACCCAGGGAGTGTTTGATGGTACCGTGTAGAGGAATAATCACTCTGTGTCTGACCCCGGGAGTGAGTGATGGGACGGCGTGGAGGGAGATTCACTCTGTGTCTGACCCCGAGAGTGTTTGATGGGACCGTATAGAGGAATAATCACTGTGTCTGACCCACGTAGTGTTTGATGGTACAGTGCAGAGGAATAATTGCTCTGTGTCTGACCACGGAAGAGTTTGATGAGACCTTGTAGAGGAATAATGACTCTGTGTCTGACCCCGGGAGTGTGTGATGGGACGGTGTGGATTGAGATTCACTCTGTGTCTGAACCCGGGGGTGTTTGATGGGACCTTGTAGTGGAATAATCATCCTGTGTCTTACCCCCGGAGTGTTTGATGGGACCGTGTAGAGGAATAATAACTCTGTGTCTGACCCCAGGAGAGTTTGATGGGGCCGTGTATAGGAATAATCACTCTGTGTCTGAATAACGGAAGTGTTTGATGTGACCTTGTAGAGGAATAATGACTCTGTGTCTGACACCGGGAGAGTTTGATCGGACCGTGTAGAGGAATAATCTCTCCGTGTCTGACCCCGGGAGTGTTTGATGGTACCGTGTAGAGGAATAATCTCCCTGTGTCTGACCCCGGGTGTGTGTGATTGGACGGTGAGGATTGAGATTCACTCTGTGTCTGACCCCGGGAGTGTTTGATGGGTCCGTGTAGAGGAATAATCTCTCTGTGTCTGACCCCGGGAGTGTTTGATGGTACCGTGTAGAGGAATAATCTCTCTGTGTCTGACCCCGGGTGTGTGTGATTGGACGGTGAGGATTGAGATTCACTCTGTGTCTGACCCCGGGAGTTTTTGATGGGACCGTGTAGAGGAATGATAACTCTGTGTCTGACCCCGGAAGTGTGTAATGGGACCGTGTAGAGGAATAATCACTCTGTGTCTGACCCCGGGAGTATATGATGGCACGGTGTGGATATAAATTCATTCTGTGTCTGACCCCGGGAGTGTTTGATGGTACCGTGTAGAGGAATAATCACTCTGTGTCTGACCCCGGGAGTGAGTGATGGGACGGCGTGGAGGGAGATTCACTCTGTGTCTGACCCCGAGTGTGTTTGATGGGACCGTATAGAGGAATAATCACTGTGTCTGACCCACGTAGTGTTTGATGGTACAGTGCAGAGGAATAATCGCTCTGTGTCTGACCACGGAAGAGTTTGATGAGACCTTGTAGAGGAATAATGACTCTGTGTCTGACCCCGGGAGTGTATGATGGGACGGTGTGGATTGAGATTCACTCTGTGTCTGACCCCGGGAGTGTTTGATGGGACCTTGTAGTGGAATAATCACCCTGTGTCTTACCCCCGGAGTGTTTGATGGGACCGTGTAGAGGAATAATCACTCTGTGTCTGACCCCGGGAGAGTTTGATGGGGCCGCGTAGAGGAAAAATCACTCTGTTTCTGACCCCGGGTATGTTTGATGGGACCGTGTAGAGGAATAATCACTCTGTATCTGACCCCGGGAATGTTTGATGGGACCGTGTAGAGGAATAATCACTCTGTGTCTGACCCCGGGACTGTGTGATGGGATGGCGTGGAGGGAGATTCACTCTGTGTCTGACCCCGGGATCGTTTGATGGGACCGTGTAGAGGAATAATCTCCCTGTGTCTGACCCCGGGTGTGTGTGATTGGACGGTGAGGATTGAGATTCACTCTGTGTCTGACCCCGGGAGTGTTTGATGGGTCCGTGTAGAGGAATAATCTCTCTGTGTCTGACCCCGGGAGTGTTTGATGGTACCGTGTAGAGGAATAATCTCTCTGTGTCTGACCCCGGGTGTGTGTGATTGGACGGTGAGGATTGAGATTCACTCTGTGTCTGACCCCGGGAGTTTTTGATGGGACCGTGTAGAGGAATGATAACTCTGTGTCTGACCCCGGAAGTGTGTAATGGGACCGTGTAGAGGAATAATCACTCTGTGTCTGACCCCGGGAGTATATGATGGCACGGTGTGGATATAAATTCATTCTGTGTCTGACCCCGGGAGTGTTTGATGGTACCGTGTAGAGGAATAATCACTCTGTGTCTGACCCCGGGAGTGTTTGATGGGACAGTGTAGAGGAATAATCAATCTGTGTCTGACCACGGGAGTGTGTGATGGGACGGTGTGTAGGGAGATTCACTCTGTTTCTGACCCCGGGAGAGTGTGATGGGCGGAGTAGAGGAATAATCACTCTGTGTCTGACCACCACGATCGTTTGATGGGACCGTGTAGAGGAATAATCACTCTGTGTCTGACCCCGGGAGAGTTTGATGGGGCCGCGTAGAGGAATAATCACTCTGTTTCTGACCCCGGGAATGTTTGATGGGATCGTGTAGAGGAATAATCTCTCTGTGTCTGACCCCGGGAGTGTGTGATGGGACCGTGTAGAGGAATAATCACACTGTGTCTGACCACGGGAGTGTGTGATGGGACGGTGTGAGGGAGATTCACTCTGCGTCTGACCCCGGGAGTGTTTGATGGGACCGTGTAGAGGAATAATCACACTGTGTCTGACCCTGGGAGTGTGTGATGGGACGGTGTGAGGGAGATTCACTCTGCGTCTGACCCAGGGAGTTTTTGATGGGACCGTGTAGAGGAATAATCACTCTGTGTCTGACCCAGGGAGTGTTTGATGGTACCGTGTAGAGGAATAATCACTCTGTGTCTGACCCCGGGAGTGAGTGATGGGACGGCGTGGAGGGAGATTCACTCTGTGTCTGACCCCGAGAGTGTTTGATGGGACCGTATAGAGGAATAATCACTGTGTCTGACCCACGTAGTGTTTGATGGTACAGTGCAGAGGAATAATTGCTCTGTGTCTGACCACGGAAGAGTTTGATGAGACCTTGTAGAGGAATAATGACTCTGTGTCTGACCCCGGGAGTGTGTGATGGGACGGTGTGGATTGAGATTCACTCTGTGTCTGAACCCGGGGGTGTTTGATGGGACCTTGTAGTTGAATAATCATCCTGTGTCTTACCCCCGGAGTGTTTGATGGGACCGTGTAGAGGAATAATAACTCTGTGTCTGACCCCAGGAGAGTTTGATGGGGCCGTGTATAGGAATAATCACTCTGTGTCTGAATAACGGAAGTGTTTGATGTGACCTTGTAGAGGAATAATGACTCTGTGTCTGACACCGGGAGAGTTTGATCGGACCGTGTAGAGGAATAATCTCTCCGTGTCTGACCCCGGGAGTGTTTGATGGTACCGTGTAGAGGAATAATCTCCCTGTGTCTGACCCCGGGTGTGTGTGATTGGACGGTGAGGATTGAGATTCACTCTGTGTCTGACCCCGGGAGTGTTTGATGGGTCCGTGTAGAGGAATAATCTCTCTGTGTCTGACCCCGGGAGTGTTTGATGGTACCGTGTAGAGGAATAATCACTCTGTGTCTGACCCAGGGAATGTTTGATGGGACCGTGTAGAGGAATAATCACTCTGTGTCTGACCCCGGGACTGTGTGATGGGATGGCGTGGAGGGAGATTCACTCTGTGTCTGACCCCGGGATCGTTTGATGGGACCGTGTAGAGGAATAATCTCCCTGTGTCTGACCCCGGGTGTGTGTGATTGGACGGTGAGGATTGAGATTCACTCTGTGTCTGACCCCGGGAGTGTTTGATGGGTCCGTGTAGAGGAATAATCTCTCTGTGTCTGACCCCGGGAGTGTTTGATGGTACCGTGTAGAGGAATAATCTCTCTGTGTCTGACCCCGGGTGTGTGTGATTGGACGGTGAGGATTGAGATTCACTCTGTGTCTGACCCCGGGAGTTTTTGATGGGACCGTGTAGAGGAATGATAACTCTGTGTCTGACCCCGGAAGTGTGTAATGGGACCGTGTAGAGGAATAATCACTCTGTGTCTGACCCCGGGAGTATATGATGGCACGGTGTGGATATAAATTCATTCTGTGTCTGACCCCGGGAGTGTTTGATGGTACCGTGTAGAGGAATAATCACTCTGTGTCTGACCCCGGGAGTGTTTGATGGGACAGTGTAGAGGAATAATCAATCTGTGTCTGACCACGGGAGTGTGTGATGGGACGGTGTGTAGGGAGATTCACTCTGTTTCTGACCCCGGGAGAGTGTGATGGGCGGAGTAGAGGAATAATCACTCTGTGTCTGACCACCACGATCGTTTGATGGGACCGTGTAGAGGAATAATCACTCTGTGTCTGACCCCGGGAGAGTTTGATGGGGCCGCGTAGAGGAATAATCACTCTGTTTCTGACCCCGGGAATGTTTGATGGGATCGTGTAGAGGAATAATCTCTCTGTGTCTGACCCCGGGAGTGTGTGATGGGACCGTGTAGAGGAATAATCACACTGTGTCTGACCACGGGAGTGTGTGATGGGACGGTGTGAGGGAGATTCACTCTGCGTCTGACCCCGGGAGTGTTTGATGGGACCGTGTAGAGGAATAATCACACTGTGTCTGACCCTGGGAGTGTGTGATGGGACGGTGTGAGGGAGATTCACTCTGCGTCTGACCCAGGGAGTTTTTGATGGGACCGTGTAGAGGAATAATCACTCTGTGTCTGACCCAGGGAGTGTTTGATGGTACCGTGTAGAGGAATAATCACTCTGTGTCTGACCCCGGGAGTGAGTGATGGGACGGCGTGGAGGGAGATTCACTCTGTGTCTGACCCCGAGAGTGTTTGATGGGACCGTATAGAGGAATAATCACTGTGTCTGACCCACGTAGTGTTTGATGGTACAGTGCAGAGGAATAATTGCTCTGTGTCTGACCACGGAAGAGTTTGATGAGACCTTGTAGAGGAATAATGACTCTGTGTCTGACCCCGGGAGTGTGTGATGGGACGGTGTGGATTGAGATTCACTCTGTGTCTGAACCCGGGGGTGTTTGATGGGACCTTGTAGTGGAATAATCATCCTGTGTCTTACCCCCGGAGTGTTTGATGGGACCGTGTAGAGGAATAATAACTCTGTGTCTGACCCCAGGAGAGTTTGATGGGGCCGTGTATAGGAATAATCACTCTGTGTCTGAATAACGGAAGTGTTTGATGTGACCTTGTAGAGGAATAATGACTCTGTGTCTGACACCGGGAGAGTTTGATCGGACCGTGTAGAGGAATAATCTCTCCGTGTCTGACCCCGGGAGTGTTTGATGGTACCGTGTAGAGGAATAATCTCCCTGTGTCTGACCCCGGGTGTGTGTGATTGGACGGTGAGGATTGAGATTCACTCTGTGTCTGACCCCGGGAGTGTTTGATGGGTCCGTGTAGAGGAATAATCTCTCTGTGTCTGACCCCCGGAGTGTTTGATGGTACCGTGTAGAGGAATAATCTCTCTGTGTCTGACCCCGGGTGTGTGTGATTGGACGGTGAGGATTGAGATTCACTCTGTGTCTGACCCCGGGAGTTTTTGATGGGACCGTGTAGAGGAATGATAACTCTGTGTCTGACCCCGGAAGTGTGTAATGGGACCGTGTAGAGGAATAATCACTCTGTGTCTGACCCCGGGAGTATATGATGGCACGGTGTGGATATAAATTCATTCTGTGTCTGACCCCGGGAGTGTTTGATGGTACCGTGTAGAGGAATAATCACTCTGTGTCTGACCCCGGGAGTGAGTGATGGGACGGCGTGGAGGGAGATTCACTCTGTGTCTGACCCCGAGTGTGTTTGATGGGACCGTATAGAGGAATAATCACTGTGTCTGACCCACGTAGTGTTTGATGGTACAGTGCAGAGGAATAATCGCTCTGTGTCTGACCACGGAAGAGTTTGATGAGACCTTGTAGAGGAATAATGACTCTGTGTCTGACCCCGGGAGTGTATGATGGGACGGTGTGGATTGAGATTCACTCTGTGTCTGACCCCGGGAGTGTTTGATGGGACCTTGTAGTGGAATAATCACCCTGTGTCTTACCCCCGGAGTGTTTGATGGGACCGTGTAGAGGAATAATCACTCTGTGTCTGACCCCGGGAGAGTTTGATGGGGCCGCGTAGAGGAAAAATCACTCTGTTTCTGACCCCGGGTATGTTTGATGGGACCGTGTAGAGGAATAATCACTCTGTATCTGACCCCGGGAATGTTTGATGGGACCGTGTAGAGGAATAATCACTCTGTGTCTGACCCCGGGACTGTGTGATGGGACGGCGTGGAGGGAGATTCACTCTGTGTCTGACCCCGGGATCGTTTGATGGGACCGTGTAGAGGAATAATCACTCTGTGTCTGACCCCGGGAGAGTGTGATGTGCGGAGTAGAGGAATAATCACTCTGTGTCTGACCACCAGGATCGTTTGATGGGACCGTGTAGAAGAATAATCACTCTGTGTCTGACCCCGGGAGAGTTTGATGGGGCCGCGTAGAGGAATAATCACTCTGTTTCTGACCCCGGGAATGTTTGATGGGACCGTGTAGAGGAATAATCTCTCTGTGTCTGACCCCGGGAGTGTGTGATGGGACCGTGTAGAGGAATAATCACACTGTGTCTGACCACGGGAGTGTGTGATGGGACGGTGTGAGGGAGATTCACTCTGCGTCTGACCCCGGGAGTGTTTGATGGGACCGTGTAGAGGAATAATCACACTGTGTCTGACACTGGGAGTGTGTGATGGGACGGTGTGAGGGAGATTCACTCTGCGTCTGACCCCGGGAGTTTTTGATGGGACCGTGTAGAGGAATAATCACTCTGTGTCTGACCCCGGGAGTGTGTGATGGGACGGTGTGTATTGTGATTCACTCTGCGTCTGACCCCGGGAGTGTTTGATTGGACCGTGTGGAGGGAGATTCACTCTGTGTCTGACCCCGGAAGTGTGTGATGGGACCGTGTAGAGGAATAATCACTCTGTGTCTGACCCCGGGAGTTTATGTTGGCACGGTGTGGATATAAATTCATTCTGTGTCTGACCCCGGGAGTGTTTGATGGTACCGTGTAGAGGAATAATCACTCTGTGTCTGACCCCGGGAGTGAGTGATGGGACGGCGTGGAGGGAGATTCACTCTGTGTCTGACCTCGGGAGTGTTTGATTGGACCGTGTAGAGGAAAAATCACTCTGTGTCCGACCTCGGGAGTGTGAGATGGGACGGTGTGGAGGGAGATTCACTCTGAGCCTAACACCGGGAGAGTGTGATGGGCGGTGTAGAGGAATAATCACTCTGTGGCTGACCCCGGGAATGTTTGATGGGACCGTGTAGAGGAATAATCTCTCTGTGTCTGACCCTGGGAGTGTGTGATGGGACGGTGTGAAGGAGATTCACTCTGCGTCTGACCCAGGGAGTTTTTGATGGGACCGTGTAGAGGAATAATCACTCTGTGTCTGACCCCGGGAGTGTTTGATGGTACCGTGTAGAGGAATAATCACTCTGTGTCTGACCCCGGGAGTGAGTGATGGGACGGCGTGGAGGGAGATTCACTCTGTGTCTGACCCCGAGAGTGTTTGATGGGACCGTATAGAGGAATAATCACTGTGTCTGACCCACGTAGTGTTTGATGGTACAGTGCAGAGGAATAATTGCTCTGTGTCTGACCACGGAAGAGTTTGATGAGACCTTGTAGAGGAATAATGACTCTGTGTCTGACCCCGGGAGTGTGTGATGGGACGGTGTGGATTGAGATTCACTCTGTGTCTGAACCCGGGGGTGTTTGATGGGACCTTGTAGTGGAATAATCACCCTGTGTCTTACCCCCGGAGTGTTTGATGGGACCGTGTAGAGGAATAATAACTCTGTGTCTGACCCCAGGAGAGTTTGATGGGGCCGTGTAGAGGAATAATCACTCTGTGTCTGAATAACGGAAGTGTTTGATGTGACCTTGTAGAGGAATAATGACTCTGTGTCTGACACCGGGAGAGTTTGATCGGACCGTGTAGAGGAATAATCTCTCTGTGTCTGACCCCGGGAGTGTTTGATGGTACCGTGTAGAGGAATAATCTCCCTGTGTCTGACCCCGGGTGTGTGTGATTGGACGGTGAGGATTGAGATTCACTCTGTGTCTGACCCCGGGAGTGTTTGATGGGTCCGTGTAGAGGAATAATCTCTCTGTGTCTGACCCCGGGAGTGTTTGATGGTACCGTGTAGAGGAATAATCTCTCTGTGTCTGACCCCGGGTGTGTGTGATTGGACGGTAAGGATTGAGATTCACTCTGTGTCTGACCCCGGGAGTTTTTGATGGGACCGTGTAGAGGAATGATAACTCTGTTTCTGACCCCGGAAGTGTGTAATGGGACCGTGTAGAGGAATAATCCTGGTGGTCAGACATAGAGTGATTAGAGTGTGTCTGACCCCGGGAGTTTATGATGGCACGGTGTGGATATAAATTCATTCTGTGTCTGACCCCGGGAGTGTTTGATGGTACCGTGTAGAGGAATAATCACTCTGTGTCTGACCCCGGGAGTGAGTGATGGGACGGCGTGGAGGGAGATTCACTCTGTGTCTGACCCCGAGTGTGTTTGATGGGACCGTATAGAGGAATAATCACTGTGTCTGACCCACGTAGTGTTTGATGGTACAGTGCAGAGGAATAATCGCTCTGTGTCTGACCACGGAAGAGTTTGATGAGACCTTGTAGAGGAATAATGACTCTGTGTCTGACCCCGGGAGTGTATGATGGGACGGTGTGGATTGAGATTCACTCTGTGTCTGACCCCGGGAGTGTTTGATGGGACCTTGTAGTGGAATAATCACCCTGTGTCTTACCCCCGGAGTGTTTGATGGGACCGTGTAGAGGAATAATCACTCTGTGTCTGACCCCGGGAGAGTTTGATGGGGCCGCGTAGAGGAAAAATCACTCTGTTTCTGACCCCGGGTATGTTTGATGGGACCGTGTAGAGGAATAATCACTCTGTATCTGACCCCGGGAATGTTTGATGGGACCGTGTAGAGGAATAATCACTCTGTGTCTGACCCCGGGACTGTGTGATGGGACGGCGTGGAGGGAGATTCACTCTGTGTCTGACCCCGGGATCGTTTGATGGGACCGTGTAGAGGAATAATCACACTGTGTCTGACCCCGGGAGAGTGTGATGTGCGGAGTAGAGGAATAATCACTCTGTGTCTGACCACCAGGATCGTTTGATGGGACCGTGTAGAGGAATAATCACTCTGTGTCTGACCCCGGGAGAGTTTGATGGGGCCGCGTAGAGGAATAATCACTCTGTTTCTGACCCCGGGAATGTTTGATGGGACCGTGTAGAGGAATAATCTCTCTGTGTCTGACCCCGGGAGTGTGTGATGGGACCGTGTAGAGGAATAATCACACTGTGTCTGACCACGGGAGTGTGTGATGGGACGGTGTGAGGGAGATTCACTCTGCGTCTGACCCCGGGAGTGTTTGATGGGACCGTGTAGAGGAATAATCACACTGTGTCTGACACTGGGAGTGTGTGATGGGACGGTGTGAGGGAGATTCACTCTGCGTCTGACCCCGGGAGTTTTTGATGGGACCGTGTAGAGGAATAATCACTCTGTGTCTGACCCCGGGAGTGTGTGATGGGACGGTGTGTATTGAGATTCACTCTGCGTCTGACCCCGGGTGTGTTTGATTGGACCGTGTGGAGGGAGATTCACTCTGTGTCTGACCCCGGAAGTGTGTGATGGGACCGTGTAGAGGAATAATCACTCTGTGTCTGACCCCGGGAGTTTATGTTGGCACGGTGTGGATATAAATTCATTCTGTGTCTGACCCCGGGAGTGTTTGATGGTACCGTGTAGAGGAATAATCACTCTGTGTCTGACCCCGGGAGTGAGTGATGGGACTGCGTGGAGGGAGATTCACTCTGTGTCTGACCTCGGGAGTGTTTGATTGGACCGTGTAGAGGAAAAATCACTCTGTGTCCGACCTCGGGAGTGTGAGATGGAACGGTGTGGAGGGAGATTCACTCTGTGCCTAACACCGGGAGAGTGTGATGGGCGGTGTAGAGGAATAATCACTCTGTGGCTGACCCCGGGAATGTTTGATGGGACCGTGTAGAGGAATAATCTCTCTGTGTCTGACCCAGGGAGTGTATGATGGGACGGTGTGGATATAAATTCACTCTGTGTCTGACCCCGGGAGTGATTGATGGGACCGTGTAGAGGAATAATCAGTCTGTGTCTGACCCGGGAGTGTGTGTTGGGACGATTTGGAGGGAGATTCACTCTGTGTCTGACCCCGGGAGTGATTGATGGGACCGTGTAGAGGAATAATCATTCTGTGTCTGACCCAGGGAGAGTTTGATGGGGCCGCGTAGAGGAATAATCACTCTGTTTCTGACCCCGGGATTGTTTGATGGGACCTTGTAGAGGAATAATCACTCTGTGTCTGACCCCGGGAGTGTGTGATGGGACCGTGTAGAGGAATAATCACACTGTGTCTGACCACGGGAGTATCTGATGGGACGGTGTGAGGGAGATTCACTCTGCGTCTGACCCCGGGAGAGTGTGATGGGCGTTGTAGAGGAATAATCACTCTGTGGCTGACCCCGGGAGTGTTTGATGGGACCGTGTAGAGGAATAATCACTCTGTGTCTGACCCAGGGAGGGTATGATGGGACGGTGTGGATATAAATTCACTCTGTGTCTGACCCCGGGAGTGTTTGATGGGACAGTATAGAGGAATAATCAATCTGTGTCTGACCACGGGAGTGTGTGATGGGACGGGGTGTAGGGAGATTCACTCTGTTTCTGACCCCGGGAGAGTGTGATGGGCGGAGTAGAGGAATAATCACTCTGTGTCTGTCCACCAGGATCGTTTGATGGGACCGTGTAGAGGAATACTCACTCTGTGTCTGACCCCGGGAGAGTTTGATGGGGCCGCGTAGAGGAATAATCACTCTGTTTCTGACCCCGGGAATGTTTGATGGGACCGTGTAGAGGAATAATCTCTCTGTGTCTGACCCCGAGAGTGTGTGATGGGACCGTGTAGAGGAATAATCACACTGTGTCTGACCACGGGAGTGTGTGATGGGATGGTGTGAGGGAGATTCACTCTGCGTCTGACCCCGGGAGTGTTTGATGGGACCGTGTAGAGGAATAATCACACTGTGTCTGACCCTGGGAGTGTGTGATGGGACTGTGTGTATTGAGATTCACTCTGCGTCTGACCCCGGGAGTGTTTGATTGGACCGTGTGGAGGGAGATTCACTCTGTGTCTGACCCCGGGAGTGTTTGATGGTACCGTGTAGAGGAATAATCACTCTGTGTCTGACCCCGGGAGTGTGTGATGGGACGGCGTGGAGGGAGATTCACTCTGTGTCTGACCCCGAGAGTGTTTGATGGTACAGTGCAGAGGAATAATCGCTCTGTGTCTGACCACGGAAGAGTTTGATGAGACCTTGTAGAGGAATAATGACTCTGTGTCTGACCCCGGGAGTGTGTGATGGGACGGTGTGGATTGAGATTCACTCTGTGTCTGAACCCGGGGGTGTTTGATGGGACCTTGTAGTGGAATAATCACCCTGTGTCTTACCCCCGGAGTGTTTGATGGGACCGTGTAGAGGAATAATAACTCTGTGTCTGACCCCAGGAGAGTTTGATGGGGCCGTGTAGAGGAATAATCACTCTGTGTCTGAATAACGGAAGTGTTTGATGTGACCTTGTAGAGGAATAATGACTCTGTGTCTGACACCGGGAGAGTTTGATCGGACCGTGTAGAGGAATAATCTCTCTGTGTCTGACCCCGGGAGTGTTTGATGGTACCGTGTAGAGGAATAATCTCCCTGTGTCTGACCCCGGGTGTGTGTGATTGGACGGTGAGGATTGAGATTCACTCTGTGGCTGACCCCGGGAATGTTTGATGGGACCGTGTAGAGGAATAATCTCTCTGTGTCTGACCCAGGGAGTGTATGATGGGACGGTGTGGATATAAATTCACTCTGTGTCTGACCCCGGGAGTGTTTGATGGTACCGTGTAGAGGAATAATCACTCTGTGTCTGACCCCGGGAGTGAGTGATGGGACGGCGTGGAGGGAGATTCACTCTGTGTCTGAACCCGAGTGTGTTTGATGGGACCGTATAGAGGAATAATCACTGTGTCTGACCCACGTAGTGTTTGATGGTACAGTGCAGAGGAATAATCGCTCTGTGTCTGACCACGGAAGAGTTTGATGAGACCGTGTAGAGGAATAATCACTCTGTGTCTGACCCCGGGACTGTGTGATGGGACGGCGTGGAGGGAGATTCACTCTGTGTCTGACCCCGGGATCGTTTGATGGGACCGTGTAGAGGAATAATCACTCTGTGTCTGACCCCGGGAGAGTGTGATGGGGCCGCGTAGAGGAATAATCACTCTGTTTCTGACCCCGGGAATGTGTGATGGGACGGTGTGAGGGAGATTCACTCTGCGTCTGACCCCGGGAGTGTTTGATTGGACCGTGTGGAGGGAGATTCACTCTGTGTCTGACCCCGGGAGTGTTTGATGGTACCGTGTAGAGGAATAATCTCTCTGTGTCTGACCCCGGGAGTGAGTGATGGGACGGCGTGGAGGGAGATTCACTCTGTGTCTGACCCCGAGAGTGTTTGATGGGACCGTATAGAGGAATAATCACTGTGTCTGACCCACGTAGTGTTTGATGGTACAGTGCAGAGGAATAATTGCTCTGTGTCTGACCACGGAAGAGTTTGATGAGACCTTGTAGAGGAATAATGACTCTGTGTCTGACCCCGGGAGTGTGTGATGGGACGGTGTGGATTGAGATTCACTCTGTGTCTGAACCCGGGGGTGTTTGATGGGACCTTGTAGTGGAATAATCACCTTGTGTCTTACCCCCGGAGTGTTTGATGGGACCGTGTAGAGGAATAATAACTCTGTGTCTGACCCCAGGAGAGTTTGATGGGGCCGTGTAGAGGAATAATCTCTCTGTGTCTGAATAACGGAAGTGTTTGATGTGACCTTGTAGAGGAATAATGACTCTGTGTCTGACACCGGGAGAGTTTGATCGGACCGTGTAGAGGAATAATCTCTCTCTGTCTGACCCCGGGAGTGTTTGATGGTACCGTGTAGAGGAATAATCTCCCTGTGTCTGACCCCGGGTGTGTGTGATTGGACGGTGAGGATTGAGATTCACTCTGTGTCTGACCCCGGGAGTGTTTGATGGGTCCGTGTAGAGGAATAATCTCTCTGTGTCTGACCCCGGGAGTGTTTGATGGTACCGTGTAGAGGAATAATCTCTCTGTGTCTGACCCCGGGTGTGTGTGATTGGACGGTGAGGATTGAGATTCACTCTGTGTCTGACCCCGGGAGTTTTTGATGGGACCGTGTAGAGGAATGATAACTCTGTGTCTGACCCCGGAAGTGTGTAATGGGACCGTGTAGAGGAATAATCACTCTGTGTCTGACCCCGGGAGTTTATGATGGCACGGTGTGGATATAAATTCATTCTGTGTCTGACCCCGGGAGTGTTTGATGGTACCGTGTAGAGGAATAATCACTCTGTGTCTGACCCCGGGAGTGAGTGATGGGACGGCGTGGAGGGAGATTCACTCTGTGTCTGACCCCGAGTGTGTTTGATGGGACCGTATAGAGGAATAATCACTGTGTCTGACCCACGTAGTGTTTGATGGTACAGTGCAGAGGAATAATCGCTCTGTGTCTGACCACGGAAGAGTTTGATGAGACCTTGTAGAGGAATAATGACTCTGTGTCTGACCCCGGGAGTGTATGATGGGACGGTGTGGATTGAGATTCACTCTGTGTCTGACCCCGGGAGTGTTTGATGGGACCTTGTAGAGGAATAATCACCCTGTGTCTTACCCCCGGAGTGTTTGATGGGACCGTGTAGAGGAATAATCACTCTGTGTCTGACCCCGGGAGAGTGTGATGGGGCCGCGTAGAGGAAAAATCACTCTGTTTCTGACCCCGGGTATGTTTGATGGGACCGTGTAGAGGAATAATCACTCTGTATCTGACCCCGGGAATGTTTGATGGGACCGTGTAGAGGAATAATCACTCTGTGTCTGACCCCGGGACTGTGTGATGGGACGGCGTGGAGGGAGATTCACTCTGTGTCTGACCCCGGGATCGTTTGATGGGACCGTGTAGAGGAATAATCACTTTGTGTCTGACCCCGGGAGAGTTTGATGGGGCCGTGTAGAGGAATAATCACTCTGTGTCTGAATAACGGAAGTGTTTGATGTGACCTTGTAGAGGAATAATGACTCTGTGTCTGACACCGGGAGAGTTTGATCGGACCGTGTAGAGGAATAATCTCTCTGTGTCTGACCCCGGGAGTGTTTGATGGTACCGTGTAGAGGAATAATCTCCCTGTGTCTGACCCCGGGTGTGTGTGATTGGACGGTGAGGATTGAGATTCACTCTGTGGCTGACCCCGGGAATGTTTGATGGGACCGTGTAGAGGAATAATCTCTCTGTGTCTGACCCAGGGAGTGTATGATGGGACGGTGTGGATATAAATTCACTCTGTGTCTGACCCCGGGAGTGTTTGATGGTACCGTGTAGAGGAATAATCACTCTGTGTCTGACCCCGGGAGTGAGTGATGGGACGGCGTGGAGGGAGATTCACTCTGTGTCTGACCCCGAGTGTGTTTGATGGGACCGTATAGAGGAATAATCACTGTGTCTGACCCACGTAGTGTTTGATGGTACAGTGCAGAGGAATAATCGCTCTGTGTCTGACCACGGAAGAGTTTGATGAGACCGTGTAGAGGAATAAGCACTCTGTGTCTGACCCCGGGACTGTGTGATGGGACGGCGTGGAGGGAGATTCACTCTGTGTCTGACCCCGGGATCGTTTGATGGGACCGTGTAGAGGAATAATCACTCTGTGTCTGACCCCGGGAGAGTGTGATGGGGCCGCGTAGAGGAATAATCACTCTGTTTCTGACCCCGGGAATGTTTGATGGGACCGTGTAGAGGAATAATCTCTCTGTGTCTGACCCCGGGAGTGTGTGATGGGACCGTGTAGAGGAATAATCACACTGTGTCTGACCACGGGAGTGTGTGATGGGACGGTGTGAGGGAGATTCACTCTGCGTCTGACCCCGGGAGTGTTTGATTGGACCGTGTGGAGGGAGATTCACTCTGTGTCTGACCCCGGGAGTGTTTGATGGTACCGTGTAGAGGAATAATCACTCTGTGTCTGACCCCGGGAGTGAGTGATGGGACGGCGTGGAGGGAGATTCACTCTGTGTCTGACCCCGAGAGTGTTTGATGGGACCGTATAGAGGAATAATCACTGTGTCTGACCCACGTAGTGTTTGATGGGACCGTGTAGAGGAATAATCACTCTGTGTCTGACCCCGGGAGAGTTTGATGGGGCCGCGTAGAGGAATAATCACTCTGTTTCTGACCCCGGGAATGTTTGATGGGACCGTGTAGAGGAATAATCACTCTGTATCTGACCCCGGGAATGTTTGATGGGACCGTGTAGAGGAATAATCACTCTGTGTCTGACCCCGGGACTGTGTGATGGGACGGCGTGGAGGGAGATTCACTCTGTGTCTGACCCCGGGATCGTTTGATGGGACCGTGTAGAGGAATAATCACTCTGTGTCTGACCCCGGGAGAGTATGATGGGGCCGCGTAGAGGAATAATCACTCTGTTTCTGACCCCGGGAATGTTTGATGGGACCGTGTAGAGGAATAATCACTCTGTTTCTGACCCCGGGAATGTTTGATGGGGCCGTGTAGAGGAATAATCACTCTAGGTCTGACCCCGGGACTGTGTGATGGGACGGCGTGGAGGGAGATTCACTCTGTGTCTGACCCCGGGAGTGTTTGATGGGACCGTGTAGAGGAATAATCACTGTGTGTCTGACCCCGGCAGAGTGTGATGGGACAGTGTTGAAGGAGATTCACCCTGTGTCTGACACCGGGAGAGTGTGATGGTACCGTGTAGAGGAATAATAACTCTGTGTCTGACCACGGAAGAGTTTGATGAGACCTTGTAGAGGAATAATGACTCTGTGTCTGACACCGGGATTGTTTGATGGGACCGTGTAGAGGAATAATCTCTCTGTGTCTGACCGCGGGAGTGTTTGACGGTACCGTGTAGAGGAATAATCTCTCTGTGTCTGACCCCGGGAGTGTGTGATGGGACGGTGTGGAGGGAGATTCAGTCTGTGTCTGACACCGGGAGTGTTTGATGGGACCGTGTAGAGGAATAATCACAGTGTGTCTGACCACGGGAGTGTGTGATGGGACGGTGTGGAGGGAGATTCACTCTGTGTCTGACCTCGGGAGTGTTTGATTGGACCGTGTAGAGGAAAAATCACTCTGTGTCTGACCTAGGGAGTGTGAGATGGGACGGTGTGGAGGGAGATTCACTCTGTGCCTAACACCGGGAGAGTGTGATAGGCGGTGTAGAGGAATAATCTCTCTGTGTCTGTCCCCGGGTGTGTGTGATTGGACGGTGAGGATTGAGATTCACTCTGTGTCTGACCCCGGGAGTTTATGATGGCACGGTGTGGATATAAATTCATTCTGTGCCTGACCCCGGGAGTGTTTGATGGTACCGTGTAGAGGAATAATCACTCTGTGTCTGACCCCGGGAGTGAGTGATGGGACGGCGTGGAGGGAGATTCACTCTTTGTCTGACCCCGAGAGTGTTTGAGGGGACCGTATAGAGGAATAATCACTGTGTCTGACCCACGTAGTGTTTGATGGTACAGTGCAGAGGAATAATCGCTCTGTGTCTGACCACGGAAGAGTTTGATGAGACCTTGTAGAGGAATAATGACTCTGTGTCTGACCCCGGGAGTGTGTGATGGGACGGTGTGGATTGAGATTCACTCTGTGTCTGACCCCGGGAGTGTTTGATGGGACCTTGTAGTGGGATAATCACCCTGTGTCTTACCCCCGGAGTGTTTGATGGGACCGTGTAGAGGAATAATCACTCTGTGTCTGACCCCGGGAGAGTTTGATGGGGCCGCGTAGAGGAATAATCACTCTGTTTCTGACCCCGGGAATGTTTGATGGGACCGTGTAGAGGAATAATCACTCTCTATCTGACCCCGGGAATGTTTGATGGGACCGTGTAGAGGAATAATCACTCTGTGTCTGACCCCGGGACTGTGTGATGGGACGGCGTGGAGGGAGATTCACTCTGTGTCTGACCCCGGGATCGTTTGAGGGGACCGTGTAGAGGAATAATCACTCTGTGTCTGACCCCGGGAGAGTTTGATGGGGCCGCGTAGAGTAATAATCACTCTGTTTCTGACCCCGGGAATGTTTGATGGGACCGTGTAGAGGAATAATCACTCTGTGTCTGACCCCGGGAGTGTTTGATGGGACCGTGTAGAGGAATAATCACTGTGTGTCTGACCCCGGCAGAGTGTGATGGGACAGTGTTGAAGGAGATTCACCCTGTGTCTGACACCGGGAGAGTGTGATGGTACCGTGTAGAGGAATAATTACTCTGTGTCTGACCACGGAAGAGTTTGATGAGACCTTGTAGAGGAATAATGACTCTGTGTCTGACACCGGGATTGTTTGATGGGACCGTGTAGAGGAATAATCTCTCTGTGTCTGACCGCGGGAGTGTTTGACGGTACCGTGTAGAGGAATAATCTCTCTGTGTCTGACCCCGGGAGTGTGTGATGGGACGGTGTGGAGGGAGATTCAGTCTGTGTCTGACACCGGGAGTGTTTGATGGGACCGTGTAGAGGAATAATCACAGTGTGTCTGACCACGGGAGTGTGTGATGGGACGGTGTGGAGGGAGATTCACTCTGTGTCTGACCTCGGGAGTGTTTGATTGGACCGTGTAGAGGAAAAATCACTCTGTGTCTGACCTAGGGAGTGTGAGATGGGACGGTGTGGAGGGAGATTCACTCTGTGCCTAACACCGGGAGAGTGTGATAGGTGGTGTAGAGGAATAATCTCTCTGTGTCTGTCCCCGGGTGTGTGTGATTGGACGGTGAGGATTGAGATTCACTCTGTGTCTGACCCCGGGAGTTTTTGATGGGACCGTGTAGAGGAATGATAACTCTGTGTCTGACCCCGGAAGTGTGTGATGGGACCGTGTAGAGGAATAATCACTCTGTGTCTGACCCCGGGAGTTTATGATGGCACGGTGTGGATATAAATTTATTCTGTGTCTGACCCCGGGAGTGTTTGATGGCACCGTGTAGAGAAATAATCACTCTGTGTCTGACCCCGGGAGTGAGTGATGGGACGGCGTGGAGGGAGATTCACTCTGTGTCTGACCCCGAGAGTGTTTGATGGGACCGTATAGAGGAATAATCACTGTGTCTGACCCACGTAGTGTTTGATGGTACAGTGCAGAGGAATAATCGCTCTGTGTCTGACCACGGAAGAGTTTGATGAGACCTTGTAGAGGAATAATGACTCTGTGTCTGACCCCGGGAGTGTGTGATTGGACGGTGTGGATTGAGATTCACTCTGTGTCTGACCCCGGGAGTGTTTGATGGGTCCGTGTAGAGGAATAATCTCTCTGTGTCTGACCCCGGGTGTGTGTGATTGGACGGTGAGGATTGAGATTCACTCTGTGTCTGACCCCGGGAGTTTATGATGGCACGGTGTGGATATAAATTCATTCTGTGCCTGACCCCGGGAGTGTTTGATGGTACCGTGTAGAGGAATAATCACTCTGTGTCTGACCCCGGGAGTGAGTGATGGGACGGCGTGGAGGGAGATTCACTCTGTGTCTGACCCCGAGAGTGTTTGATGGGACCGTATAGAGGAATAATCACTGTGTCTGACCCACGTAGTGTTTGATGGTACAGTGCAGAGGAATAATCGCTCTGTGTCTGACCACGGAAGAGTTTGATGAGACCTTGTAGAGGAATAATGACTCTGTGTCTGACCCCGGGAGTGTGTGATGGGACGCTGTGGATTGAGATTCACTCTGTGTCTGACCCCGGGAGTGTTTGATGGGACCGTGTAGAGGAATAATCACTCTGTGTCTGACCCCGGGAGAGTTTGATGGGGCCGCGTAGAGGAATAATCACTCTGTTTCTGACCCCGGGAATGTTTGATGGGACCGTGTAGAGGAATAATCACTCTGTGTCTGACCCCGGGACTGTGTGATGGGACGGCGTGGAGGGAGATTCACTCTGTGTCTGACCCCGGGATCGTTTGATGGGACCGTGTAGAGGAATAATCACTCTGTGTCTGACCCCGGGAGAGTTTGATGGGGCCGCGTAGAGGAATAATCACTCTGTTTCTGACCCCGGGAATGTTTGATTAGACCGTGTAGAGGAATAATCACTCTGTTTCTGACCCCGGGAATGTTTGATGGGACCGTGTAGAGGAATAATCACTCTGTGTCTGACCCCGGGACTGTGTGATGGGACGGCGTGGAGGGAGATTCACTCTGTGTCTGGCCCAGGGAGTGTTTGATGGGACCTTGTAGAGGAATAATCACTGTGTGTCTGACCCCGGCAGAGTGTGATGGGACAGTGTTGAAGGAGTTTCACCCTGTGTCTGACACAGGGAGAGTGTGATGGTACCGTGTAGAGGAATAATAACTCTGTGTCTGACCACGGAAGAGTTTGATGAGACCTTGTAGAGGAATAATGTCTCTGTGTCTGACACCGGGATTGTTTGATGGGACCGTGTAGAGGAATAATCTCTCTGTGTCTGACCGCGGGAGTGTTTGACGGTACCGTGTAGAGGAATAATCTCTCTGTGTCTGACCCCGGGAGTGTGTGATGGGACGGTGTGGAGGGAGATTCAGTCTGTGTCTGACACCGGGAGTGTTTGATGGGACCGTGTAGAGGAATAATCACAGTGTGTCTGACCACGGGAGTGTGTGATGGGACGGTGTGGAGGGAGATTCACTCTGTGTCTGACCTCGGGAGTGTTTGATTGGACCGTGTAGAGGAAAAATCACTCTGTGTCTGACCTCGGGAGTGTGAGATGGGACGGTGTGGAGGGAGATTCACTCTCTGCCTAACACCGGGAGAGTGTGATAGGCGGTGTAGAGGAATAATCTCTCTGTGTCTGACCCCGGGTGTGTGTGATTGGACGGTGAGGATTGAGATTCACTCTGTGTCTGACCCCGGGAGTTTTTGATGGGACCGTGTAGAGGAATGATAACTCTGTGTCTGACCCCGGAAGTGTGTGATGGGACCGTGTAGAGGAATAATCACTCTGTGTCTGACCCCGGGAGTTTATGATGGCACGGTGTGGATATAAATTTATTCTGTGTCTGACCCCGGGAGTGTTTGATGGCACCGTGTAGAGAAATAATCACTCTGTGTCTGACCCCGGGAGTGAGTGATGGGACGGCGTGGAGGGAGATTCACTCTGTGTCTGACCCCGAGAGTGTTTGATGGGACCGTATAGAGGAATAATCACTGTGTCTGACCCACGTAGTGTTTGATGGTACAGTGCAGAGGAATAATCGCTCTGTGTCTGACCACGGAAGAGTTTGATGAGACATTGTAGAGGAATAATGACTCTGTGTCTGACCCCGGGAGTGTGTGATTGGACGGTGAGGATTGAGATTCACTCTGTGTCTGACCCCGGGAGTGTTTGATGGGTCCGTGTAGAGGAATCATCTCTCTGTGTCTGACCCCGGGAGTGTTTGATGGTACCGTGTAGAGGAATAATCTCTCTGTGTCTGACCCCGGGTGTGTGTGATTGGACGGTGAGGATTGAGATTCACTCTGTGTCTGACCCCGGGAGTTTATGATGGCACGGTGTGGATATAAATTCATTCTGTGCCTGACCCCGGGAGTGTTTGATGGTACCGTGTAGAGGAATAATCACTCTGTGTCTGACCCCGGGAGTGAGTGATGGGACGGCGTGGAGGGAGATTCACTCCGTGTCTGACCCCGAGAGTGTTTGATGGGACCGTATAGAGGAATAATCACTGTGTCTGACCCACGTAGTGTTTGATGGTACAGTGCAGAGGAATAATCGCTCTGTGTCTGACCAGGGAAGAGTTTGATGAGACCTTGTAGAGGAATAATGACTCTGTGTCTGACCCCGGGAGTGTGTGATGGGACGCTGTGGATTGAGATTCAATCTGTGTCTGACCCCGGGAGTGTTTGATGGGACCTTGTAGTGGAATAATCACCCTGTGTCTTACCCCCGGAGTGTTTGATGGGACCGTGTAGAGGAATAATCACTCTGTGTCTGACCCAGGGAGAGTTTGATGGGGCCGCGTAGAGGAATAATCACTCTGTTTCTGACCCCGGGAATGTTTGATGGGACCGTGTAGAGGAATAATAACTCTGTGTCTGACCACGGAAGAGTTTGATGAGACCTTGTAGAGGAATAATGACTCTGTGTCTGACACCGGGATTGTTTGATGGGACCGTGTAGAGGAATAATCTCTCTGTGTCTGACCGCGGGAGTGTTTGACGGTACCGTGTAGAGGAATAATCTCTCTGTGTCTGACCCCGGGAGTGTGTGATGGGACGGTGTGGAGGGAGATTCAGTCTGTGTCTGACACCGGGAGTGTTTGATGGGACCGTGTAGAGGAATAATCACAGTGTGTCTGACCACGGGAGTGTGTGATGGGACGGTGTGGAGGGAGATTCACTCTGTGTCTGACCTCGGGAGTGTTTGATTGGACCGTGTAGAGGAAAAATCACTCTGTGTCTGACCTAGGGAGTGTGAGATGGGACGGTGTGGAGGGAGATTCACTCTGTGCCTAACACCGGGAGAGTGTGATAGGCGGTGTAGAGGAATAATCTCTCTGTGTCTGTCCCCGGGTGTGTGTGATTGGACGGTGAGGATTGAGATTCACTCTGTGTCTGACCCCGGGAGTTTATGATGGCACGGTGTGGATATAAATTCATTCTGTGCCTGACCCCGGGAGTGTTTGATGGTACCGTGTAGAGGAATAATCACTCTGTGTCTGACCCCGGGAGTGAGTGATGGGACGGCGTGGAGGGAGATTCACTCTTTGTCTGACCCCGAGAGTGTTTGAGGGGACCGTATAGAGGAATAATCACTGTGTCTGACCCACGTAGTGTTTGATGGTACAGTGCAGAGGAATAATCGCTCTGTGTCTGACCACGGAAGAGTTTGATGAGACCTTGTAGAGGAATAATGACTCTGTGTCTGACCCCGGGAGTGTGTGATGGGACGGTGTGGATTGAGATTCACTCTGTGTCTGACCCCGGGAGTGTTTGATGGGACCTTGTAGTGGGATAATCACCCTGTGTCTTACCCCCGGAGTGTTTGATGGGACCGTGTAGAGGAATAATCACTCTGTGTCTGACCCCGGGAGAGTTTGATGGGGCCGCGTAGAGGAATAATCACTCTGTTTCTGACCCCGGGAATGTTTGATGGGACCGTGTAGAGGAATAATCACTCTCTATCTGACCCCGGGAATGTTTGATGGGACCGTGTAGAGGAATAATCACTCTGTGTCTGACCCCGGGACTGTGTGATGGGACGGCGTGGAGGGAGATTCACTCTGTGTCTGACCCCGGGATCGTTTGAGGGGACCGTGTAGAGGAATAATCACTCTGTGTCTGACCCCGGGAGAGTTTGATGGGGCCGCGTAGAGTAATAATCACTCTGTTTCTGACCCCGGGAATGTTTGATGGGACCGTGTAGAGGAATAATCACTCTGTTTCTGACCCCGGGAATGTTTGATGGGGCCGTGTAGAGGAATAATCACTCTGGGTCTGACCCCGGGACTGTGTGATGGGACGGCGTGGAGGGAGATTCACTCTGTGTCTGACCCCGGGAGTGTTTGATGGGACCGTGTAGAGGAATAATCACTGTGTGTCTGACCCCGGCAGAGTGTGATGGGACAGTGTTGAAGGAGATTCACCCTGTGTCTGACACCGGGAGAGTGTGATGGTACCGTGTAGAGGAATAATTACTCTGTGTCTGACCACGGAAGAGTTTGATGAGACCTTGTAGAGGAATAATGACTCTGTGTCTGACACCGGGATTGTTTGATGGGACCGTGTAGAGGAATAATCTCTCTGTGTCTGACCGCGGGAGTGTTTGACGGTACCGTGTAGAGGAATAATCTCTCTGTGTCTGACCCCGGGAGTGTGTGATGGGACGGTGTGGAGGGAGATTCAGTCTGTGTCTGACACCGGGAGTGTTTGATGGGACCGTGTAGAGGAATAATCACAGTGTGTCTGACCACGGGAGTGTGTGATGGGACGGTGTGGAGGGAGATTCACTCTGTGTCTGACCTCGGGAGTGTTTGATTGGACCGTGTAGAGGAAAAATCACTCTGTGTCTGACCTAGGGAGTGTGAGATGGGACGGTGTGGAGGGAGATTCACTCTGTGCCTAACACCGGGAGAGTGTGATAGGTGGTGTAGAGGAATAATCTCTCTGTGTCTGTCCCCGGGTGTGTGTGATTGGACGGTGAGGATTGAGATTCACTCTGTGTCTGACCCCGGGAGTTTTTGATGGGACCGTGTAGAGGAATGATAACTCTGTGTCTGACCCCGGAAGTGTGTGATGGGACCGTGTAGAGGAATAATCACTCTGTGTCTGACCCCGGGAGTTTATGATGGCACGGTGTGGATATAAATTTATTCTGTGTCTGACCCCGGGAGTGTTTGATGGCACCGTGTAGAGAAATAATCACTCTGTGTCTGACCCCGGGAGTGAGTGATGGGACGGCGTGGAGGGAGATTCACTCTGTGTCTGACCCCGAGAGTGTTTGATGGGACCGTATAGAGGAATAATCACTGTGTCTGACCCACGTAGTGTTTGATGGTACAGTGCAGAGGAATAATCGCTCTGTGTCTGACCACGGAAGAGTTTGATGAGACCTTGTAGAGGAATAATGACTCTGTGTCTGACCCCGGGAGTGTGTGATTGGACGGTGTGGATTGAGATTCACTCTGTGTCTGACCCCGGGAGTGTTTGATGGGTCCGTGTAGAGGAATAATCTCTCTGTGTCTGACCCCGGGTGTGTGTGATTGGACGGTGAGGATTGAGATTCACTCTGTGTCTGACCCCGGGAGTTTATGATGGCACGGTGTGGATATAAATTCATTCTGTGCCTGACCCCGGGAGTGTTTGATGGTACCGTGTAGAGGAATAATCACTCTGTGTCTGACCCCGGGAGTGAGTGATGGGACGGCGTGGAGGGAGATTCACTCTGTGTCTGACCCCGAGAGTGTTTGATGGGACCGTATAGAGGAATAATCACTGTGTCTGACCCACGTAGTGTTTGATGGTACAGTGCAGAGGAATAATCGCTCTGTGTCTGACCACGGAAGAGTTTGATGAGACCTTGTAGAGGAATAATGACTCTGTGTCTGACCCCGGGAGTGTGTGATGGGACGCTGTGGATTGAGATTCACTCTGTGTCTGACCCCGGGAGTGTTTGATGGGACCGTGTAGAGGAATAATCACTCTGTGTCTGACCCCGGGAGAGTTTGATGGGGCCGCGTAGAGGAATAATCACTCTGTTTCTGACCCCGGGAATGTTTGATGGGACCGTGTAGAGGAATAATCACTCTGTGTCTGACCCCGGGACTGTGTGATGGGACGGCGTGGAGGGAGATTCACTCTGTGTCTGACCCCGGGATCGTTTGATGGGACCGTGTAGAGGAATAATCACTCTGTGTCTGACCCCGGGAGAGTTTGATGGGGCCGCGTAGAGGAATAATCACTCTGTTTCTGACCCCGGGAATGTTTGATTAGACCGTGTAGAGGAATAATCACTCTGTTTCTGACCCCGGGAATGTTTGATGGGACCGTGTAGAGGAATAATCACTCTGTGTCTGACCCCGGGACTGTGTGATGGGACGGCGTGGAGGGAGATTCACTCTGTGTCTGGCCCAGGGAGTGTTTGATGGGACCTTGTAGAGGAATAATCACTGTGTGTCTGACCCCGGCAGAGTGTGATGGGACAGTGTTGAAGGAGTTTCACCCTGTGTCTGACACAGGGAGAGTGTGATGGTACCGTGTAGAGGAATAATAACTCTGTGTCTGACCACGGAAGAGTTTGATGAGACCTTGTAGAGGAATAATGTCTCTGTGTCTGACACCGGGATTGTTTGATGGGACCGTGTAGAGGAATAATCTCTCTGTGTCTGACCGCGGGAGTGTTTGACGGTACCGTGTAGAGGAATAATCTCTCTGTGTCTGACCCCGGGAGTGTGTGATGGGACGGTGTGGAGGGAGATTCAGTCTGTGTCTGACACCGGGAGTGTTTGATGGGACCGTGTAGAGGAATAATCACAGTGTGTCTGACCACGGGAGTGTGTGATGGGACGGTGTGGAGGGAGATTCACTCTGTGTCTGACCTCGGGAGTGTTTGATTGGACCGTGTAGAGGAAAAATCACTCTGTGTCTGACCTCGGGAGTGTGAGATGGGACGGTGTGGAGGGAGATTCACTCTCTGCCTAACACCGGGAGAGTGTGATAGGCGGTGTAGAGGAATAATCTCTCTGTGTCTGACCCCGGGTGTGTGTGATTGGACGGTGAGGATTGAGATTCACTCTGTGTCTGACCCCGGGAGTTTTTGATGGGACCGTGTAGAGGAATGATAACTCTGTGTCTGACCCCGGAAGTGTGTGATGGGACCGTGTAGAGGAATAATCACTCTGTGTCTGACCCCGGGAGTTTATGATGGCACGGTGTGGATATAAATTTATTCTGTGTCTGACCCCGGGAGTGTTTGATGGCACCGTGTAGAGAAATAATCACTCTGTGTCTGACCCCGGGAGTGAGTGATGGGACGGCGTGGAGGGAGATTCACTCTGTGTCTGACCCCGAGAGTGTTTGATGGGACCGTATAGAGGAATAATCACTGTGTCTGACCCACGTAGTGTTTGATGGTACAGTGCAGAGGAATAATCGCTCTGTGTCTGACCACGGAAGAGTTTGATGAGACATTGTAGAGGAATAATGACTCTGTGTCTGACCCCGGGAGTGTGTGATTGGACGGTGAGGATTGAGATTCACTCTGTGTCTGACCCCGGGAGTGTTTGATGGGTCCGTGTAGAGGAATCATCTCTCTGTGTCTGACCCCGGGAGTGTTTGATGGTACCGTGTAGAGGAATAATCTCTCTGTGTCTGACCCCGGGTGTGTGTGATTGGACGGTGAGGATTGAGATTCACTCTGTGTCTGACCCCGGGAGTTTATGATGGCACGGTGTGGATATAAATTCATTCTGTGCCTGACCCCGGGAGTGTTTGATGGTACCGTGTAGAGGAATAATCACTCTGTGTCTGACCCCGGGAGTGAGTGATGGGACGGCGTGGAGGGAGATTCACTCTGTGTCTGACCCCGAGAGTGTTTGATGGGACCGTATAGAGGAATAATCACTGTGTCTGACCCACGTAGTGTTTGATGGTACAGTGCAGAGGAATAATCGCTCTGTGTCTGACCAGGGAAGAGTTTGATGAGACCTTGTAGAGGAATAATGACTCTGTGTCTGACCCCGGGAGTGTGTGATGGGACGCTGTGGATTGAGATTCAATCTGTGTCTGACCCCGGGAGTGTTTGATGGGACCTTGTAGTGGAATAATCACCCTGTGTCTTACCCCCGGAGTGTTTGATGGGACCGTGTAGAGGAATAATCACTCTGTGTCTGACCCAGGGAGAGTTTGATGGGGCCGCGTAGAGGAATAATCACTCTGTTTCTGACCCCGGGAATGTTTGATGGGACCGTGTAGAGGAATAATCACTCTGTGTCTGACCCCGGGACTGTGTGATGGGACGGCGTGGAGGGAGATTCACTCTGTGTCTGACCCCGGGATCGTTTGATGGGACCGTGTAGAGGAATAATCACTCTGTGTCTGACCCCGGGAGAGTTTGATGGGGCCGCGTAGAGGAATAATCACTCTGTTTCTGACCCCGGGAATGTTTGATTAGACCGTGTAGAGGAATAATCACTCTGTTTCTGACCCCGGGAATGTTTGATGGGACCGTGTAGAGGAATAATCACTCTGTGTCTGACCCCGGGACTGTGTGATGGGACGGCGTGGAGGGAGATTCACTCTGTGTCTGACCCCGGGAGTGTTTGATGGGACCGTGTAGAGGAATAATCACTGTGTGTCTGACCCCGGCAGAGTGTGATGGGACAGTGTTGAAGGAGATTCACCCTGTGTCTGACACCGGGAGAGTGTGATGGTACCGTGTAGAGGAATAATAACTCTGTGTCTGACCACGGAAGAGTTTGATGAGACCTTGTAGAGGAATAATGTCTCTGTGTCTGACACCGGGATTGTTTGATGGGACCGTGTAGAGGAATAATCTCTCTGTGTCTGACCGCGGGAGTGTTTGACGGTACCGTGTAGAGGAATAATCTCTCTGTGTCTGACCCCGGGAGTGTGTGATGGGACGGTGTGGAGGGAGATTCAGTCTGTGTCTGACACCGGGAGTGTTTGATGGGACCGTGTAGAGGAATAATCACAGTGTGTCTGACCACGGGAGTGTGTGATGGGACGGTGTGGAGGGAGATTCACTCTGTGTCTGACCTCGGGAGTGTTTGATTGGACCGTGTAGAGGAAAAATCACTCTGTGTCTGACCTCGGGAGTGTGAGATGGGACGGTGTGGAGGGAGATTCACTCTGTGCCTAACACCGGGAGAGTGTGATAGGCGGTGTAGAGGAATAATCTCTCTGTGTCTGACCCCGGGTGTGTGTGATTGGACGGTGAGGATTGAGATTCACTCTGTGTCTGACCCCGGGAGTTTTTGATGGGACCGTGTAGAGGAATGATAACTCTGTGTCTGACCCCGGAAGTGTGTGATGGGACCGTGTAGAGGAATAATCACTCTGTGTCTGACCCCGGGAGTTTATGATGGCACGGTGTGGATATAAATTCATTCTGTGTCTGACCCCGGGAGTGTTTGATGGCACCGTGTAGAGAAATAATCACTCTGTGTCTGACCCCGGGAGTGAGTGATGGGACGGCGTGGAGGGAGATTCACTCTGTGTCTGACCCCGAGAGTGTTTGATGGGACCGTATAGAGGAATAATCACTGTGTCTGACCAACGTAGTGTTTGATGGTACAGTGCAGAGGAATAATCGCTCTGTGTCTGACCACGGAAGAGTTTGATGAGACCTTGTAGAGGAATAATGACTCTGTGTCTGACCCCGGGAGTGTGTGATTGGACGGTGAGGATTGAGATTCACTCTGTGTCTGACCCTGGGAGTGTTTGATGGGACCTTGTAGTGGAATAATCACCCTGTGTCTTACCCCCGGAGTGTTTGATGAGACCGTGTAGAGGAATAATCACTCTGTGTCTGACCCCGGGAGAGTTTGATGGGGCCGCGTAGAGGAAAAATCACTCTGTTTCTGACCCAGGGTATGTTTGATGGGACCGTGTAGAGGAATAATCACTCTGTATCTGACCCCGGGATCGTTTGATGGGACCGTGTAGAGGAATAATCACTCTGTGTCTGACCCCGGGAGAGTTTGATGGGGCCGCGTAGAGGAATAATCACTCTGTTTCTGACCCCGGGAATGTTTGATTAGACCGTGTAGAGGAATAATCACTCTGTTTCTGTCCCCGGGAATGTTTGATGGGACCGTGTAGAGGAATAATCACTCTGTGTCTGACCCCGGGACTGTGTGATGGGACGGCGTGGAGGGAGATTCACTCTGTGTCTGACCCCGGGAGTGTTTGATGGGACCGTGTAGAGGAATAATCACTGTGTGTCTGACCCCGGCAGAGTGTGATGGGACAGTGTTGAAGGAGATTCACCCTGTGTCTGACACCGGGAGAGTGTGATGGTACCGTGTAGAGGAATAATAACTCTGTGTCTGACCACGGAAGAGTTTGATGAGACCTTGTAGAGGAATAATGTCTCTGTGTCTGACACCGGGATTGTTTGATGGGACCGTGTAGAGGAATAATCTCTCTGTGTCTGACCGCGGGAGTGTTTGACGGTACCGTGTAGAGGAATAATCTCTCTGTGTCTGACCCCGGGAGTGTGTGATGGGACGGTGTGGAGGGAGATTCAGTCTGTGTCTGACACCGGGAGTGTTTGATGGGACCGTGTAGAGGAATAATCACAGTGTGTCTGACCACGGGAGTGTGTGATGGGACGGTGTGGAGGGAGATTCACTCTGTGTCTGACCTCGGGAGTGTTTGATTGGACCGTGTAGAGGAAAAATCACTCTGTGTCTGACCCCGGGAGTGTTTGTTGGGACAGTGTAGAGGAATAATCACTCTGTGTCTGTCCCCGGGAGTGTGTGATGGAACGGCGTGGAGGGAGATTCACTCTGTGTCTGACCCCGTGAGTGTTTGATGGGACCGTGTAGAGGAATAATCACTCTGTGTTTGAACACGGGAGTGTGTGATGTGACTGTGTAGAGGAATAATCACTCTGAGACTGATACCGGGGGGGGTGTGATGGGACGGTGTGGACGGAGACTCACTCTGTGTCTGACCCCGGGAGTGTTTGATGGGACCGTGTAGAGGAATAATCACTCTGTGTCTGACCCCCGGTTGTGTTTGATGGGACCGTGTAGAGGAATAATCACTCTGTGTCTGACCCCGGGAGTGTTTGTTGGGACAGTGTAGAGGAATAATCACTCTTTGTCTGACCCCGGGAGAGTGTGATGGGACGGTGTGGAAGGAGATTCACACTGTGTCTGAAACCGGGAGTGTTTGTTGGGACCGTGTAGAGGAATAATCACTCTGTGTCTGACCCCGGGAGTGTTTGATGGGACCGTGTAGAGGAATAACCACTCTCTGTCTGACCCCGGGAGTGTTTGTTGGGACAGTGTAGAGGAATAATCACTCTTTGTCTGACCCCGGGAGTGTGTGATGGGACCGTGTAGAGGAATAATCACTCTGTGTTTGACCACGGGAGTGTGTGATGGGACGGCGTGGAGGGAGATTCACTCTGTGTCTGACCCCGGGAGTTTTTGATGGGACCGTGTATTGGAATAATCACTGTGTGTCTGACCCAAGGAGTGTTTGATGGTACAGGGTAGAGGAATAATCACTCTGTGTCTGACCCCTGGAGTGTATGATGGGACGGTGTGGATATAAATTCTCTCTGTATCTGACCCCGGGAGTGTTTGATGGGACCGTGCAGAGGAATAATCAGGATGTGTCTGACACGGGAGTGTGTTTTGGGACGGTGTGGAGGGAGATTCTCTCTGTGTCTGACCCAGGGAGTGTGTGATGGGCTGTGTAGAAGAAGATTCACTCTATGTTTGACCCCGGGAGCGTGTGATGGGACAGTGTGGCGGGAGTATCATTCTGTGTCAGACCTCGGGCGTGTGTGATGGGACCGTGTAGAGGAATAATCACTCTGTGTCTGACACCGGGAGTGTTTGATGGGACCGTGGAGAAGAATAATCACTCTGTGTCGGACCACGGGAGTGTTTGATGGGACCGTGTAGAGGAATAATCACTCTGTGTCAGACCCCTGGTAGTGTTTGATGGGACCGTGTAGAGGAATAATCACTCTGTGTCTGACCCCGGGAGTGTTTGTTGGGACAGTGTAGAGGAATAATCACTCTTTGTCTGACCCCGGGAGAGTGTGATGGGACGGTGTGGAAGGAGATTCACACTGTGTCTGACACCGGGAGTGTTTGTTGGAACAGCATAGAGGAATAATCACTCTGTGTCTGACCCCGGGAGTGTTTGATGGGACCGTGTAGAGGAATAATCACTCTGTGTCGGACCTCGGGAGTGTTTGATGGGACCGTGTAGAGGAATAATCACTCTGTGTTTGACCACGGGAGTGTGTGATGTGACGGTGTAGAGGAATAATCACTCTGTGACTGACCCCGGGAGTGTGTGATGGAACGGCGTGGAGGGAGATTCACGCTGTGTCTGACCCCGTGAGTGTTTGATGGGACCGTGTAGAGGAATAATCACTCTGTGTTTGAACACGGGAGTGTGTGATGTGACTGTGTAGAGGAATAATCAATCTGAGACTGATACCGGGGGGGTGTGATGGGACGGTGTGGACGGAGACTCACTCTGTGTCTGACCCCGGGAGTGTTTGATGGGACCGTGTAGAGGAATAATCACTCTTTGTCTGACCCCGGGAGTGTGTGATGGGACCGTGTAGAGGAATAATCACTCTGTGTTTGACCACGGGAGTGTGTGATGGGACGGCGTGGAGGGAGATTCACTCTGTGTCTGACCCCGGGAGTGTTTGATGGGACCGTGTAGAGGAATAATCACTGTGTGTCTGACCCAAGGAGTGTTTGATGGTACAGGGTAGAGGAATAATCACTCTGTGTCTGACCCCGGGAGTGTATGATGGGACGGTGTGTATATAAATTCTCTCTGCATCTGACCCCGGGAGTGTTTGATGGGACCGTGCAGAGGAATAATCAGGATGTGTCTGACCCGGGAGTGTGTCTTGGGACGGTGTGGAGGGAGATTCTCTCTGTGTCTGACCCAGGGAGTGTGTGATGGGCTGCGTAGAAGAAGATTCACTCTAAGTTTGACCCCGGGAGCGTGTGATGGGACAGTGTGGCGGGAGTATCATTCTGTGTCAGACCTCGTGCGTGTGTGATGGGACCGTTAGAGGAATAATCACTCTGTGTCTGACACCGGGAGTGTTTGTTGGGACAGCATAGAGGAATAATCACTCTGTGTCTGACCCCGGGAGTGTTTGATGGGACCGTGTAGAGGAATAATCACTCTGTGTCGGACCTCGGGAGTGTTTGATGGGACCGTGTAGAGGAATAATCACTCTGTGTTTGACCACGGGAGTGTGTGATGTGACGGTGTAGAGGAATAATCACTCTGTGACTGACCCCGGGAGTGTGTGATGGGCTGCGTAGAAGAAGATTCACTCTAAGTTTGACCCCGGGAGCGTGTGATGGGACAGTGTGGCGGGAGTATCATTCTGTGTCAGACCTCGTGCGTGTGTGATGGGACCGTTAGAGGAATAATCACTCTGTGTCTGACACCGGGATTGTTTGTTGGGACAGCATAGAGGAATAATCACTCTGTGTCTGACCCCGGGAGTGTTTGATGGGACCGTGTAGAGGAATAATCACTCTGTGTCGGACCTCGGGAGTGTTTGATGGGACCGTGTAGAGGAATAATCACTCTGTGTTTGACCACGGGAGTGTGTGATGTGACGGTGTAGAGGAATAATCACTCTGTGACTGACCCCGGGAGTGTGTGATGGAACGGCGTGGAGGGAGATTCACGCTGTGTCTGACCCCGTGAGTGTTTGATGGGACCGTGTAGAGGAATAATCACTCTGTGTTTGAACACGGGAGTGTGTGATGTGACTGTGTAGAGGAATAATCAATCTGAGACTGATACCGGGGGGGTGTGATGGGACGGTGTGGAGGGAGATTCACTCTGTGCCTAACACCGGGAGAGTGTGATAGGCGGTGTAGAGGAATAATCTCTCTGTGTCTGACCCCGGGTGTGTGTGACTGGACGGTGAGGATTGAGATTCACTCTGTGTCTGACCCCGGGAGTTTTTGATGGGACCGTGTAGAGGAATGATAACTCTGTGTCTGACCCCGGAAGTGTGTGATGGGACCGTGTAGAGGAATAATCACTCTGTGTCTGACCCCGGGAGTTTATGATGGCACGGTGTGGATATAAATTCATTCTGTGTCTGACCCCGGGAGTGTTTGATGGCACCGTGTAGAGAAATAATCACTCTGTGTCTGACCCCGGGAGTGAGTGATGGGACGGCGTGGAGGGAGATTCACTCTGTGTCTGACCCCGAGAGTGTTTGATGGGACCGTATAGAGGAATAATCACTGTGTCTGACCAACGTAGTGTTTGATGGTACAGTGCAGAGGAATAATCGCTCTGTGTCTGACCAAGGAAGAGTTTGATGAGACCTTGTAGAGGAATAATGACTCTGTGTCTGACCCCGGGAGTGTGTGATTGGACGGTGAGGATTGAGATTCACTCTGTGTCTGACCCTGGGAGTGTTTGATGGGTCCGTGAAGAGGAATAATCTCTCTGTGTCTGACCCCGGAAGTGTGTGATGGGACCGTGTAGAGGAATAATCACTCTGTGTCTGACCCCGGGAGTTTATGATGGCACGGTGTGGATATAAATTCATTCTGTGTCTGACCCCGGGAGTGTTTGATGGCACCGTGTAGAGAAATAATCACTCTGTGTCTGACCCCGGGAGTGAGTGATGGGACGGCGTGGAGGGAGATTCACTCTGTGTCTGACCCCGAGAGTGTTTGATGGGACCGTATAGAGGAATAATCACTGTGTCTGACCAACGTAGTGTTTGATGGTACAGTGCAGAGGAATAATCGCTCTGTGTCTGACCACGGAAGAGTTTGATGAGACCTTGTAGAGGAATAATGACTCTGTGTCTGACCCCGGGAGTGTGTGATTGGACGGTGAGGATTGAGATTCACTCTGTGTCTGACCCTGGGAGTGTTTGATGGGACCTTGTAGTGGAATAATCACCCTGTGTCTTACCCCCGGAGTGTTTGATGGGACCGTGTAGAGGAATAATCACTCTGTGTCTGACCCCGGGAGAGTTTGATGGGGCCGCGTAGAGGAAAAATCACTCTGTTTCTGACCCAGGGTATGTTTGATGGGACCGTGTAGAGGAATAATCACTCTGTATCTGACCCCGGGATCGTTTGATGGGACCGTGTAGAGGAATAATCACTCTGTGTCTGACCCCGGGAGAGTTTGATGGGGCCGCGTAGAGGAATAATCACTCTGTTTCTGACCCCGGGAATGTTTGATTAGACCGTGTAGAGGAATAATCACTCTGTTTCTGTCCCCGGGAATGTTTGATGGGACCGTGTAGAGGAATAATCACTCTGTGTCTGACCCCGGGACTGTGTGATGGGACGGCGTGGAGGGAGATTCACTCTGTGTCTGACCCCGGGAGTGTTTGATGGGACCGTGTAGAGGAATAATCACTGTGTGTCTGACCCCGGCAGAGTGTGATGGGACAGTGTTGAAGGAGATTCACCCTGTGTCTGACACCGGGATGGTGTGATGGTACCGTGTAGAGGAATAATAACTCTGTGTCTGACCACGGAAGAGTTTGATGAGACCTTGTAGAGGAATAATGTCTCTGTGTCTGACACCGGGATTGTTTGATGGGACCGTGTAGAGGAATAATCTCTCTGTGTCTGACCGCGGGAGTGTTTGACGGTACCGTGTAGAGGAATAATCTCTCTGTGTCTGACCCCGGGAGTGTGTGATGGGACGGTGTGGAGGGAGATTCAGTCTGTGTCTGACACCGGGAGTGTTTGATGGGACCGTGTAGAGGAATAATCACAGTGTGTCTGACCACGGGAGTGTGTGATGGGACGGTGTGGAGGGAGATTCACTCTGTGTCTGACCTCGGGAGTGTTTGATTGGACCGTGTAGAGGAAAAATCACTCTGTGTCTGACCTCGGGAGTGTGAGATGGGACGGTGTGGAGGGAGATTCACTCTGTGCCTAACACCGGGAGAGTGTGATAGGCGGTGTAGAGGAATAATCTCTCTGTGTCTGACCCCGGGTGTGTGTGATTGGACGGTGAGGATTGAGATTCACTCTGTGTCTGACCCCGGGAGTTTTTGATGGGACCGTGTAGAGGAATGATAACTCTGTGTCTGACCCCGGAAGTGTGTGATGGGACCGTGTAGAGGAATAATCACTCTGTGTCTGACCCCGGGAGTTTATGATGGCACGGTGTGGATATAAATTCATTCTGTGTCTGACCCCGGGAGTGTTTGATGGCACCGTGTAGAGAAATAATCACTCTGTGTCTGACCCCGGGAGTGAGTGATGGGACGGCGTGGAGGGAGATTCACTCTGTGTCTGACCCCGAGAGTGTTTGATGGGACCGTATAGAGGAATAATCACTGTGTCTGACCAACGTAGTGTTTGATGGTACAGTGCAGAGGAATAATCGCTCTGTGTCTGACCACGGAAGAGTTTGATGAGACCTTGTAGAGGAATAATGACTCTGTGTCTGACCCCGGGAGTGTGTGATTGGACGGTGAGGATTGAGATTCACTCTGTGTCTGACCCTGGGAGTGTTTGATGGGTCCTTGTAGTGGAATAATCACCCTGTGTCTTACCCCCGGAGTGTTTGATGGGACCGTGTAGAGGAATAATCACTCTGTGTCTGACCCCGGGAGAGTTTGATGGGGCCGCGTAGAGGAAAAATCACTCTGTTTCTGACCCAGGGTATGTTTGATGGGACCGTGTAGAGGAATAATCACTCTGTATCTGACCCCGGGATCGTTTGATGGGACCGTGTAGAGGAATAATCACTCTGTGTCTGACCCCGGGAGAGTTTGATGGGGCCGCGTAGAGGAATAATCACTCTGTTTCTGACCCCGGGAATGTTTGATTAGACCGTGTAGAGGAATAATCACTCTGTTTCTGTCCCCGGGAATGTTTGATGGGACCGTGTAGAGGAATAATCACTCTGTGTCTGACCCCGGGACTGTGTGATGGGACGGCTTGGAGGGAGATTCACTCTGTGTCTTACCCCGGGAGTGTTTGATGGGACCGTGTAGAGGAATAATCACTGTGTGTCTGACCCCGGCAGAGTGTGATGGCACAGTGTTGAAGGAGATTCACCCTGTGTCTGACACCGGGAGAGTGTGATGGTACCGTGTAGAGGAATAATAACTCTGTGTCTGACCACGGAAGAGTTTGATGAGACCTTGTAGAGGAATAATGTCTCTGTGTCTGACACCGGGATTGTTTGATGGGACCGTGTAGAGGAATAATCTCTCTGTGTCTGACCGCGGGAGTGTTTGACGGTACCGTGTAGAGGAATAATCTCTCTGTGTCTGACCCCGGGAGTGTGTGATGGGACGGTGTGGAGGGAGATTCAGTCTGTGTCTGACACCGGGAGTGTTTGATGGGACCGTGTAGAGGAATAATCACAGTGTGTCTGACCACGGGAGTGTGTGATGGGACGGTGTGGAGGGAGATTCACTCTGTGTCTGACCTCGGGAGTGTTTGATTGGACCGTGTAGAGGAAAAATCACTCTGTGTCTGACCTCGGGAGTGTGAGATGGGACGGTGTGGAGGGAGATTCACTCTGTGCCTAACACCGGGAGAGTGTGATAGGCGGTGTAGAGGAATAATCTCTCTGTGTCTGACCCCGGGTGTGTGTGATTGGACGGTGAGGATTGAGATTCACTCTGTGTCTGACCCCGGGAGTTTTTGATGGGACCGTGTAGAGGAATGATAACTCTGTGTCTGACCCCGGAAGTGTGTGATGGGACCGTGTAGAGGAATAATCACTCTGTGTCTGACCCCGGGAGTTTATGATGGCACGGTGTGGATATAAATTCATTCTGTGTCTGACCCCGGGAGTGTTTGATGGCACCGTGTAGAGAAATAATCACTCTGTGTCTGACCCCGGGAGTGAGTGATGGGACGGCGTGGAGGGAGATTCACTCTGTGTCTGACCCCGAGAGTGTTTGATGGGACCGTATAGAGGAATAATCACTGTGTCTGACCAACGTAGTGTTTGATGGTACAGTGCAGAGGAATAATCGCTCTGTGTCTGACCACGGAAGAGTTTGATGAGACCTTGTAGAGGAATAATGACTCTGTGTCTGACCCCGGGAGTGTGTGATTGGACGGTGAGGATTGAGATTCACTCTGTGTCTGACCCTGGGAGTGTTTGATGGGTCCGTGTAGAGGAATAATCTCTCTGTGTCTGACCCCGGGAGTGTTTGATGGTACCGTGTAGAGGAATAATCTCTCTGTGTCTGACCCCGGGTGTGTGTGATTGGACGGTGAGGATTGAGATTCACTCTGTGTCTGACCCCGGGAGTTTATGATGGCACGGTGTGGATATAAATTCATTCTGTGCCTGACCCCGGGAGTGTTTGATGGTACCGTGTAGAGGAATAATCACTCTGTGTCTGGCCCCTGGAGTGAGTGATGGGACGGCGTGGAGGGAGATTCACTCTGTGTCTGACGCCGAGAGTGTTTGATGGGACCGTATAGAGGAATAATCACTGTGTCTGACCCACGTAGTGTTTGATGGTACAGTGCAGAGGAATAATCGCTCGGTGTCTGACCACGGAAGAGTTTGATGAGACCTTGTAGAGGAATAATGACTCTGTGTCTGACCCCGGGAGTGTGTGATGGGACGGTGTGGATTGAGATTCACTCTGTGTCTGACCCCGGGAGTGTTTGATGGGACCTTGTAGTGGAATAATCACCCTGTGTCTTACCCCCGGAGTGTTTGATGGGACCGTGTAGAGGAATAATCACTCTGTGTCTGACCCCGGGAGAGTTTGATGGGTCCGCGTAGAGGAATAATCACTCTGTTTCTGACCCCGGGAATGTTTGATGGGACCGTGTAGAGGAATAATCACTCTGTGTCTGACCCCGGGACTGTGTGATGGGACGGCGTGGAGGGAGATTCACTCTGTGTCTGACCCCGGGATCGTTTGATGGGACCGTGTAGAGGAATAATCACTCTGTGTCTGACCCCGGGAGAGTTTGATGGGGCCGCGTAGAGGAATAATCACTCTGTTTCTGACCCCGGGAATGTTTGATGGGACCGTGTAGAGGAATAATCACTCTGTTTCTGACCCCGGGAATGTTTGATGGGACCGTGTAGAGGAATAATCACTCTGTGTCTGACCCCGGGACTGTGTGATGGGACGGCGTGGAGGGAGATTCACTCTGTGTCTGACCCCGGGAGTGTTTGATGGGACCGTGTAGAGGAATAATCACTGTGTGTCTGACCCCGGCAGTGTGTGATGGGACAGTGTTGAAGGAGATTCACCCTGTGTCTGACACCGGGAGAGTGTGATGGTACCGTGTAGAGGAATAATAACTCTGTGTCTGACCACGGAAGAGTTTGATGAGACCTTGTAGAGGAATAATGTCTCTGTGTCTGACACCGGGATTGTTTGATGGGACCGTGTAGAGGAATAATCTCTCTGTGTCTGACCGCGGGAGTGTTTGACGGTACCGTGTAGAGGAATAATCTCTCTGTGTCTGACCCCGGGAGTGTGTGATGGGACGGTGTGGAGGGAGATTCAGTCTGTGTCTGACACCGGGAGTGTTTGATGGGACCGTGTAGAGGAATAATCACAGTGTGTCTGACCACGGGAGTGTGTGATGGGACGGTGTGGAGGGAGATTCACTCTGTGTCTGACCTCGGGAGTGTTTGATTGGACCGTGTAGAGGAAAAATCACTCTGTGTCTGACCTCGGGAGTGTGAGATGGGACGGTGTGGAGGGAGATTCACTCTGTGCCTAACACCGGGAGAGTGTGATAGGCGGTGTAGAGGAATAATCTCTCTGTGTCTGACCCCGGGTGTGTGTGATTGGACGGTGAGGATTGAGATTCACTCTGTGTCTGACCCCGGGAGTTTTTGATGGGACCGTGTAGAGGAATGATAACTCTGTGTCTGACCCCGGAAGTGTGTGATGGGACCGTGTAGAGGAATAATCACTCTGTGTCTGACCCCGGGAGTTTATGATGGCACGGTGTGGATATAAATTCATTCTGTGTCTGACCCCGGGAGTGTTTGATGGCACCGTGTAGAGAAATAATCACTCTGTGTCTGACCCCGGGAGTGAGTGATGGGACGGCGTGGAGGGAGATTCACTCTGTGTCTGACCCCGAGAGTGTTTGATGGGACCGTATAGAGGAATAATCACTGTGTCTGACCAACGTAGTGTTTGATGGTACAGTGCAGAGGAATAATCGCTCTGTGTCTGACCACGGAAGAGTTTGATGAGACCTTGTAGAGGAATAATGACTCTGTGTCTGACCCCGGGAGTGTGTGATTGGACGGTGAGGATTGAGATTCACTCTGTGTCTGACCCTGGGAGTGTTTGATGGGTCCGTGTAGAGGAATAATCTCTCTGTGTCTGACCCCGGGAGTGTTTGATGGTACCGTGTAGAGGAATAATCTCTCTGTGTCTGACCCCGGGTGTGTGTGATTGGACGGTGAGGATTGAGATTCACTCTGTGTCTGACCCCGGGAGTTTATGATGGCACGGTGTGGATATAAATTCATTCTGTGCCTGACCCCGGGAGTGTTTGATGGTACCGTGTAGAGGAATAATCACTCTGTGTCTGGCCCCTGGAGTGAGTGATGGGACGGCGTGGAGGGAGATTCAATCTGTGTCTGACGCCGAGAGTGTTTGATGGGACCGTATAGAGGAATAATCACTGTGTCTGACCCACGTAGTGTTTGATGGTACAGTGCAGAGGAATAATCGCTCGGTGTCTGACCACGGAAGAGTTTGATGAGACCTTGTAGAGGAATAATGACTCTGTGTCTGACCCCGGGAGTGTGTGATGGGACGGTGTGGATTGAGATTCACTCTGTGTCTGACCCCGGGAGTGTTTGATGGGACCTTGTAGTGGAATAATCACCCTGTGTCTTACCCCCGGAGTGTTTGATGGGACCGTGTAGAGGAATAATCTCTCCGTGTCTGACCCCGGGAGTGTGTGATGGGACGGTGTGGATTGAGATTCACTCTGTGTCTGACCCCGGCAGTGTTTGATGGGACCTTGTAGAGGAATAATCACCCTGTGTCTTACCCCCGGAGTGTTTGATGGGACCGTGTAGAGGAATAATAACTCTGTGTCTGACCCCAGGAGAGTTTGATGGGGCCGTGTAGAGGAATAATCACTCTGTGTCTGAATAACGGAAGTGTTTGATGTGACCTTGTAGAGGAATAATGACTCTGTGTCTGACACCGGGAGAGTTTGATCGGACCGTGTAGAGGAATAATCTCTCTGTGTCTGACCCCGGGAGTGTTTGATGGTACCGTGTAGAGGAATAATCTCTCTGTGTCTGACCCCGGGTGTGTGTGATTGAACGGTGAGGATTGAGATTCACTCTGTGTCTGACCCCGGGAGTTTTTGATGGGACCGTGTAGAGGAATGATAACTCTGTGTCTGACCCTGGGAGTGTTTGATGGTACCGTGTAGAGGAATAATCACTCTGTGTCTGACCACCGGTATCGTTTGATGGGACCGTGTAGAGGAATAATCACTCTGTGTCTGACCCCGGGAGAGATTGATGGGGCCGCGTAGAGGAATAATCACTCTGTGTCTGACCACGGAAGAGTTTGATGAGACCTTGTAGAGGAATAATGACTGTGTCTGACACCGGGATTGTTTGATGGGACCGTGTAGAGGAATAATCTCTCTGTGTCTGACCGCGGCAGTGTTTGACGGTATCGTGTAGAGGAATAATCTCTTTGTGTCTGACCCCGGGAGTGTGTGATGGGACGGTGTGGAGGGAGATTCAGTCTGTGTCTGACACCGGGAGTGTTTGATGGGACCGTGTAGAGGAATAATCACAGTGTGTCTGACCACGGGAGTGTGTGATGGGACGGTGTGGAGGGAGATTCACTCTGTGTCTGACCCCGGGAGTGTTTGATTGGACCGTGTAGAGGAAAAATCACTCTGTGTCTGACCTCGGGAGTGTGAGATGGGACGGTGTGGAGGGAGATTCACTCTGTGCCTAACCCCGGGAGAGTGTGATGGGCGGTGTAGAGGAATAATCACTCTGTGTCTGACCCAGGGAGTGTATGATGGGACGGTGTGGATATAAATTCACTCTGTGTCTGACCCCGGGAGTGATTGATGGGACCGTGTAGAGGAATAATCAGTCTGTGTCTGACCCGGGAGTGTGTGTTGGGACTATTTGGAGGGAGATTCACTCTGTGTCTGACCCCGGGAGTGTTTGATGGGACCGTGTAGAGGAATTATCATTCTGTGTCTGTCCACGGGAGTGTGTGATGGGACGGTGTGTAGGGAGATTCACTCTGTGTCTGACCCCGGGAGAGTGTGATGGACCGTGTAGAGGAATAATCACTCTGTGTCTGACCCCGGAGTGTTTGATGAGACCGTGTAGAGGAATAATAACTCTGTGTCTGACACCGGGAGAGTTTGATCGGACCGTGTAGAGGAATAATCTCTCTGTGTCTGACCCCGGGAGTGTTTGATGGTACCGTGTAGAGGAATAATCTCTCTGTGTCTGACCCCGGGTGTGTGTGATTGGACGGTGAGGATTGAGATTCACTCTGTGTCTGACCCCGGGAGTGTTTGATGGGTCCGTGTAGAGGAATAATCTCTCTGTGTCTGACCCCGGGAGTGTTTGATGGTACCGTGTAGAGGAATAATCTCTCTGTGTCTGACCCCGGGTGTGTGTGATTGGACGGTGAGGATTGAGATTCACTCTGTGTCTGACCCCGGGAGTTTTTGATGGGACCGTGTAGAGGAATGATAACTCTGTGTCTGACCCTGGGAGTGTTTGATGGTACCGTGTAGAGGAATAATCACTCTGTGTCTGACCACCGGGATCGTTTGATGGGACCGTGTAGAGGAATAATCACACTTTGTCTGACCCCGGGAGAGTTTGATGGGGCCGCGTAGAGGAATAATCACTCTGTTTCTGACCCCGGGAATGTTTGATGGGACCGTGTAGAGGAATAATCACTGTTTCTGACCCCGGGAATGTTTGATGGGACCGTGTAGAGGAATAATCACTCTGTGTCTGACCCCGGGACTGTGTGACGGGACGGCGTGGAGGGAGATTCACTCTGTGTCTGACCCCGGGAGTGTTTGATGGGACCGTGTAGAGGAATAATCACTGTGTGTCTGACCCCGGCAGAGTGTGATGGGACAGTGTTGAAGGAGATTCACCCTGTGTCTGACACCGGGAGAGTGTGATGGTACCGTGTAGAGGAATAATCACTCTGTGTCTGACCACGGAAGAGTTTGATGAGACCTTGTAGAGGAATAATGACTCTGTGTCTGACACCGGGATTGTTTGATGGGACCGTGTAGAGGAATAATCTCTCTGTGTCTGACCGCGGCAGTGTTTGACGGTATCGTGTAGAGGAATAATCTCTCTGTGTCTGACCCCGGGAGTGTGTGATGGGACGGTGTGGAGCGGGATTCACTCTGTGTCTGACCCCGGGAGTGATTGATGGGACCGTGTAGAGGAATAATCTCTCTGTGTCTGAACCCGGGAGTGTTTGATGGTACCGTGTAGAGGAATAATCTCTCCGTGTCTGACCCCGGGAGTGTTTGTTGGGACCTTGTAGAGGAATAATCACCCTGTGTCTTACCCCCGGAGTGTTTGATGGGACCGTGTAGAGGAATAATAACTCTGTGTCTGACCCCAGGAGAGTTTGATGGGGCCGTGTAGAGGAATAATCACTCTGTGTCTGAATAACGGAAGTGTTTGATGTGACCTTGTAGAGGAATAATGACTCTGTGTCTGACACCGGGAGAGTTTGATCGGACCGTGTAGAGGAATAATCTCTCTGTGTCTGAACCCGGGAGTGTTTGATGGTACCGTGTAGAGGAATAATCTCTCTGTGTCTGACCCCGGGTGTGTGTGATTGGACGGTGAGGATTGAGATTCACTCTGTGTCTGACCCCGGGAGTGTTTGATGGGTCCGTGTAGAGGAATAATCTCTCTGTGTCTGACCCCGGGTGTGTGTGATTGGACGGTGAGGATTGAGATTCACTCTGTGTCTGACCCCGGGAGTTTTTGATGGGACCGTGTAGAGGAATGATAACTCTGTGTCTGACCCTGGGAGTGTTTGATGGTACCGTGTAGAGGAATAATCACTCTGTGTCTGACCACCGGGATCGTTTGATGGGACCGTGTAGAGGAATAATCACACTTTGTCTGACCCCGGGAGAGTTTGATGGGGCCGCGTAGAGGAATAATCACTCTGTTTCTGACCCCGGGAATGTTTGATGGGACCGTGTAGAGGAATAATCACTCTGTTTCTGACCCCGGGAATGTTTGATGGGACCGTGTAGAGGAATAATCACTCTGTGTCTGACCCCGGGACTGTGTGACGGGACGGCGTGGAGGGAGATTCACTCTGTGTCTGACCCCGGGAGTGTTTGATGGGACCGTGTAGAGGAATAATCACTGTGTGTCTGACCCCGGCAGAGTGTGATGGGACAGTGTTGAAGGAGATTCACCCTGTGTCTGACCACGGAAGAGTTTGATGAGACCTTGTAGAGGAATAAAGACTCTGTGTCTGACACCGGGATTGTTTGATGGGACCGTGTAGAGGAATAATCTCTCTGTGTCTGACCGCGGCAGTGTTTGACGGTATCGTGTAGAGGAATAATCTCTCTGTGTCTGACCCCGGGAGTGTGTGATGGGACGGTGTGGAGCGGGATTCACTCTGTGTCTGACCCCGGGAGTGTTTGATGGGACCGTGTAGAGGAATAATCTCTCTGTGTCTGAACCCGGGAGTGTTTGATGGTACCGTGTAGAGGAATAATCTCTCCGTGTCTGACCCCGGGAGTGTGTGATGGGACGGTGTGGATTGAGATTCACTCTGTGTCTGACCCCGGGAGTGTTTGATGGGACCTTGTAGAGGAATAATCACCCTGTGTCTTACCCCCGGAGTGTTTGATGGGACCGTGTAGAGGAATAATAACTCTGTGTCTGACCCCAGGAGAGTTTGATGGGGCCGTGTAGAGGAATAATCACTCTGTGTCTGAATAACGGAAGTGTTTGATGTGACCTTGTAGAGGAATAATGACTCTGTGTCTGACACCGGGAGAGTTTGATCGGACCGTGTAGAGGAATAATCTATCAAACACTCCCCGGGAGTGTTTGATGGTACCGTGTAGAGGAATAATCTCTCTGTGTCTGACCCCGGGTGTGTGTGATTGGACGGTGAGGATTGAGATTCACTCTGTGTCTGACCCCGGGAGTTTTTGATGGGACCGTGTAGAGGAATAATGACTCTGTGTCTGACACCGGGAGAGTTTGATGGGTCCGTGTAGAGGAATAATCTCTCTGTGTCTGACCCCGGGAGTGTTTGATGGTACCGTGTAGAGGAATAATCACTCTGTGTCTGAATAACGGAAGTGTTTGATGTGACGTTGTAGAGGAATAATGACTCTGTGTCTGACACCGGGAGAGTTTGATCGGACCGTGTAGAGGAATAATCTCTCTGTGTCTGACCCCGGGTGTGTGTGATTGGACGGTGAGGATTGAGATTCACTCTGTGTCTGACCCCGGGAGTGTTTGATGGGTCCGTGTAGAGGAATAATCTCTCTGTGTCTGACCCCGGGAGTGTTTGATGGGACCGTGTAGAGGAATAATCACTCTGTTTCTGACCCCGGGAATGTTTGATGGGACCGTGTAGAGGAATAATCACTCTGTGTCTGACCCCGGGACTGTGTGACGGGACGGCGTGGAGGGAGATTCACTCTGTGTCTGACCCCGGGAGTGTTTGATGGGACCGTGTAGAGGAATAATCACTGTGTGTCTGACCCCGGCAGAGTGTGATGGGACAGTGTTGAAGGAGATTCACCCTGTGTCTGACACCGGGAGAGTGTGATGGTACCGTGTAGAGGAATAATCACTCTGTGTCTGACCACGGAAGAGTTTGATGAGACCTTGTAGAGGAATAATGACTCTGTGTCTGACACCGGGATTGTTTGATGGGACCGTGTAGAGGAATAATCTCTCTGTGTCTGACCGCGGCAGTGTTTGACGGTATCGTGTAGAGGAATAATCTCTCTGTGTCTGACCCCGGGAGTGTGTGATGGGACGGTGTGGAGCGGGATTCACTCTGTGTCTGACCCCGGGAGTGTTTGATGGGACCGTGTAGAGGAATAATCTCTCTGTGTCTGAACCCGGGAGTGTTTGATGGTACCGTGTAGAGGAATAATCTCTCCGTGTCTGACCCCGGGAGTGTGTGATGGGACGGTGTGGATTGAGATTCACTCTGTGTCTGACCCCGGGAGTGTTTGATGGGACCTTGTAGAGGAATAATCACCCTACGTCTTACCCCCGGAGTGTTTGATGGGACCGTGTAGAGGAATAATAACTCTGTGTCTGACCCCAGGAGAGTTTGATGGGGCCGTGTAGAGGAATAATCACTCTGTGTCTGAATAACGGAAGTGTTTGATGTGACCTTGTAGAGGAATAATGACTGTGTCTGACACCGGGAGAGTTTGATCGGACCGTGTAGAGGAATAATCTCTCTGTGTCTGACCCCGGGAGTGTTTGATGGTACCGTGTAGAGGAATAATCTCTCTGTGTCTGACCCCGGGTGTGTGTGATTGGACGGTGAGGATTGAGATTCACTCTGTGTCTGACCCCGGCAGTGTTTGATGGGTCCGTGTAGAGGAATAATCTCTCTGTGTCTGACCCCGGGTGTGTGTGATTGGACGGTGAGGATTGAGATTCACTCTGTGTCTGACCCCGGGAGTTTTTGATGGGACCGTGTAGAGGAATGATAACTCTGTGTCTGACCCTGGGAGTGTTTGATGGTACCGTGTAGTGGAATAATCACTTTGTGTCTGACCACCGGGATCGTTTGATGGGACCGTGTAGAGGAATAATCACACTTTGTCTGACCCCGGGAGAGTTTGATGGGGCCGCGTAGAGGAATAATCACTCTGTTTCTGACCCCGGGAATGTTTGATGGGACCGTGTAGAGGAATAATCACTCTGTTTCTGACCCCGGGAATGTTTGATGGGACCGTGTAGAGGAATAATCACTCTGTGTCTGACCCCGGGACTGTGTGACGGGACGGCGTGGAGGGAGATTCACTCTGTGTCTGACCCCGGGAGTGTTTGATGGGACCGTGTAGAGGAATAATCACTGTGTGTCTGACCCCGGCAGAGTGTGATGGGACAGTGTTGAAGGAGATTCACCCTGTGTCTGACACCGGGAGAGTGTGATGGTACCGTGTAGAGGAATAATCACTCTGTGTCTGACCACGGAAGAGTTTGATGAGACCTTGTAGAGGAATAATGACTCTGTGTCTGACACCGGGATTGTTTGATGGGACCGTGTAGAGGAATAATCTCTCTGTGTCTGACCGCGGCAGTGTTTGACGGTATCGTGTAGAGGAATAATCTCTCTGTGTCTGACCCCGGGAGTGTGTGATGGGACGGTGTGGAGCGGGATTCACTCTGTGTCTGACCCCGGGAGTGTTTGATGGGACCGTGTAGAGGAATAATCTCTCTGTGTCTGAACCCGGGAGTGTTTGATGGTACCGTGTAGAGGAATAATCTCTCCGTGTCTGACCCCGGGAGTGTGTGATGGGACGGTGTGGATTGAGATTCACTCTGTGTCTGACCCCGGGAGTGTTTGATGGGACCTTGTAGAGGAATAATCACCCTGTGTCTTACCCCCGGAGTGTTTGATGGGACCGTGTAGAGGAATAATAACTCTGTGTCTGACCCCAGGAGAGTTTGATGGGGCCGTGTAGAGGAATAATCACTCTGTGTCTGAATAACGGAAGTGTTTGATGTGACCTTGTAGAGGAATAATGACTCTGTGTCTGACACCGGGATAGTTTGATCGGACCGTGTAGAGGAATAATCTCTCTGTGTCTGACCCCGGGAGTGTTTGATGGTACCGTGTAGAGGAATAATCTCTCTGTGTCTGACCCCGGGTGTGTGTGATTGGACGGTGAGGATTGAGATTCACTCTGTGTCTGACCCCGGGAGTTTTTGATGGGACCGTGTAGAGGAATGATAACTCTGTGTCTGACCCTGGTAGTGTTTGATGGTACCGTGTAGAGGAATAATCACTCTGTGTCTGACCACCGGGATCGTTTGATGGGACCGTGTAGAGGAATAATCACTCTGTGTCTGACCCCGGGAGAGATTGATGGGGCCGCGTAGAGGAATAATCACTCTGTTTCTGACCCCGGGAATGTTTGATGGGACCGTGTAGAGGAATAATCACTCTGTATCTGACCCCGGGAATGTTTGATGGGACCGTGTAGAGGAATAATCACTCTGTGTCTGACCCCGGGACTGTGTGATGGGACGGCGTGGAGGGAGATTCACTCTGTGTCTGACCCCGGGAGTGTTTGATGGGACCGTGTAGAGGAATAATGACTCTGTGTCTGACACCGGGAGAGTTTGATCGGACCGTGTAGAGGAATAATGTCTCTGTGTCTGACCCCGGGAGTGTTTGATGGTACCGTGTAGAGGAATAATCTCTCTGTGTCTGACCCCGGGTGTGTCTGATTGGACGGTGAGGATTGAGATTCACTCTGTGTCTGACCCCGGGAGTGTTTGATGGGTCCGTGTAGAGGAATAATCTCTCTGTGTCTGACCCCGGGAGTGTTTGATGGTACCGTGTAGAGGAATAATCTCTCTGTGTCTGACCCCGGGTGTGTGTGATTGGACGGTGAGGATTGAGATTCACTCTGTGTCTGACCCCGGGAGTTTTTGATGGGACCGTGTAGAGGAATGATAACTCTGTGTCTGACCCTGGGAGTGTTTGATGGGACCGTGTAGAGGAATAATCACTCTGTTTCTGACCCCGGGAATGTTTGATGGGACCGTGTAGAGGAATAATCACTCTGTGTCTGACCCCGGGACTGTGTGATGGGACGGCGTGGAGGGAGATTCACTCTGTGTCTGACCCCGGGAGTGTTTGATGGGACCGTGTAGAGGAATAATCACTGTGTGTCTGACACCGGCAGAGTGTGATGGGACAGTGTTGAAGGAGATTCACCCTGTGTCTGACACCGGGAGAGTGTGATGGTACCGTGTAGAGGAATAATCACTCTGTGTCTGACCACGGAAGAGTTTGATGAGACCTTGTAGAGGAATAATGACTGTGTCTGACACCGGGATTGTTTGATGGGACCGTGTAGAGGAATAATCTCTCTGTGTCTGACCGCGGGAGTGTTTGACGGTACCGTGTAGAGGAATTATCTCCCTGTGTCTGACCCCGGGAGTGTGTGATGGGACGGTGTGGAGCGGGATTCACTCTGTGTCTGACCCCGGGAGTGTTTGATGGGACCGTGTAGAGGAATGATCTCTCTGTGTCTGAACCCGGGAGTGTTTGATAGTACCGTGTAGAGGAATAATCTCTCCGTGTCTGACCCCGGGAGTGTGTGATGGGACGGTGTGGATTGAGATTCACTCTGTGTCTGACCCCGGGAGTGTTTGATGGGACCTTGTAGAGGAATAATCACCCTGTGTCTTACCCCCGGAGTGTTTGATGGGACCGTGTAGAGGAATAATAACTCTGTGTCTGACACCAGGAGAGTTTGATGGGGCCGTGTAGAGGAATAATCACTCTGTGTCTGAATAACGGAAGTGTTTGATGTGACCTTGTAGAGGAATAATGACTCTGTGTCTGACACCGGGAGAGTTTGATCGGACCGTGTAGAGGAATAATCTCTCTGTGTCTGACCCCGGGAGTGTTTGATGGTACCGTGTAGAGGAATAATCTCTCTGTGTCTGACCCCGGGAGTTTTTGATGGGACCGTGTAGAGGAATGATAACTCTGTGTCTGACCCTGGGAGTGTTTGATGGTACCGTGTAGAGGAATAATAACTCTGTGTCTGACCACCGGGATCGTTTGATGGGACCGTGTAGAGGAATAATCACTCTGTGTCTGACCCCGGGAGAGATTGATGGGGCCGCGTAGAGGAATAATCACTCTGTTTCTGACCCCGGGGATGTTTGATGGGACCGTGTAGAGGAATAATCACTCTGTATCTGACCCCGGGAATGTTTGATGGGACCGTGTAGAGGAATAATCACTCTGTGTCTGACCCCGGGACTGTGTGATGGGACGGCGTGGAGGGAGATTCACTCTGTGTCTGACCCCGGGAGTGTTTGATGGGACCGTGTAGAGGAATAATGACTCTGTGTCTGACACCGGGAGAGTTTGATCGGACCGTGTAGAGGAATAATGTCTCTGTGTCTGACCACGGGAGTGTTTGATGGTACCTTGTAGAGGAATAATCACCCTGTGTCTGACCCCGGGTGTGTGTGATTGGACGGTGAGGATTGAGATTCACTCTGTGTCTGACCCCGGGAGTGTTTGATGGGTCTGTGTAGAGGAATAATCTCTCTGTGTCTGACCCCGGGAGTGTTTGATGGTACCGTGTAGAGGAATAATCTCTCGGTGTCTGACCCCGGGAGTTTTTGATGGGACCGTCTAGAGGAATGATAACTCTGTGTCTGACCCTGGGAGTGTTTGATGGGACCGTGTAGAGGAATAATCACTCTGTTTCTGACCCCGGGAATGTTTGATGGGACCGTGTAGAGGAATAATCACTCTGTGTCTGACCCCGGGACTGTGTGATGGGACGGCGTGGAGGGAGATTCACTCTGTGTCTGACCCCGGGAGTGTTTGATGGGACCGTGTAGAGGAATAATCACTGTGTGTCTGACCCCGGCAGAGTGTGATGGGACAGTGTTGAAGGAGATTCACCCTGTGTCTGACACTGGGAGAGTGTGATGGTACCGTGTAGAGGAATAATCACTCTGTGTCTGACCACGGAAGAGTTTGATGAGACCTTGTAGAGGAATAATGACTGTGTCTGACACCGGGATTGTTTGATGGGACCGTGTAGAGGAATAATCTCTCTGTGTCTGACCGCGGGAGTGTTTGACGGTACCGTGTAGAGGAATAATCTCCCTGTGTCTGACCCCGGGAGTGTGTGATGGGACGGTGTGGAGCGGGATTCACTCTGTGTCTGACCCCGGGAGTGTTTGATGGGACCGTGTAGAGGAATAATCTCTCTGTGTCTGAACCCGGGAGTGTTTGATGGTACCGTGTAGAGGAATAATCTCTCCGTGTCTGACCCCGGGAGTGTGTGATGGGACGGTGTGGATTGAGATTCACTCTGTGTCTGACCCCGGGAGTGTTTGATGGGACCTTGTAGAGGAATAATCACCCTGTGTCTTACCCCCGGAGTGTTTGATGGGACCGTGTAGAGGAATAATAACTCTGTGTCTGACCCCAGGAGAGTTTGATGGGGCCGTGTAGAGGAATAATCACTCTGTGTCTGAATAACGGAAGTGTTTGATGTGACCTTGTAGAGGAATAATGACTCTGTGTCTGACACAGGGAGAGTTTGATCGGACCGTGTAGAGGAATAATCTCTCTGTGTCTGACCCCGGGAGTGTTTGATGGTACCGTGTAGAGGAATAATCTCTCTGTGTCTGACCCCGGGTGTGTGTGATTGGACGGTGAGGATTGAGATTCACTCTGTGTCTGACCCCGGGAGTTTTTGATGGGACCGTGTAGAGGAATGATAACTCTGTGTCTGACCCTGGGAGTGTTTGATGGTACCATGTAGAGGAATAATCACTCTGTGTCTGACCACCGGGATCGTTTGATGGGACCGTGTAGAGGAATAATCACTCTGTGTCTGACCCCGGGAGAGATTGATGGGGCCGCGTAGAGGAATAATCACTCTGTTTCTGACCCCGGGAATGTTTGATGGGACCGTGTAGAGGAATAATCACTCTGTATCTGACCCCGGGCATGTTTGATGGGACTGTGTAGAGGAATAATCACACTGTGTCTGACCCCGGGACTGTGTGATGGGACGGCCTGGAGGGAGATTCACTCTGTGTCTGACCCCGGGAGGGTTTGATGGGACCGTGTAGAGGAATAATCACTGTGTGTCTGACCCCGGCAGAGTGTGATGGGACAGTGTTGAAGGAGATTCACCCTGTGTCTGACACCGGGAGAGTGTGATGGTACCGTGTAGAGGAATAATCACTCTGTGTCTGACCACGGAAGAGTTTGATGAGACCTTGTAGAGGAATAATGACTCTATGTCTGACACCGGGATTGTTTGATGGGACCGTGTAGAGGAATAATCTCTCTGTGTCTGACCGCGGCAGTGTTTGACGGTGCCGTGTAGAGGAATAATCTTTCTGTGTCTGACCCCGGGAATGTGTGATGGGACGGTGTGGAGGGAGATTCAGTCTGTGTCTGACACCGGGAGTGTTTGATGGGACCGTGTAGAGGAATAATCTCTCTGTGTCTGACCCCGGGTGTGTGTGATTGGACGGTGAGGATTGAGATTCACTCTGTGTCTGACCCCGGGAGTGTTTGATGGGTCCGTGTAGAGGAATAATCTCTCTGTGTCTGACCCCGGGAGTGTTTGATGGTACCGTGTAGAGGAATAATCTCTCTGTGTCTGACCCCGGGTGTGTGTGATTGGACGGTGAGGATTGAGATTCACTCTGTGTCTGACACCGGGAGTTTTTGATGGGACCGTGTAGAGGAATGATAACTCTGTGTCTGACCCTGGGAGTGTTTGATGGGACCGTGTAGAGGAATAATCACTCTGTTTCTGACCCCGGGAATGTTTGATGGGACCGTGTAGAGGAATAATCACTCTGTGTCCGACCCCGGGACTGTGTGATGGGACGGCGTGGAGGGAGATTCACTCTGTGTCTGACCCTGGGAGTGTTTGATGGGACCGTGTAGAGGAATAATCACTGTGTGTCTGACCCCGGCAGAGTGTGATGGGACAGTGTTGAAGGAGATTCACCCTGTGTCTGACACCGGGAGAGTGTGATGGTACCGTGTAGAGGAATAATCACTCTGTGTCTGACCACGGAAGAGTTTGATGAGACCTTGTAGAGGAATAATGACTGTGTCTGACACCGGGATTGTTTGATGGGACCGTGTAGAGGAATAATCTCTCTGTGTCTGACCGCGGGAGTGTTTGACGGTACCGTGTAGAGGAATAATCTCCCTGTGTCTGACCCCGGGAGTGTGTGATGGGACGGTGTGGAGCGGGATTCACTCTGTGTCTGACCCCGGGAGTGTTTGATGGGACCGTGTAGAGGAATGATCTCTCTGTGTCTGAACCCGGGAGTGTTTGATGGTACCGTGTAGAGGAATAATCTCTCCGTGTCTGACCCCGGGAGTGTGTGATGGGACGGTGTGGATTGAGATTCACTCTGTGTCTGACCCCGGGAGTGTTTGATGGGACCTTGTAGAGGAATAATCACCCTGTGTCTTACCCCCGGAGTGTTTGATGGGACCGTGTAGAGGAATAATAACTCTGTGTCTGACCCCAGGAGAGGTTGATGGGGCCGTGTAGAGGAATAATCACTCTGTGTCTGAATAACGGAAGTGTTTGATGTGACCTTGTAGAGGAATAATGACTCTGTGTCTGACACCGGGAGAGTTTGATCGGACCGTGTAGAGGAATAATCTCTCTGTGTCTGACCCCGGGAGTGTTTGATGTTACCGTGTAGAGGAATAATCTCTCTGTGTCTGACCCCGGGTGTGTGTGATTGGACGGTGAGGATTGAGATTCACACTGTGTCTGACCCCGGGAGTTTTTGATGGGACCGTGTAGAGGAATGATAACTCTGTATCTGACCCTGGGAGTGTTTGATGGGACCGTGTAGAGGAATGATAACTCTGTGTCTGACCCTGGGAGTGTTTGATGGTACCGTGTAGAGGAATAATCACTCTGTGTCTGACCACCGGGATCGTTTGATGGGACCGTGTAGAGGAATAATCACTCTGTGTCTGACCCCGGGAGAGATTGATGGGGCCGCGTAGAGGAATAATCACTCTGTTTCTGACCCCGGGAATGTTTGATGGGACCGTGTAGAGGAATAATCACTCTGTATCTGACCCCGGGAATGTTTGATGGGACCGTGTAGAGGAATAATCACTCTGTATCTGACCCCGGGACTGTGTGATGGGACTGCGTGGAGGGAGATTCACTCTGTGTCTGACCCCGGGAGTGTTTGATGGGACCGTGTAGAGGAATAATGACTCTGTGTCTGACACCGGGAGAGTTTGATCGGACCGTGTAGAGGAATAATGTCTCTGTGTCTGACCCCGGGAGTGTTTGATGGTACCGTGTAGAGGAATAATCTCTCTGTGTCTGACCCCGGGTGTGTGTGATTGGACGGTGAGGATTGAGATTCACTCTGTGTCTGACCCCGGGAGTGTTTGATGGTTCCGTGTAGAGGAATAATCTCTCTGTGTCTGACCCCGGGAGTGTTTGATGGTACCGTGTAGAGGAATAATCTCTCTGTGTCTGACCCGGGGTGTGTGTGATTGGACGGTGAGGATTGAGATTCACTCTGTGTCTGACCCCGGGAGTTTTTGATGGGACCGTGTAGAGGAATAATCACTCTGTGTCTGACCCTGGGAGTGTTTGATGGGACCGTGTAGAGGAATAATCACTCTGTTTATGACCCCGGGAATGTTTGATGGGACCGTGCAGAGGAATAATCACTCTGTGTCTGACCCCGGGACTGTGTGATGGGACGGCGTGGAGGGAGATTCACTCTGTGTCTGACCCCGGGAGTGTTTGATGGGACCGTGTAGAGGAATAATCACTGTGTGTCTGACCCCGGCAGAGTGTGATGGGACAGTGTTGAAGGAGATTCACCCTGTGTCTGACACCGGGAGAGTGTGATGGTACCGTGTAGAGGAATAATCACTCTGTGTCTGACCACGGAAGAGTTTGATGAGACCTTGTAGAGGAATAATGACTGTGTCTGACACCGGGATTGTTTGATGGGACCGTGTAGAGGAATAATCTCTCTGTGTCTGACCGCGGGAGTGTTTGACGGTACCGTGTAGAGGAATAATCTCCCTGTGTCTGACCCCGGGAGTGTGTGATGGGACGGTGTGGAGCGGGATTCACTCTGTGTCTGACCCCGGGAGTGTTTGATGGGACCGTGTAGAGGAATGATCTCTCTGTGTCTGAACCCGGGAGTGTTTGATGGTACCGTGTAGAGGAATAATCTCTCCGTGTCTGACCCCGGGAGTGTGTGATGGGACGGTGTGGATTGAGATTCACTCTGTGTCTGACCCCGGGAGTGTTTGATGGGACCTTGTAGAGGAATAATCACCCTGTGTCTTACCCCCGGAGTGTTTGATGGGACCGTGTAGAGGAATAATAACTCTGTGTCTGACCCCAGGAGAGTTTGATGGGGCCGTGTAGAGGAATAATCACTCTGTGTCTGAATAACGGAAGTGTTTGATGTGACCTTGTAGAGGAATAATGACTCAGTGTCTGACACCGGGAGAGTTTGATCGGACCGTGTAGAGGAATAATCACTCTGTTTCTGACCCCGGGAATGTTTGATGGGACCGTGTAGAGGAATAATCACTCTGTATCTGACCCCGGGAATGTTTGATGGGACCGTGTAGAGGAATAATCACTCTGTGTCTGACCCCGGGACTGTGTGATGGGACGGCGTGGAGGGAGATTCACTCTGTGTCTGACCCCGGGAGTGTTTGATGGGACCGTGTAGAGGAATAATCACTGTGTGTCTGACCCCGGCAGAGTGTGATGGGACAGTGTTGAAGGAGATTCACCCTGTGTCTGACACCGGGAGAGTGTGATGGTACCGTGTAGAGGAATAATCACTCTGTGTCTGACCACGGAAGAGTTTGATGAGACCTTGTAGAGGAATAATGACTCTATGTCTGACACCGGGATTGTTTGATGGGACCGTGTAGAGGAATAATCTCTCTGTGTCTGACAGCGGCAGTGTTTGACGGTACCGTGTAGAGGAATAATCTCTCTGTGTCTGACCCCGGGAGTGTGTGATGGGACGGTGTGGAGGGAGATTCAGTCTGTGTCTGACACCGGGAGTGTTTGATGGGACCGTGTAGAGGAATAATCACAGTGTGTCTGACCACGGGAGTGTGTGATGGGACGGTGTGGAGGGAGATTCACTCTGTGTCTGACCCCGGGAGTGTTTGATTGGACCGTGTAGAGGAAAAATCACTCGTGTCTGACCTCGGGAGTGTGAGATGGGACGGTGTGGAGGGAGATTCACTCTGTGCCTAACCCCGGGAGAGTGTGATGGGCGGTGTAGAGGAATAATCAGTCTGTGTCTGACCCGGGAGTGTGTGTTGGGACTATTTGGAGGGAGATTCACTCTGTGTCTGACCCCGGGAGAGTGTGATGGACCGTGTAGAGGAATAATCACTCTGTGTCTGACCCCGGAGTGTTTGATGGGACCGTGTAGAGGAATAATAACTCTGTGTCTGACCCCAGGAGAGTTTGATGGGGCCGTGTAGAGGAATTATCATTCTGTGTCTGACCACGGGAGTGTGTGATGGGACGGTGTGTAGGGAGATTCACTCTGTGTCTGACCCCGGGAGAGTGTGATGGACCGTGTAGAGGAATAATCACTCTGTGTCTGACCCCGGAGTGTTTGATGGGACCGTGTAGAGGAATAATAACTCTGTGTCTGACCCCAGGAGAGTTTGATGGGGCCGTGTAGAGGAATAATCACTCTGTGTCTGACCCCGGGAGTGTTTGATGGTACCGTGTAGAGGAATAATCTCTCTGTGTCTGACCCCGGGTGTGTGTGATTGGACGGTGAGGATTGAGATTCACTCTGTGTCTGACCCCGGGAGTGTTTGATGGGTCCGTGTAGAGGAATAATCTCTCTGTGTCTGACCCCGGGAGTGTTTGATGGTACCGTGTAGAGGAATAATCTCTCTGTGTCTGACCCCGGGTGTGTGTGATTGGACGGTGAGGATTGAGATTCACTCTGTGTCTGACCCCGGGAGTTTTTGATGGGACAGTGTAGAGGAATGATAACTCTGTGTCTGACCCTGGGAGTGTTTGATGGTACCGTGTAGAGGAATAATCACTCTGTGTCTGACCACCGGGATCGTTTGATGGGACAGTGTAGAGGAATAATCACACTGTGTCTGACCCCGGGAGAGTTTGATGGGGCCGCGTAGAGGAATAATCACTCTGTTTCTGACCCCGGGAATGTTTGATGGGACCGTGTAGAGGAATAATCACTCTGTTTCTGACCCCGGGAATGTTTGATGGGACCGTGTAGAGGAATAATCACTCTGTGTCTGACCCCGGGACTGTGTGATGGGACGGCGTGGAGGGGGATTCACACTGTGTCTGACCCCGGGAGTGTTTGATGGGACCGTGTAGAGGAATAATCACTGTGTGTCTGACCCCGGCAGAGTGTGATGGGACAGTGTTGAAGGAGATTCACCCTGTGTCTGACACCGGGAGAGTGTGATGGTACCGTGTAGAGGAATAATCACTCTGTGTCTGACCACGGAAGAGCTTGATGAGACCTTGTAGAGGAATAATGACTCTGTGTCTGACACCGGGATTGTTTGATGGGACCGTGTAGAGGAATAATCTCTCTGTGTCTGACCGCGGGAGTGTTTGACGGTACCGTGTAGAGGAATAATCTCCCTGTGTCTGACCCCGGGTGTGATGGGAAGGTTTGGAGGGGGATTCACTCTGTGTCTGACCCCGGGAGTGTTTGATGGGACCGTGTAGAGGAATAATCTCTCTGTGTCTGAACCCGGGAGTGTTTGATGGTACCGTGTAGAGGAATAATCTCTCCGTGTCTGACCCCGGGAGTGTGTGATGGGACGGTGTGGATTGAGATTCACTCTGTGTCTGACCCCGGGAGTTTTTGATGGGACCGTGTAGAGGAATGATAACTCTGTGTCTGACCCTGGGAGTGTTTGATGGTACCGTGTAGAGGAATAATCACTCTGTGTCTGACCACCGGGATCGTTTGATGGGACCGTGTAGAGGAATAATCACACTGTGTCTGACCCCGGGAGAGTTTGATGGGGCCGCGTAGAGGAATAATCACTCTGTTTCTGACCCCGGGAATGTTTGATGGGACCGTGTAGAGGAATAATCACTCTGTTTCTGACCCCGGAATGTTTGATGGGACCGTGTAGAGGAATAATCACTCTGTGTCTGACCCCGGGACTGTGTGATGGGACGGCGTGGAGGGGGATTCACTCTGTGTCTGACCCCGGGAGTGTTTGATGGGACCGTGTAGAGGAATAATCACTGTGTGTCTGACCCCGGCAGAGTGTGATGGGACAGTGTTGAAGGAGATTCACCCTGTGTCTGACACCGGGAGAGTGTGATGGTACCGTGTAGAGGAATAATCACTCTGTGTCTGACCACGGAAGAGTTTGATGAGACCTTGTAGAGGAATAATGACTCTGTGTCTGACACCGGGATTGTTTGATGGGACCGTGTAGAGGAATAATCTCTCTGTGTCTGACCGCGGGAGTGTTTGACGGTACCGTGTAGAGGAATAATCTCTCTGTGTCTGACCCCGGGTGTGATGGGAAGGTTTGGAGGGGGATTCACTCTGTGTCTGACCCCGGGAGTGTTTGATGGGACCGTGTAGAGGAATAATCTCTCTGTGTCTGAACCCGGGAGTGTTTGATGGTACCGTGTAGAGGAATAATCTCTCCGTGTCTGACCCCGGGAGTGTGTGATGGGACGGTGTGGATTGAGATTCACTCTGTGTCTGACCCCGGGAGTTTTTGATGGGACCGTGTAGAGGAATGATAACTCTGTGTCTGACCCTGGGAGTGTTTGATGGTACCGTGTAGAGGAATAATCACTCTGTGTCTGACCACCGGGATCGTTTGATGGGACCGTGTAGAGGAATAATCACACTGTGTCTGACCCCGGGAGAGTTTGATGGGGCCGCGTAGAGGAATAATCACTCTGTTTCTGACCCCGGGAATGTTTGATGGGACCGTGTAGAGGAATAATCACTCTGTTTCTGACCCCGGGAATGTTTGATGGGACCGTGTAGAGGAATAATCACACTGTGTCTGACCCCGGGACTGTGTGATGGGACGGCGTGGAGGGAGATTCACTCTGTGTCTGAACCCGGGAGTGTTTGATGGGACCGTGTAGATGAATAATCACTGTGTGTCTGACCCCGGGAGAGTGTGATGGGACAGTGTTGAAGGAGATTCACCCTGTGTCTGACACCGGGAGAGTGTGATGGTACCGTGTAGAGGAATAATCACTCTGTGTCTGACCACGGAAGCGTTTGATGAGACCTTGTAGAGGAATAATGACTCTGCGTCTGACACCGGGATTGTTTGATGGGACCGTGTAGAGGAATAATCTCTCTGTGTCTGACCGCGGGAGTGTTTGTCGGTACCGTGTAGAGGAATAATCTCCCTGTGTCTGACCCCGGGAGTGTGTGATGGGACGGTGTGGAGGGGGATTCACTCTTTGTCTGACCCCGGGAGTGTTTGATGGGACCGTGTAGAGGAATAATCTCTCCGTGTCTGACCCCGGGAGTGTGTGATGGGACGGTGTGGATTGAGATTCACTCTGTGTCTGACCCCGGGAGTGTTTGATGGGACGTTGTAGTGGAATAATCACCCTGTGTCTTACTCCCGGAGTGTTTGATGGGACCGTGTAGAGGAATAATCACTCTGTTTCTGACCCCGGGAATGTTTGATGGGACCGTGTAGAGGAATAATCACACTGTGTCTGACCCCGGGACTGTGTGATGGGACGGCGTGGAGGGAGATTCACTCTGTGTCTGAACCCGGGAGTGTTTGATGGGACCGTGTAGATGAATAATCACTGTGTGTCTGACCCCGGGAGAGTGTGATGGGACAGTGTTGAAGGAGATTCACCCTGTGTCTGACACCGGGAGAGTGTGATGGTACCGTGTAGAGGAATAATCACTCTGTGTCTGACCACGGAAGCGTTTGATGAGACCTTGTAGAGGAATAATGACTCTGCGTCTGACACCGGGATTGTTTGATGGGACCGTGTAGAGGAATAATCTCTCTGTGTCTGACCGCGGGAGTGTTTGTCGGTACCGTGTAGAGGAATAATCTCCCTGTGTCTGACCCCGGGAGTGTGTGATGGGACGGTGTGGAGGGGGATTCACTCTTTGTCTGAACCCGGGAGTGTTTGATGGTACAGTGTAGAGGAATAATCTCTCCGTGTCTGACCCCGGGAGTGTGTGATGGGACGGTGTGGATTGAGATTCACTCTGTGTCTGACCCCGGGAGTGTTTGATGGGACGTTGTAGTGGAATAATCACCCTGTGTCTTACTCCCGGAGTGTTTGATGGGACCGTGTAGAGGAATAATCACTCTGTGTCTGACCACCGGGATCGTTTGATGGGACCGTGTAGAGGAATAATCACACTGTGTCTGACCCCGGGAGAGTTTGATGGGGCCGCGTAGAGGAATAATCACTCTGTTTCTGACCCCGGGAATGTTTGATGGGACCGTGTAGAGGAATAATCACTCTGTTTCTGACCCCGGGAATGTTTGATGGGACCGTGTAGAGGAATAATCACTCTGTGTCTGACCCCGGGACTGTGTGATGGGACGGCGTGGAGGGGGATTCACTCTGTGTCTGACCCCGGGAGTGTTTGATGGGACCGTGTAGAGGAATAATCACTGTGTGTCTGACCCCGGCAGAGTGTGATGGGACAGTGTTGAAGGAGATTCACCCTGTGTCTGACACCGGGAGAGTGTGATGGTACCGTGTAGAGGAATAATCACTCTGTGTCTGACCACGGAAGAGTTTGATGAGACCTTGTAGAGGAATAATGACTCTGTGTCTGACACCGGGATTGTTTGATGGGACCGTGTAGAGGAATAATCTCTCTGTGTCTGACCGCGGGAGTGTTTGACGGTACCGTGTAGAGGAATAATCTCCCTGTGTCTGACCCCGGGTGTGATGGGAAGGTTTGGAGGGGGATTCACTCTGTGTCTGACCCCGGGAGTGTTTGATGGGACCGTGTAGAGGAATAATCTCTCTGTGTCTGAACCCGGGAGTGTTTGATGGTACCGTGTAGAGGAATAATCTCTCCGTGTCTGACCCCGGGAGTGTGTGATGGGACGGTGTGGATTGAGATTCACTCTGTGTCTGACCCCGGGAGTTTTTGATGGGACCGTGTAGAGGAATGATAACTCTGTGTCTGACCCTGGGAGTGTTTGATGGTACCGTGTAGAGGAATAATCACTCTGTGTCTGACCACCGGGATCGTTTGATGGGACCGTGTAGAGGAATAATCACACTGTGTCTGACCCCGGGAGAGTTTGATGGGGCCGCGTAGAGGAATAATCACTCTGTTTCTGACCCCGGGAATGTTTGATGGGACCGTGTAGAGGAATAATCACTCTGTTTCTGACCCCGGGAATGTTTGATGGGACCGTGTAGAGGAATAATCACTCTGTGTCTGACCCCGGGACTGTGTGATGGGACGGCGTGGAGGGGGATTCACACTGTGTCTGACCCCGGGAGTGTTTGATGGGACCGTGTAGAGGAATAATCACTGTGTGTCTGACCCCGGCAGAGTGTGATGGGACAGTGTTGAAGGAGATTCACCCTGTGTCTGACACCGGGAGAGTGTGATGGTACCGTGTAGAGGAATAATCACTCTGTGTCTGACCACGGAAGAGTTTGATGAGACCTTGTAGAGGAATAATGACTCTGTGTCTGACACCGGGATTGTTTGATGGGACCGTGTAGAGGAATAATCTCTCTGTGTCTGACCGCGGGAGTGTTTGACGGTACCGTGTAGAGGAATAATCTCCCTGTGTCTGACCCCGGGTGTGATGGGAAGGTTTGGAGGGGGATTCACTCTGTGTCTGACCCCGGGAGTGTTTGATGGGACCGTGTAGAGGAATAATCTCTCTGTGTCTGAACCCGGGAGTGTTTGATGGTACCGTGTAGAGGAATAATCTCTCCGTGTCTGACCCCGGGAGTGTGTGATGGGACGGTGTGGATTGAGATTCACTCTGTGTCTGACCCCGGGAGTTTTTGATGGGACCGTGTAGAGGAATGATAACTCTGTGTCTGACCCTGGGAGTGTTTGATGGTACCGTGTAGAGGAATAATCACTCTGTGTCTGACCACCGGGATCGTTTGATGGGACCGTGTAGAGGAATAATCACACTGTGTCTGACCCCGGGAGAGTTTGATGGGGCCGCGTAGAGGAATAATCACTCTGTTTCTGACCCCGGGAATGTTTGATGGGACCGTGTAGAGGAATAATCACTCTGTTTCTGACCCCGGAATGTTTGATGGGACCGTGTAGAGGAATAATCACTCTGTGTCTGACCCCGGGACTGTGTGATGGGACGGCGTGGAGGGGGATTCACTCTGTGTCTGACCCCGGGAGTGTTTGATGGGACCGTGTAGAGGAATAATCACTGTGTGTCTGACCCCGGCAGAGTGTGATGGGACAGTGTTGAAGGAGATTCACCCTGTGTCTGACACCGGGAGAGTGTGATGGTACCGTGTAGAGGAATAATCACTCTGTGTCTGACCACGGAAGAGTTTGATGAGACCTTGTAGAGGAATAATGACTCTGTGTCTGACACCGGGATTGTTTGATGGGACCGTGTAGAGGAATAATCTCTCTGTGTCTGACCGCGGGAGTGTTTGACGGTACCGTGTAGAGGAATAATCTCTCTGTGTCTGACCCCGGGTGTGATGGGAAGGTTTGGAGGGGGATTCACTCTGTGTCTGACCCCGGGAGTGTTTGATGGGACCGTGTAGAGGAATAATCTCTCTGTGTCTGAACCCGGGAGTGTTTGATGGTACCGTGTAGAGGAATAATCTCTCCGTGTCTGACCCCGGGAGTGTGTGATGGGACGGTGTGGATTGAGATTCACTCTGTGTCTGACCCCGGGAGTTTTTGATGGGACCGTGTAGAGGAATGATAACTCTGTGTCTGACCCTGGGAGTGTTTGATGGTACCGTGTAGAGGAATAATCACTCTGTGTCTGACCACCGGGATCGTTTGATGGGACCGTGTAGAGGAATAATCACACTGTGTCTGACCCCGGGAGAGTTTGATGGGGCCGCGTAGAGGAATAATCACTCTGTTTCTGACCCCGGGAATGTTTGATGGGACCGTGTAGAGGAATAATCACTCTGTTTCTGACCCCGGGAATGTTTGATGGGACCGTGTAGAGGAATAATCACACTGTGTCTGACCCCGGGACTGTGTGATGGGACGGCGTGGAGGGAGATTCACTCTGTGTCTGAACCCGGGAGTGTTTGATGGGACCGTGTAGATGAATAATCACTGTGTGTCTGACCCCGGGAGAGTGTGATGGGACAGTGTTGAAGGAGATTCACCCTGTGTCTGACACCGGGAGAGTGTGATGGTACCGTGTAGAGGAATAATCACTCTGTGTCTGACCACGGAAGCGTTTGATGAGACCTTGTAGAGGAATAATGACTCTGCGTCTGACACCGGGATTGTTTGATGGGACCGTGTAGAGGAATAATCTCTCTGTGTCTGACCGCGGGAGTGTTTGTCGGTACCGTGTAGAGGAATAATCTCCCTGTGTCTGACCCCGGGAGTGTGTGATGGGACGGTGTGGAGGGGGATTCACTCTTTGTCTGACCCCGGGAGTGTTTGATGGGACCGTGTAGAGGAATAATCTCTCTGTGTCTGAACCCGGGAGTGTTTGATGGTACAGTGTAGAGGAATAATCTCTCCGTGTCTGACCCCGGGAGTGTGTGATGGGACGGTGTGGATTGAGATTCACTCTGTGTCTGACCCCGGGAGTGTTTGATGGGACGTTGTAGTGGAATAATCACCCTGTGTCTTACTCCCGGAGTGTTTGATGGGACCGTGTAGAGGAATAATCACTCTGTGTCTGACCACAGGGATCGTTTGATGGGACCGTGTAGAGGAATAATCACACTGTGTCTGACCCCGGGAGAGTTTGATGGGGCCGCGTAGAGGAATAATCACTCTGTTTCTGACCCCGGGAATGTTTGATGGGACCGTGTAGAGGAATAATCACTCTGTTTCTGACCCCGGGAATGTTTGATGGGACCGTGTAGAGGAATAATCACTCTGTGTCTGACCCCGGGACTGTGTGATGGGACGGCGTGGAGGGGGATTCACTCTGTGTCTGACCCCGGGAGTGTTTGATGGGACCGTGTAGAGGAATAATCACTGTGTGTCTGACCCCGGCAGAGTGTGATGGGACAGTGTTGAAGGAGATTCACCCTGTGTCTGACACCGGGAGAGTGTGATGGTACCGTGTAGAGGAATAATCACTCTGTGTCTGACCACGGAAGAGTTTGATGAGACCTTGTAGAGGAATAATGACTCTGTGTCTGACACCGGGATTGTTTGATGGGACCGTGTAGAGGAATAATCTCTCTGTGTCTGACCGCGGGAGTGTTTGACGGTACCGTGTAGAGGAATAATCTCCCTGTGTCTGACCCCGGGTGTGATGGGAAGGTTTGGAGGGGGATTCACTCTGTGTCTGACCCCGGGAGTGTTTGATGGGACCGTGTAGAGGAATAATCTCTCTGTGTCTGAACCCGGGAGTGTTTGATGGTACCGTGTAGAGGAATAATCTCTCCGTGTCTGACCCCGGGAGTGTGTGATGGGACGGTGTGGATTGAGATTCACTCTGTGTCTGACCCCGGGAGTTTTTGATGGGACCGTGTAGAGGAATGATAACTCTGTGTCTGACCCTGGGAGTGTTTGATGGTACCGTGTAGAGGAATAATCACTCTGTGTCTGACCACCGGGATCGTTTGATGGGACCGTGTAGAGGAATAATCACACTGTGTCTGACCCCGGGAGAGTTTGATGGGGCCGCGTAGAGGAATAATCACTCTGTTTCTGACCCCGGGAATGTTTGATGGGACCGTGTAGAGGAATAATCACTCTGTTTCTGACCCCGGGAATGTTTGATGGGACCGTGTAGAGGAATAATCACACTGTGTCTGACCCCGGGACTGTGTGATGGGACGGCGTGGAGGGAGATTCACTCTGTGTCTGAACCCGGGAGTGTTTGATGGGACCGTGTAGATGAATAATCACTGTGTGTCTGACCCCGGGAGAGTGTGATGGGACAGTGTTGAAGGAGATTCACCCTGTGTCTGTCACCGGGAGAGTGTGATGGTACCGTGTAGAGGAATAATCACTCTGTGTCTGACCACGGAAGCGTTTGATGAGACCTTGTAGAGGAATAATGACTCTGCGTCTGACACCGGGATTGTTTGATGGGACCGTGTAGAGGAATAATCTCTCTGTGTCTGACCGCGGGAGTGTTTGTCGGTACCGTGTAGAGGAATAATCTCCCTGTGTCTGACCCCGGGAGTGTGTGATGGGACGGTGTGGAGGGGGATTCACTCTTTGTCTGACCCCGGGAGTGTTTGATGGGACCGTGTAGAGGAATAATCTCTCTGTGTCTGAACCCGGGAGTGTTTGATGGTACAGTGTAGAGGAATAATCTCTCCGTGTCTGACCCCGGGAGTGTGTGATGGGACGGTGTGGATTGAGATTCACTCTGTGTCTGACCCCGGGAGTGTTTGATGGGACGTTGTAGTGGAATAATCACCCTGTGTCTTACTCCCGGAGTGTTTGATGGGACCGTGTAGAGGAATAATAAGTCTGTCTCTGACCCCAGGAGAGTTTGATGGGGCCGTGTAGAGGAATAATCACTCTGTGTCTGAATAACGGAAGTGTTTGATGTGACCTTGTAGAGGAATAATGACTCTGTGTCTGACACCGGGAGAGTTTGATCGGACCGTGTAGAGGAATAATCTCTCTGTGTCTGACCCCGGGAGTATTTGATGGTACCGTGTAGAGGAATAATCTCTCTGTGTCTGACCCCGGGTGTGTGTGATTGGACGGTGAGGATTGAGATTCACTCTGTGTCTGACCCCGGGAGTTTTTGATGGGACCGTGTAATGGAATGATAACTCTGTGTCTGACCCTGGAAGTGTTTGATGGTACCGTGTAGAGGAATAATCACTCAGTGTCTGACAACCGGGATCGTTTGATGGGACCGTGTAGAGGAATAATCACTCTGTGTCTGACCCCGGGAGAGATTGATGGGGCCGCGTAGAGGAATAATCACTCTGTTTCTGACCCCGGGAATGTTTGATGGGACCGTGTAGAGGAATAATCACTCTGTATCTGACCCCGGGAGTGTTTGATTGGAACGTGTGGAGGGAGATTCACTCTGTGTCTGACCCCGGAAGTGTGTGATGGGACCGTGTAGAGGAACAATCACTCTGTGTCTGACCCCGGGAGTTTATGATGGCACGGTGTGGATATAAATTCATTTTGTGTCTGACCCCGGGAGTGTTTGATGGTACCGTGTAGAGGAATAATCACTCTGTGTCTGACCACGGGAGTGAGTGATGGGACGGTGTGTAGGGAGATTCACTCTGTTTCTGACCCCGGGAGAGTGTGATGGGCGGAGTAGAGGAATAATCACTCTGTGTCTGACCACGGAAGAGTTTGATGAGACCGTGTAGAGGAATAATCTCTCTGTGTCTGACCCCGGGAGTGTGTGCTGGGACGGTGTGGAGGGAGATTCAGTCTGTGTCTGACACCGGGATTGTTTGATGGGACCGTGTAGAGGAATAATCACAGTGTGTCTGACCACGGGAGTGTGAGATGGGACGGTGTGGAGGGAGATTCACTCTGTGCCTAACCCCGGGAGAGTGTGATGGGCGGTGTAGAGGAATAATCACTCTGTGGCTGACCCCGGGAGTGTTTGATGGGACCGTGTAGAGGAATAATCACTCTGTGTCTGACCCAGGGAGTGTATGATGGGACGGTGTGGATATAAATTCACTCTGTGTCTGACCCCGGGAGTGATTGATGGGACCGTGTAGAGGAATAATCAGTCTGTGTCTGACCCGGGAGTGTGTGTTGGGACGATTTGGAGGGAGATTCACTCTGTGTCTGACCCCGGGAGTGTTTGATGGGACCGTGTAGAGGAATAATCATTCTTGTCTGACCACGGGAGTGTGTGATGGGACGGTGTGTAGGGAGATTCACTCTGTGTCTGACACCGGGAGAGTGTGATGGACCGTGTAGAGGAATAATCACTCTGTGTCTGACCCCGGGAGAGTTTGATGGGGCCGAGTAGAGGAATAATCACTCTGTTTCTGACCCCGGGAGTGTTTGATGGGACCGTGTAGAGGAATAATCACTGTGTGGCTGACCCCGGCAGATTGTGATGGGACAGTGTTGAAGGAGATTCACCCTGTGTCTGACACCGGGTGAGTGTGATGGTACCGTGTAGAGGAATAATCACTCTGTGTCTGACCACGGAAGAGTTTGATGAGACCGTGTAGAGGAATAATCTCTCTGTGTCTGACCCCGGGAGTGTGTGATGGGAGGGTGTGGAGGGAGATTCAGTCTGTGTCTGACACCGGGATTGTTTAATGGGACCGTGTAGAGGAATAATCACAGTGTGTCTGACCACGGGAGTGTGAGATGGGACGGTGTGGAGGGAGATTCACTCTGTGCCTAACCCCGGGAGAGTGTGATGGGCGGTGTAGAGGAATAATCACTCTGTGGCTGACCCCGGGAGTGTTTGATGGGACCGTGTAGAGGAATAATCACTCTGTGTCTGACCCAGGGAGTGTATGATGGGACGGTGTGGATATAAATTCACTCTGTGTCTGACCCCGGGAGTGATTGATGGGACCGTGCAGAGGAATAATCAGTCTGTGTCTGACCCGGGAGTGTGTGTTGGGACGATTTGGAGGGAGATTCACTCTGTGTCTGACCCCGGGAGTGTTTGATGGGACCGTGTAGAGGAATAATCATTCTTGTCTGACCACGGGAGTGTGTGATGGGACGGTGTGTAGGGAGATTCACTCTGTGTCTGACACCGGGAGAGTGTGATGGACCGTGTAGAGGAATAATCACTCTGTGTCTGACCCCGGGAGAGTTTGATGGGGCCGCGTAGAGGAATTATCACTCTGTTTCTGACCCCGGGAATGTTTGATGGGACCGTGTAGAGGAATAATCACTCTGTGTCTGACCCAGGGAGTGTATGATGGGACGGTGTGGATATAAATTCACTCTGTGTCTGACCCCGGGAGTGATTGATGGGACCGTGTAGAGGAATAATCAGTCTGTGTCTGACCCGGGAGTGTGTGTTGGGACGATTTGGAGGGAGATTCACTCTGCGTCTGACCCCGGGAGTTTTTGATGGGACCGTGTAGAAGAATGATAACTCTGTGGCTGACCCTGGGAGTGTTTGATTGTACCGTGTAGAGGAATAATCACTCTGTGTCTGACCACTGGGATCGTTTGATGGGACCGTGTAGAGGAATAATCACTCTGTGTCTGACCCCGGGAGAGTTTGATGGGGCCGCGTAGAGGAATAATCACTCTGTTTCAGACCCCGGGAATGCTTGATGGGACCGTGTAGAGGAATAATCACTCTGTGTCTGACCCCGGGACTGTGTGATGGGACGGCGTGGAGGGAGATTCACTCTGTGTCTGACCCCGGGAGTGTTTGATGGGACCGTGTAGAGGAATAATCACTGTGTGGCTGACCCCGGCAGAGTGTGATGGGACAGTGTTGAAGGAGATTCACCCTGTGTCTGACACCGGGAGAGTGTGATGGTACCGTGTAGAGGAATAATCACTCTGTGTCTGACCACGGAAGAGTTTGATGAGACCTTGTAGAGGAATAATGACTCTGTGTCGGACACCGGGATTGTTTGATGGGACCGTGTAGAGGAATAATCTCTCTGTGTCTGACCGCGGGATTGTTTGACGGTACCGTGTAGAGGAATGATCTCTCTGTGTCTGACCCCGGGAGTGTGTGATGGGACGGTGTGGAGGGAGATTCAGTCTGTGTCTGACACCGGGATTGTTTGATGGGACCGTGTAGAGGAATAATCACAGTGTGTCTGACCACGGGAGTGTGTGATGGGACGGTGTGGATGGAGATTCACTCTGTGTCTGACCCCGGGAGTGTTTGATTGGACCGTGTAGAGGAAAAATCACTCTGTGTCTGACCTCGGGAGTGTGAGATGGGACGGTGTGGAGGGAGATTCACTCTGTGCCTAACCCCGGGAGAGTGTGATGGACCTTGTAGAGGAATAATCACTCTGTGTCTGACCCCGGGAGAGTTTGATGGGGCCGCGTAGAGGAATAATCACTCTGTTTCTGACCCCGGGAATGTTTGATGGGACCGTGTAGAGGAATAATCACTCTGTGTCTGACCCAGGGAGTGTATGATGGGACGGTGTGGATATAAATTCACTCTGTGTCTGACCCCGGGAGTGATTGATGGGACCGTGTAGAGGAATAATCAGTCTGTGTCTGACCCGGGAGTGTGTGTTGGGACGATTTGGAGGGAGATTCACTCTGTGTCTGAACCCGGGAGTGTTTGATGGGACCGTGTAGAGGAATAATCGTTCTGTGTCTGACCACGGGAGTGTGTGATGGGACGGTGTGTAGAGAGATTCACTCTGTGTCTGACACCGGGAGAGTGTGATGGACCGTGTAGAGGAATAATCACTCTGTGTCTGACCCCGGGAGAGTTTGATGGGGCCGCGTAGAGGAATAATCACTCTGTTTCTCTCCCCGGGAATGTTTGATGGGACGGTGTAGAGGAATAATCACTCTGTGTCTGACCCCGGGAGTGTGTGATGGGACTGTGTAGAGGAATAATCACACTGTGTCTGACCACGGGAGTGTCTGATGGGACGGTGTGAGGGAGATTCACTCTGCGTCTGACCCCGGGAGAGTGTGATGGGCGGTGTAGAGGAATAATCACTCTGTGGCTGACCCCGGGAGTGTTTGATGGGACCGTGTAGAGGAATAATCACTCTGTGTCTGACCCAGGGAGTGTATGATGGGACGGTGTGGATATAAATTCACTCTGTGCCTGACCCCGGGAGTGATTGATGGGACCGTGCAGAGGAATAATCAGTCTGTGTCTGACCCGGGAGTGTGTGATGGGACAATTTGGAGGGAGATTCACTCTGTGTCTGACCCCGGGAGTGTTTGATGGGACCGTGTAGAGGAATAATCACTCTGTGTCTGACCACCGGGATCGTTTGATGGGACCGTGTAGAGGAATAATCACACTGTGTCTGACCACGGGAGTGTGTGATGGGACGGTGTGTAGGGAGATTCACTCTGTGTCTGACACCGGGAGAGTGTGATGGACCGTGTAGAGGAATAATCACTCTGTGTCTGACCCCGGGAGAGTTTGATGGGGCCGCGTAGAGGAATAATCACTCTGTTTCTGTCCCCGGGAATGTTTGATGGGACGGTGTAGAGGAATAATCACTCTGTGTCTGACCCCGGGAGTGTGTGATGGGACCGTCTAGAGGAATAATCACACTGTGTCTGACCACGGGAGTGTCTGATGGGACGGTGTGAGGGAGATTCACTCTGCGACTGACCCCGGGAGAGTGTGATGGGCGGTGTAGAGGAATAATCACTCTGTGGCTGACCCCGGGAGTGTTTGATGGGACCGTGTAGAGGAATAATCACTCTGTGTCTGACCCAGGGAGTGTATGATGGGACGGTGTGGATATAAATTCACTCTGTGCCTGACCCCGGGAGTGATTGATGGGACCGTGCAGAGGAATAATCAGTCTGTGTCTGACCCGGGAGTGTGTGATGGGACAATTTGGAGGGAGATTCACTCTGTGTCTGACCCCGGGAGTGTTTGATGGGACCGTGTAGAGGAATAATCACTCTGTGTCTGACCACCGGGATCGTTTGATGGGACCGTGTAGAGGAATAATCACACTGTGTCTGACCACGGGAGTGTCTGATGGGACGGTGTGAGGGAGATTCACTCTGCGTCTGACCCCGGGAGAGTGTGATGGGCGGCGTAGAGGAATAATCACTCTGTGGCTGACCCCGGGAGTGTTTGATGGGACCGTGTAGAGGAATAATCACTCTGTGTCTGACCCAGTGAGTGTATGATGGGACGGTGTGGATATAAATTCACTCTGTGTCTGACACCGGGAGTGATTGATGGGACCGTGCAGAGGAATAATCAGTCTGTGTCTGACCCGGGAGTGTGTGATGGGACAATTTGGAGGGAGATTCACTCTGTGTCTGACCCCGGGAGTGTTTAATGGGACCGTGTAGAGGAATAATCACTCTGTGTCTGACCACCGGGATCGTTTGATGGGACCGTGTAGAGGAATAATCACTCTGTGTCTGACCACCGGGATCGTTTGATCGGACCGTGTAGAGGAATAATCACACTGTGTCTGACCACGGGAGTGTCTGATGGGACGGTGTGAGGGAGATTCACTCTGCATCTGACCCCGGGAGAGTGTGATGGGCGGTGTAGAGGAATAATCACTCTGTGGCTGACCCCGGGAGTGTTTGATGGGACCGTGTAGAGGAATAATCACTCTGTGTCTGACCCAGGGAGTGTATGATGGGACGGTGTGGATATAAATTCACTCTGTGCCTGACCCCGGGAGTGATTGATGGGACCGTGCAGAGGAATAATCAGTCTGTGTCTGACCCGGGGAGTGTATGATGGGACGGTGTGGATATAAATTCACTCTGTGCCTGACCCCGGAAGTGATTGATGGGACCGTGCAGAGGAATAATCAGTCTGTGTCTGACCCGGGAGTGTGTGATGGGACAATTTGGAGGGAGATTCACTCTGTGTCTGACCCCGGGAGTGTTTGATGGGACCGTGTAGAGGAATAATCACTCTGTGTCTGACCACCGGGATCGTTTGATGGTACCGTGCAGAGGAATAATCAGTCTGTGTCTGACCCAGGGAGTGTATGATGGGACGGTGTGGATATAAATTCACTCTGTGCCTGACACCGGGAGTGATTGATGGGACCGTGCAGAGGAATAATCAGTCTGTGTCTGACCCGGGAGTGTGTGATGGGACGATTTGGAAGGAGATTCACTCTGTGTCTGACCCCGGGAGTGTTTGATGGGACCGTGTAGAGGAATAATCACTCTGTGTCTGACCACGGGAGTGTGTGATGGGACGGTGTGTAGGGAGATTCATTCTGTGTCTGACCCCGGGAGTGTTTGATGGGACCGTGTAGAGGAATAATCATTCTTGTCTGACCACGGGAGTGTGTGATGGGACGGTGTGTAGGGAGATTCACTCTGTGTCTGACACCGGGAGAGTGTGATGGACCGTGTAGAGGAATAATCACTCTGTGTCTGACCCCGGGAGAGTTTGATGGGGCAGCGTAGAGGAATTATCACTCTGTTTCTGACCCCGGGAATGTTTGATGGGACCGTGTAGAGGAATAATCACTCTGTGTCTGACCCAGGGAGTGTATGATGGGACGGTGTGGATATAAAATCACTCTGTGTCTGACCACTGGGATCGTTTGATGGGACCGTGTAGAGGAATAATCACTCTGTGTCTGACCCCGGGAGAGTTTGATGGGGCCGCGTAGAGGAATAATCAGTCTGTGTCTGACCCCGGGACTGTGTGATGGGACGGCGTGGAGGGAGATTCACTCTGTGTCTGACCCCGGGAGTGTGTGATGGGACCGTGTAGAGGAATAATCACTGTGTGGCTGACCCCGGCAGAGTGTGATGGGACAGTGTTGAAGGAGATTCACCCTGTGTCTGACACCGGGAGAGTGTGATGGTACCGTGTAGAGGAATAATCACTCTGTGTCTGACCACGGAAGAGTTTGATGAGACCTTGTAGAGGAATAATGACTCTGTGTCGGACACCGGGATTGTTTGATGGGACCGTGTAGAGGAATAATCTCTCTGTGTCTGACCGCGGGATTGTTTGACGGTACCGTGTAGAGGAATGATCTCTCTGTGTCTGACCCCGGGAGTGTGTGATGGGACGGTGTGGAGGGAGATTCAGTCTGTGTCTGACACCGGGATTGTTTGATGGGACCGTGTAGAGGAATAATCACAGTGTGTCTGACCACGGGAGTGTGTGATGGGACGGTGTGGAGGGAGATTCACTCTGTGTCTGACCCCGGGAGTGTTTGATTGGACCGTGTAGAGGAAAAATCACTCTGTGTCTGACCTCGGGAGTGTGAGATGGGACGGTGTGGAGGGAGATTCACTCTGTGCCTAACCCCGGGAGAGTGTGATGGACCTTGTAGAGGAATAATCACTCTGTGTCTGACCCCGGGAGAGTTTGATGGGGCCGCGTAGAGGAATAATCACTCTGTTTCTGACCCCGGGAATGTTTGATGGGACCGTGTAGAGGAATAATCACTCTGTGTCTGACCCAGGGACTGTATGATGGGACGGTGTGGATATAAATTCACTCTGTGTCTGACCCCGGGAGTGATTGATGGGACCGTGTAGAGGAATAATCAGTCTGTGTCTGACCCGGGAGTGTGTGTTGGGACGATTTGGAGGGAGATTCACTCTGTGTCTGAACCCGGGAGTGTTTGATGGGACCGTGTAGAGGAATAATCGTTCTGTGTCTGACCACGGGAGTGTGTGATGGGACGGTGTGTAGGGAGATTCACTCTGTGTCTGACACCGGGAGAGTGTGATGGACCGTGTAGAGGAATAATCACTCTGTGTCTGACCCCGGGAGAGTTTGATGGGGCCGCGTAGAGGAATAATCACTCTGTTTCTGTCCCCGGGAATGTTTGATGGGACGGTGTAGAGGAATAATCACTCTGTGTCTGACCCCGGGAGTGTGTGATGGGACCGTGTAGAGGAATAATCACACTGTGTCTGACCACGGGAGTGTCTGATGGGACGGTGTGAGGGAGATTCATTCTGCGTCTGACCCCGGGAGAGTGTGATGGGCGGTGTAGAGGAATAATCACTCTGTGGCTGACCCCGGGAGTGTTTGATGGGACCGTGTAGAGGAATAATCACTCTGTGTCTGACCCAGGGAGTGTATGATGGGACGGTGTGGATATAAATTCACTCTGTGCCTGACGCCGGGAGTGATTGATGGGACCGTGCAGAGGAATAATCAGTCTGTGTCTGACCCGGGAGTGTGTGATGGGACAATTTGGAGGGAGATTCACTCTGTGTCTGACCCCGGGAGTGTTTGATGGGACCGTGTAGAGGAATAATCACTCTGTGTCTGACCACCGGGATCGTTTGATGGGACCGTGTAGAGGAATAATCACTCTGAGTCTGACCCCGGGAGAGTTTGATGGGGCCGCGTAGAGGAATTATCACTCTGTTTCTGACCCCGGGAATGTTTGATGGGACCGTGTAGAGGAATAATCACTCTGTGTCTGACCCAGGGAGTGTATGATGGGACGGTGTGGATATAAATTCACTCTGTGTCTGACCCCGGGAGTGATTGATGGGACCGTGTAGAGGAATAATCAGTCTGTGTCTGACCCGGGAGTGTGTGTTGGGACGATTTGGAGGGAGATTCACTCTGCGTCTGACCCCGGGAGTTTTTGATGGGACCGTGTAGAGGAATGATAACTCTGTGGCTGACCCTGGGAGTGTTTGATTGTACCGTGTAGAGGAATAATCACTCTGTGTCTGAACACTGGGATCGTTTGATGGGACCGTGTAGAGGAATAATCACTCTGTGTCTGACCCCGGGAGAGTTTGATGGGGCCGCGTAGAGGAATAATCACTCAGTTTCTGACCCCGGGAATGCTTGATGGGACCGTGTAGAGGAATAATCACTCTGTGTCTGACCCCGGGACTGTGTGATGGGACGGCGTGGAGGGAGATTCACTCTGTGTCTGACCACGGGAGTGTGTGATGGGACGGTGTGTAGGGAGATTCACTCTGTGTCTGACCCCGGAAGAGTGTGATGGACCGTGTAGAGGAATAATCACTCTGTGTCTGACCCCGGGAGAGTTTGATGGGGCCGCGTAGAGGAATAATCACTCTGTGTCTGACCCCGGGAGAGTTTGATGGGGCCGTGTAGAGGAATAATCACTCTGTGTCTGACCCCGGGAGAGTTTGATGGGGCCGCGTAGAGGAATAATCACTCTGTGTCTGACCACGGGAGTGTCTGATGGGACGGTGTGAGGGAGATTCACTCTGCGTCTGACCCCGGGAGAGTGTGATGGGCGGTGTAGAGGAATAATCACTCTGTGGCTGACCCCGGGAGTGTATGATGGGACGGTGTGGATATAAATTCACTCTGTGTCTGACCACGGGAGTGTGTGATGGGACGGTGTGTAGGGAGATTCACTCTGTGTCTGACCCCGGAAGAGTGTGATGGACCGTGTAGAGGAATAATCACTCTGTGTCTGACCCCGGGAGAGTTTGATGGGGCCACGTAGAGGAATAATCACTCTGTTTCTGACCCCGGGAATGTTTGATGGGACCGTGTAGAGGAATAATCACTCTGTGGCTGACCCCGGGAGTGTATGATGGGACGGTGTGGATATAAATTCACTCTGTGTCTGACCACGGGAGTGTGTGATGGGACGGTGTGTAGGGAGATTCACTCTGTGTCTGACCCCGGAAGAGTGTGATGGACCGTGTAGAGGAATAATCACTCTGTGTCTGACCCCGGGAGAGTTTGATGGGGCCGCGTAGAGGAATAATCACTCTGTGTCTGACCCCGGGAGTGTGTGATGGGACCGTGTAGAGGAATAATCACACTGTGTCTGACCACGGGAGTGTCTGATGGGACGGTGTGAGGGAGATTCACTCTGCGTCTGACCCCGGGAGAGTGTGATGGGCGGTGTAGAGGAATAATCACTCTGTGGCTGACCCCGGGAGTGTATGATGGGACGGTGTGGATATAAATTCACTCTGTGTCTGACCCCGGGAGTGATTGATGGGACCGTGTAGAGGAATAATCAGTCTGTGTCTGACCGGGGAGTGTGTGATGGGACGATTTGGAGGGAGATTCACTCTGTGTCTGACCCCGGCAGTGTTTGATGGTACCGTGTAGAGGAATAATCTCTCTGTGTCTGACCCCGGGAGTGTTTGATGAAACCGTGTAGAGGAATAATCACTCTGCGGCTGACCCCGGGAGTGTTTGGTTGGACCGTGAAGAGGAATAATCACTCTGTGTCTGACCCCGGGATTGTATGATGGGACGGTGTGGAGGGAGATTCAGTCTGTGTCTGACCCCGGGAGTGTTTGATGGGACCGTGTAGAGGAATAATCACTCTGTGTCTTACCCATGGAGAGTGTGATTGGACCGTGTGGAAGGAGATTCACACTGTGTCTGACACCGGGAGTGTGTGATGGTACCGTGTAGAGGAATAATCACTCTGTGTCTGACCCCGGAAGAGTTTGATGTGACCGTGTAGAGGAATAATGACTCTGTGTCTGACCCCGGGAGTATTTGATGGGACCGTGCAGAGGAATAATCACTCTGTGTCTGACCCCGGGATTGTATGATGGGACGGTGTGGAGGGAGATTCAGTCTGTGTCTGACACCGGGAGTGTGTGAAGGGACCGTGTAGAGGTATAATCAGTCTGTGTCTGACCCGGGAGAGTGTGTTGGTACGGTGTGGAGGGAGATTCAGTCTGTGTCTTACCCCGGGAGTGTGTGATGGGACGGTGTGGAGGGAGATTCACTCTGTGTCTGACCCCGGCAGTGTTTGATGGTACCGTGTAGAGGAATAATCTCTCTGTGTCTGACCCCGGGAGTGTGTGATTGGACGGTGAGGATTGAGATTCACTCTGTGTCTGACCCCGGGAGAGTTTGATGGGGCCGCGTAGAGGAACAATCACTCTGTTTCTGACCCCGGGAATGTTTGATGGGACAGTGTAGAGGAATAATCACTCTGTGTCTGACCCCGGGAGTGTGTGATGGGACGGCGTGGAGGGAGATTCACTCTGTGTCTGACCCCGGGAGAGTTTGATGGGGCCGCGCAGAGGAATAATCACGCTGTTTCTGACCCCGCGAATGTTTGATGGGACCGCGTAGAGGAATAATCACTCTGTGTCAGACCCCGGGAGTGTGTGATGGAACGGCGTGGAGGGAGATTCCCTCTGTGTCTGACCCCGGGAGTTTTTGATGGGACCGTGTAGAGGAATATTCACTGTGTGTCTGACCCCGGCAGAGTGTGATGGGACAGTGTTGAAGGAGATTCACCCTGTGTCTGACACCGGGAGAGTGTAATGGTACAGTGTAGAGGAATAATCGCTCTGTCTCTGACCACGGAATAGTTTGATGAGACCTTGTAGAGGAATAATGACTCTGTGTCTGACACCGGGAGTGTTTGATGGGACCGAGTAGAGGAATAGTCTCTCTGTGTCTGTCCCCGGGAGTGTTTGATGGTACCGTGTAGAGGAATAATCTCTCTGTGTCTGACCCCGGGAGTGTGTGATGGGACGGTGAGGATTGAGATTCACTCTGTGTCTGACCCCGGAAGTGTTTGATGGGACCGTGTAGAGGAATAATCACTCTGTGTCTGACCCCGGGAGAGTGTGATGGGCGGTGTAGAGGAATAATCACTCTGTGTCTGACCACCGGGATCGTTTGATGGGACCGGGTAGAGGAATAATCACTCTGTGTCTGACCCCGGGAGAGTTTGATGGGGCCGCGTAGAGGAATAATCACTCTGCTTCTGACCCCGGGAATGTTTGATGGGACCGTGTAAAGGAATAATCACTCTTTGTCTGACCCCGGGAGTGTGTGCTGGGACCGTGTAGAGGAATAATCACTCTGTGTCTGACCCCGGGATTGTATGATGGGACGGTGTGGAGGGAGATTCAGTCTGTTTCTGACCCCGGGAGTGTTTGATGGGACCGTGTAGAGGAATAATCACTCTGTGTCTTCCCCAGGGAGAGTGTGATGGGACGGTGTGGAAGGAGATTCACACTGTGTCTGACACCGGGAGTGTGTGATGGTACCGTGTAGAGGAATAATCACTCTGTGTCTGACCCCGGAAGAGTTTGATGGGACCGTGTAGAGGAATAATCACTCTGTGTCTGACCCCGGGATTGTATGATGGGACGGTGTGGAGGGAGATTCAGTCTGTGTCTGACACCGGGAGTGTGTGAAGGGACCGTGTAGAGGAATAATCAGTCTGTGTCTGACCCGGGAGAGTGTGTTGGTACGGTGTGGAGGGAGATTCAGTCTGTGTCTTACCCCGGGAGTGTGTGATGGGACGGTGTGGAGGGAGATTCAGTCTGTGTCTTACCCCGGGAGTGTGTGATGGGACGGTGTGGAGGGAGATTCACTCTGTGTCTGACCCCGGCAGTGTTTGATGGTACCGTGTAGAGGAATAAACTCTCTGTGTCTGACCCCGGGAGTGTGTGATTGGATGGTGAGGATTGAGATTCACTCTGTGTCTGACCCCGGGAGAGTTTGAAGGGGCCGCGTAGAGGAATAATCACTCTGTTTCTGACCCCGGGAATGTTTGATGGGACCGTGTAGAGGAATAATCACTCTGTGTCTGACCCCGGGAATGTGTGATGGGACGGCGTGGAGGGAGATTCACTCTGTGTCTGACCCCGGGAGAGTTTGATGGGGCCGCCCAGAGGAATAATCACGCTGTTTCTGACACATCGAATGTTTGATGGGACCGCGTAGAGGAATAATCACTCTGTGTCTGACCCCGGGAGTGTGTTATGGAACGGCGTGGAGGGAGATTCACTCTGTGTCTGACCCCGGGAGTGTTTGATGGGACCATGTAGAGGAATAATCACTGTGTCTCTGACCACGGAATAGTTTGCTGAGACCTTGTAGAGGAATACTGACTCTGTGTCTGACACCGGGAGTGTTTGATGGGACCGTGTAGAGGAATAGTCTCTCTGTGTCTGTCCCCGGGAGTGTTTGATGGTACCGTGTAGAGGAATAATCTCTCTGTGTCTGACCCCGGGAGTGTGTGATGGGACGGTGAGGATTGAGATTCACTCTGTGTCTGAACCCGGAAGTGTTTGATGGGACCGTGTAGAGGAATAATCACTCTGTGTCTGACCCCGTGAGAGTGTGTTGGGCGGTGTAGAGGAATAATCACTCTGTGTCTGAACACCGGGATCGTTTGATGGGACCGGGTAGAGGAATAATCACTCTGTGTCTGACCCCGGGAGAGTTTGATGGGGCCGCGTAGAGGAATAATAACTCTGCTTCTGACCCCGGGAATGTTTGATGGGACCGTGTAGAGGAATAATCACTCTGTGTCTGACCCCGGGAGTGTGTGTTGGGACCGTGTAGAGGAATAATCACTCTGTGTCTGACCCCGGGATTGTATGATGGGACGGTGTGGAGGGAGATTCAGTCTGTGTCTGACCCCGGGAGTGTTTGATGGGACCGTGTAGAGGAATAATCACTCTGTGTCTTCCCCATGGAGAGTGTGATGGGACGGTGTGGAAGGAGATTCACACTGTGTCTGACACCGGGAGTGTGTGATGGTACCGTGTAGAGGAATAATCCCTCTGTGTCTGACCCTGGGAGTGTGTGATGGGACGGTGTGGAGGGAGATTCACCCTGATTCTGACCCCGGGAGTGTTCGATGGAACCGTGTAGAGGAATAATCACTCTGCGGCTGACACCGGGAGTGTTTGATTGGACCGTGAAGAGGAATAATCACTCTGTGTCTGACCCCGGGATTGTATGTTGGGACGGTGTGGAGGGAGATTCACCCTGTGTCTGACACCGGGAGAGTGTGATGGTACCGTGTAGAGGAATAATCTCTCTGTGTCTGACCACGGAAGAGTTTGATGAGACCTTGTAGAGGAATAATGACTCTGTGTCTGACACCGGGAGTGTTTGATGGGACCGTGTAGAGGAATAATCTCTCTGTGTCTGTCCCCGGGAGTGTTTGATGATACCGTGTAGAGGAATAATCACTCTGCGGCTGACCCCGGGAGTGTTTGATTGGACCGTGAAGAGGAATAATCACTCTGTGTCTGACCCCGGGATTGTATGATGGGACGGTGTGGAGGGAGATTCAGTCTGTGTCTGACCCCGGGAGTGTTTGATGGGACCGTGTAGAGGAATAATCACTCTGTGTCTTACCCAGGGAGAGTGTGATTGGACGGTGTGGAAGGAGATTCACACTGTGTCTGACACCGGGAGTGTGTGATGGTACCGTGTAGAGGAATAATCACTCTGTGTCTGACCCCGGAAGAGTTTGATGTGACCGTGTAGAGGAATAATGACTCTGTGTCTGACCCCGGGAGTATTTGATGGGACCGTGCAGAGGAATAATCACTCTGTGTCTGACCCCGGGATTGTATGATGGGACGGTGTGGAGGGAGATTCAGTCTGTGTCTGACACCGGGAGTGTGTGAAGGGACCGTGTAGAGGAATAATCAGTCTGTGTCTGACCCGGGAGAGTGTGTTGGTACGGTGTGGAGGGAGATTCAGTCTGTGTCTTACCCCGGGAGTGTGTGATGGGACGGTGTGGAGGGAGATTCACTCTGTGTCTGACCCCGGCAGTGTGTGATGGGACGGCGTGGAGGGAGATTCACTCTGTGTCTGACCCCGGGAGAGTTTGATGGGGCCGCGCAGAGGAATAATCACGCTGTTTCTGACCCCGCGAATGTTTGATGGGACCGCGTAGAGGAATAATCACTCTGTGTCTTACCCAGGGAGAGTGTGATTGGACGGTGTGGAAGGAGATTCACACTGTGTCTGACACCGGGAGTGTGTGATGGTACCGTGTAGAGGAATAATCACTCTGTGTCTGACCCCGGAAGAGTTTGATGTGACCGTGTAGAGGAATAATGACTCTGTGTCTGACCCCGGGAGTATTTGATGGGACCGTGCAGAGGAATAATCACTCTGTGCCTGACCCCGGGATTGTATGATGGGACGGTGTGGAGGGAGATTCAGTCTGTGTCTGACACCGGGAGTGTGTGAAGGGACCGTGTAGAGGAATAATCAGTCTGAGTCTGACCCGGGAGAGTGTGTTGGTACGGTGTGGAGGGAGATTCAGTCTGTGTCTTACCCCGGGAGTGTGTGTTGGGACGGTGTGGAGGGAGATTCACTCTGTGTCTGACCCCGGCAGTGTTTGATGGTACCGTGTAGAGGAATAATCTCTCTGTGTCTGACCCCGGGAGTGTGTGATTGGACGGTGAGGATTGAGATTCACTCTGTGTCTGACCCCGGGAGAGTTTGATGGGGCCGCGTAGAGGAATAATCACTCTGTTTCTGACCCCGGGAATGTTTGATGGGACCGTGTAGAGGAATAATCACTCTGTGTCTGACCCCGGGAGTGTGTGATGTGACGGCGTGGAGGGAGATTCACTCTGTGTCTGACCCCGGGAATGTTTGATGGGAGCGTGTAGAGGAATAATCACTCTGTGTCTGACCCCGGGATTGTATGATGGGACGGTGTGGAGGGAGATTCAGTCTGTGTCTGACCCCGGGAGTGTTTGATGGGACCGTGTAGAGGAATAATCACTCTGTGTCTTACCCAGGGAGAGTGTGATTGGACGGTGTGGAAGGAGATTCACACTGTGTCTGACACCGGGAGTGTGTGATGGTACCGTGTAGAGGAATAATCACTCTGTGTCTGACCCCGGAAGAGTTTGATGTGACCGTGTAGAGGAATAATGACTCTGTGTCTGACCCCGGGAGTATTTGATGGGACCGTGCAGAGGAATAATCACTCTGTGTCTGACCCCGGGATTGTATGATGGGACGGTGTGGAGGGAGATTCAGTCTGTGTCTGACACCGGGAGTGTGTGAAGGGACCGTGTAGTGGAATAATCAGTCTGTGTCTGACCCGGGAGAGTGTGTTGGTACGGTGTGGAGGGAGATTCAGACTGTGTCTTACCCCGGGAGTGTGTGATGGGACGGTGTGGAGGGAGATTCACTCTGTGTCTGACCCCGGCAGTGTTTGATGGTACCGTGTAGAGGAATAATCTCTCTGTGTCTGACCCCGGGAGTGTGTGATTGGACGGTGAGGATTGAGATTCACTCTGTGTCTGACCCCGGGAGAGTTTGATGGGGCCGCGTAGAGGAATAATCACTCTGTTTCTGACCCCGGGAATGTTTGATGGGACCGTGTAGAGGAATAATCACTCTGTGTCTGACCACGGGAGTGTGTGATGGGACGGCGTGGAGGGAGATTCACTCTGTGTCTGACCCCGGGAGAGTTTGATGGGGCCGCGCAGAGGAATAATCACGCTGTTTCTGACCCCGCGAATGTTTGATGGGACCGCGTAGAGGAATAATCACTCTGTGTCAGACCCCGGGAGTGTGTGATGGAACGGCGTGGAGGGAGATTCACTCTGTGTCTGACCCCGGGAGTTTTTGATGGGACCGTGTAGAGGAATATTCACTGTGTGTCTGACCCCGGCAGAGTGTGATGGGACAGTGTTGAAGGAGATTCACCCTGTGTCTGACACCGGGAGAGTGTAATGGTACCGTGTAGAGGAATAATCGCTCTGTCTCTGACCACGGAATAGTTTGATGAGACCTTGTAGAGGAATAATGACTCTGTGTCTGACACCGGGAGTGTTTGATGGGACCGAGTAGAGGAATAGTCTCTCTGTGTCTGTCCCCGGGAGTGTTTGATGGTACCGTGTAGAGGAATAATCTCTCTGTGTCTGACCCCGGGAGTGTGTGATGGGACGGTGAGGATTGAGATTCACTCTGTGTCTGACCCCGGAAGTGTTTGATGGGACCGTGTAGAGGAATAATCACTCTGTGTCTGACCCCGGTAGAGTGTGATGGGCGGTGTAGAGGAATAATCACTCTGTGTCTGACCACCGGGATCGTTTGATGGGACCGGGTAGAGGAATAATCACTCTGTGTCTGACCCCGGGAGAGTTTGATGGGGCCGCGTAGAGGAATAATCACTCTGCTTCTGACCCCGGGAATGTTTGATGGGACCGTGTAGAGGAATAATCACTCTGTGTCTGACCCCGGGAGTGTGTGTTGGGACCGTGTAGAGGAATAATCACTCTGTGTCTGACCCCGGGATTGTATGATGGGACGGTGTGGAGGGAGATTCAGTCTGTGTCTGACCCCGGGAGTGTTTGATGGGACCGTGTAGAGGAATAATCACTCTGTGTCTTCCCCAGGGAGAGTGTGATGGGACGGTGTGGAAGGAGATTCACACTGTGTCTGACACCGGGAGTGTGTGATGGTACCGTGTAGAGGAATAATTACTCTGTGTCTGACCCCGGAAGAGTTTGATGGGACCGTGTAGAGGAATAATCACTCTGTGTCTGACCCCGGGATTGTATGATGGGACGGTGTGGAGGGAGATTCAGTCTGTGTCTGACACCGGGAGTGTGTGAAGGGACCGTGTAGAGGAATAATCAGTCTGTGTCTGACCCGGGAGAGTGTGTTGGTACGGTGTGGAGGGAGATTCAGTCTGTGTCTTACCCCGGGAGTGTGTGATGGGACGGTGTGGAGGGAGATTCACTCTGTGTCTGACCCCGGCAGTGTTTGATGGTACCGTGTAGAGGAATAATCTCTCTGTGTCTGACCCCGGGAGTGTGTGATTGGACGGTGAGGATTGAGATTCACTCTGTGTCTGACCCCGGGAGAGTTTGATGGGGCCGCGTAGAGGAATAATCACTCTGTTTCTGACCCCGGGAATGTTTGATGGGACCGTGTAGAGGAATAATCACTCTGTGTCTGACCCCGGGAATGTGTGATGGGACGGCGTGGAGGGAGATTCACTCTGTGTCTGACCCCGGGAGAGTTTGATGGGGCCGTGTAGAGGAATAATCACTCTGTGTCTGACCCCGGGATTGTATGATGGGACGGTGTGGAGGGAGATTCAGTCTGTGTCTGACCCCGGGAGTGTTTGATGGGACCGTGTAGAGGAATAATCACTCTGTGTCTTCCCCAGGGAGAGTGTGATGGGACGGTGTGGAAGGAGATTCACACTGTGTCTGACACCGGGAGTGTGTGATGGTACCGTGTAGAGGAATAATTACTCTGTGTCTGACCCCGGAAGAGTTTGATGGGACCGTGTAGAGGAATAATCACTCTGTGTCTGACCCCGGGATTGTATGATGGGACGGTGTGGATGGAGATTCAGTCTGTGTCTGACACCGGGAGTGTGTGAAGGGACCGTGTAGAGGAATAATCAGTCTGTGTCTGACCCGGGAGAGTGTGTTGGTACGGTGTGGAGGGAGATTCAGTCTGTGTCTTACCCCGAGAGTGTGTGATGGGACGGTGTGGAGGGAGATTCACTCTGTGTCTGACCCCGGCAGTGTTTGATGGTACCGTGTAGAGGAATAATCTCTCTGTGTCTGACCCCGGGAGTGTGTGATTGGACGGTGAGGATTGAGATTCACTCTGTGTCTGACCCCGGGAGAGTTTGATGGGGCCGCGTAGAGGAATAATCACTCTGTTTCTGACCCCGGGAATGTTTGATGGGACCGTGTAGAGGAATAATCACTCTGTGTCTGACACCGGGAGTGTGTGAAGGGACCGTGTAGAGGAATAATCAGTCTGTGTCTGACCCGGGAGTGTGTGTTGGTACGGTGTGGAGGGAGATTCAGTCTGTGTCTTACCCCGGGAGTGTGTGATGGGACGGTGTGGAGGGAGATTCACTCTGTGTCTGACCCCGGCAGTGTTTGATGGTACCGTGTAGAGGAATAATCTCTCTGTGTCTGACCCCGGGAGTGTGTGATTGGACGGTGAGGATTGAGATTCACTCTGTGTCTGACCCCGGGAGAGTTTGATGGGGCCGCGTGGAGGAATAATCACTCTTTTTCTGAACCGGGGAATGTTTGCTGGGACCGTGTAGAGGAATAATCACTCTGTGTATGACCCCGGGAGTGTGTGACGGGACGGCGTGGTGGGAGATTCACTCTGTGTCTGACCCCGGGAGTGTTTGATGGGACCGTGTAGAGGAATAATCACTGTGTGTCTGACCCCGGCAGAGTGTGATGGGACAGTGTTGAAGGAGATTCACCCTGTGTCTGACACCGGGAGAGTGTGATGGCACCGTGTAGAGGAATAATCTCTCTGTGTCTGACCACGGAAGAGTTTGATGAGACCTTGTAGAGGAATAATGACTCTGTGTCTGACACCGGGAGTGTTTGATGGGACCGTGTAGAGGAATAGTCTCTCTGTGTCTGTCCCCGGGAGTGTTTGATGGTACCGTGTAGAGGAATAATCTCTCTGTGTCTGACCCCGGGAGTGTGTGATGGGACGGTGAGGATTGAGATTCACTCTGTGTCTGAACCCGGAAGTGTTTGATGGGACCGTGTAGAGGAATAATCACTCTGTGTCTGACCCCGGGAGAGTGTGTTGGGCGGTGTAGAGGAATAATCACTCTGTGTCTGAACACCGGGATCGTTTGATGGGACCGGGTAGAGGAATAATCACTCTGTGTCTGACCCCGGGAGAGTTTGATGGGGCCGCGTAGAGGAATAATAACTCTGCTTCTGACCCCGGGAATGTTTGATGGGACCGTGTAGAGGAATAATCACTCTGTGTCTGACCCCGGGAGTGTGTGTTGGGACCGTGTAGAGGAATAATCACTCTGTGTCTGACCCCGGGATTGTATGATGGGACGGTGTGGAGGGAGATTCACTCTGTGTCTGACCCCGGAATTGTTTGATGGGACCGTGTAGAGGAATTTTCTCTCTGTGTCTGACCCCGGGAGTGTGGGATGGGACGGTGGGGATTGAGATTCACTCTGCGTCTGACCCCGGGTGTGTTTGATTGGACCGTGTGTAGCGAGATTCACTCTGTGTCTGAACCCGAAAGTGTGTGATGGGACCGTGTAGAGGAATAATCACTCTGTGTCTGACCCCGGGAGTGTATGATGGCACGGTGTGGATATAAATTCATTCTGTGTCTGACCCACGTAATGTTTGATGGTACAGTGTAGAGGAATAATCACTCTGTGTCTGACCCCGGGAGTTTGTGACGGGACGGTGTGGAAGGAGATTCATTCTGAGCCTCACCCCGGGAGTGTTTGCTGGGACCGTTTAGAGGAATAATCACTCTGTCTGACCCCGGGAGTGTGTGCTGGGACGGTGTGGACGGAGATTCACTCTGTGTCCGAACCCGGGAGTGTTTCATGGGACCGTGTAGAGGAATAATCCCTCTGTGTCGGACCCCGGGAGTGTCTGATGGGACGTCGTGGAGGGAGATTCACTCGGTGTCAGACCCCGGGAGTTTTTGATGGGACCGTGTAGAGGAATAATCACTCTGTGTCATACCCCGGGAGAGTGTGATGGGACGGTGTGGAAGGAGATTCACACGGTGTCTGACACCGGGAGTGTGTGATGGTACCGTGTAGAGGAATCATCACTCTGTGTCTGACCCCAGAAGAGTTTGATGTGACCGTGTAGAGGAATAATGACTCTGTCTGACCCCGGGAGTGTTTGATGGGACCGTGTAGAGGAATAATCTCTCTGTGTCTGACCCCGGGAGTGTTTGATGGTACCGTGTGGAGGAATAATCTCTCTGTGTCTGACCCCGGGAGTGTGTGACGGGACGGTGAGGATTGAGATTCACTCTGTGCCTGACCCCCCGAGTGTTTGATGGGACCGTGTAGAGGAATAATCTCTCTGTGTCTGAACCCGGGTGTGTTTGATGGTACCGGGTAGAGGAATAATCTCTCCGTGTCTGACCCCGGGAGTGTGTGATGGGACGGTGTGGATTGCGATTCACTCTGTGTCTGACCCCGATAGTGTTTGATGGGACCTTGTAGTGGAATAATCACTCTGTGTCTTACCCCCGGAGTGTTTGATGGGACCGTGTAAAGGAATAATATCTCTGTGTGTGACCCTCGGGAGAGTTTGATGGGACCGCGTAGAGGAATAATCACTCTGTGTCTGACCCCGGGAGAGTTTGATGGGGCCGTGTAGAGGAATAATCACTCTGTGTCTGACCCCGGGAGAGTTTGATGGGGCCGTGAAGAGGAATAACCTCTCTGTGTCTGACCCCGGGAGTGTTTGTTGGTACCGTGTAGAGGAATAATCACTCTGTGTCTGACCACCGGGATCGTTTGATGGGACCGGGTAGAACAATAATCACTCTGTGTCTGACCCCGGGAGAGTTTGATGGGGCCGCGTGGAGGAATAATCACTCTTTTTCTGACCCCGGTAATGTTTGCTGGGACCGTGTAGAGGAATAATCACTCTGTGCATGACCCCGGGAGTGTGTGATGGGACGGCGTGGTGGGAGATTCACTCTGTGTCTGACCCCGGGAGTGTTTGATGGGACCGTGTAGAGGAATAATCACTGTGTGTCTGACCCCGGCAGAGTGTGATGGGACAGTGTTGAAGGAGATTCACCCTGTGTCTGACACCGGGAGAGTGTGATGGTACCGTGTAGAGGAATAATCTCTCTGTGTCTGACCACGGAAGAGTTTGATGAGACCTTGTAGAGGAATAATGACTCCGTGTCTGACACCGGGAGTGCTTGATGGGACCGTGTAGAGGAATCATCTCTCTGTGTCTGTCCCCGGGAGTGTTTGATGGTACCGTGTAGTGGAATAATCTCTCTGTGTCTGACCCCGGGAGTGTGTGATGGGACGGTGAGGATTTAGATTCACTCTGTGTCTGACCCTGGGAGTGTTTGATGGGACCGTGTAGAGGAATAATCTCTCTGTGTCTGACCCCGGGAGTGTTTGATGGTACCGTGTAGAGGAATAATCTCTCTGTGTCTGACCCCGGGAGAGTGTGATGGGACGGTGTGGAGGGAGATTCACTCTGTGTCTGACTCCGGGAGTGGTTGATGGTACCGTGTAGAGGAATAATCCCTCTATGTCTGACCCCGGAAGAGTTTGATGTGACCGTGTAGAGGAAAAATGACTCTGTGTCTGACCCCGGGAGTATTTGATGGGACCGTGTAGAGGAATAAACACTCTGTGTCTGACCCCGGGATTGTATGATGGGACGGTGTGGAGGGAGATTCACTCTGTGTCTGACCACGGGAGTGTGTGATGGGACGGTGAGTAGGGAGATTCACTCTGTGTCTGACCCCGGGAGAGTTTGATGAGCGGTGTAGAGGAATAATCACTCTGATTCTGACCACCGGGATCGTTTGATGGGACCGGGTAGAGGAATAATCACTCTGTGTCTGACCCCGGGAGTATTTGATGGGACCGTGTAGAGGAATAAACACTCTGTGTCTGACCCCGGGATTGTATGATGGGACGGTGTGGAGGGAGATTCAGTCTGTGTCTGACACCGGGAGTGTGTGATGGGACCGTGTAGAGGAATAATCAGTCTGTGTCTGATCCGGGAGAGTGTGTTGGTACGGTGTGGAGGGAGATTCAGTCTGTGTCTTACCCCGGGAGTGTGTGATGGGACGGTGTGGAGGGAGATTCACTCTGTGTCTGACCCCGGCAGTGTTTGATGGTACCGTGTAGAGGAATAATCTCTCTGTGTCTGACCCCGGGAGTGTGTGATTGGACGGTGAGGATTGAGATTCACTCTGTGTCTGACCCCGGGAGAGATTGATGGGGCCGCGTAGAGGAATAATCACTCTGTTTCTGACCCCGGGAATGTTTGATGGGACCGTGTAGAGGAATAATCACTCTGTGTCTGACCCCGGGAGTTTGTGACGGGACGGTGTGGATGGAGATTCATTCTGAGTCTGACCCCGGGAGAGATTGATGGGGCCGCGTAGAGGAATAATCACTCTGTTTCTGACCCCGGGAATGTTTGATGGGACCGTGTAGAGGAATAATCACTCTGTGTCTGACCCCGGGAGTTTGTGACGGGACGGTGTGGATGGAGATTCATTCTGAGTCTGACCCCGGGAGTGTTTGCTGGGACCGTGTAGAGGAATAATCACTGTGTCTGACCACGGGAGTGTGTGACGGGACGGTGTGGAGGGAGATTCACTCTGAGTCTGACCCCGGGAGTGTTTGCTGGGACCGTGTAGAGGAATAATCACTCTGTCTGACCCCGGGAGTGTGTGTTTGGACGGTGTGGACGGAGATTCAATCTGTGTCCGACCCGGGGTGTGTTTCATGGGACCGTGTAGAGGAATAATCACTCTGTGTCTGACAAACGGGAGCGTTTGATGGGACCGTGTAGAGGAATAATCTCTCTGTGTCTGACCCCGGGAGTGTTTGATGGTACCGTGTAGAGGAATAATCTCTCTGTGTCTGACCCCGGGAGAGTGTGATGGGACGGTGTGGAGGGAGATTCACTCTGTGTCTGACTCCGGGGGTGTTTGATGGGACCGTGTAGAGGAATAATCCCTCTGTGTCTGACCCTGGGAGTGTGTGATAGGACTGTGTGGAGGGAGATTCACTCTGTGTATCACCCCGGGAGAGTGTGATGGGCGGTGTAGAGGAATAATCACTCTTTGGCTGACCCCGGGAGTGTTTGATGGGACCGTGTAGAGGAATAATCACTCTGTGTCTGACCTCGGGAGTGTATGATGGGACGGTGTGGATATAAATTCACTCTGTGTCTGACCCCGGGAGTGATTGATGGGACCGTGTAGAGGAATAATCAGTCTGTGTCTGACCCGGGAGTGTGTGATGGGACGATTTGGAGAGAGATTCACTCTGTGTCTGACCCCGGGAGTGTTTGATGGGACCGTGTAGAGGAATAATCACTCTGTGTCTGACCACGGGAGTGTGTGATGGGACGGTGAGTAGGGAGATTCACTCTGTGTCTGACCCCGGGAGAGTTTGATGAGCGGTGTAGAGGAATAATCACTCTGATTCTGACCACCGGGATCGTTTGATGGGACCGGGTAGAGGAATAATCACTCTGTGTCTGACCCCGGGAGAGTTTGATGGGACCGTGTAGAGGAATAATCACTCTGTGTCTGACCCCGGGAGTGTGTGATGGGACCGTGTAGAGGAATAATCACACTGTGTCTGACCACGGGAGTGTGTGATGGGACGGTGTGAATGAGATTCACTCTACGTCTGACCCCGGGAGTTTTTGATGGGACCGTGTAGAGGAATAATCACTCTGTGTCTGACCCTGGGAGTGTTTGAAGGTACCGTGTAGAGGAATAATCACTCTGTTTCTGACCACCGGGATCGTTTGATGGGACCGTGTAGAAGAATAATCACTCTGTGTCTGACCCCGGGAGAGTTTGATGGGGCCGCGTGGAGGAATAATGACTCTTTTTCTGACCCCGGGAATGTTTGCTGGGACCGTGTAGAGGAATAATCACTCTGTGTATGACCCCGGGAGTGTGTGATGGGACGGCGTGGTGGGAGTTTCTCTCTGTGTCTGACCCCGGGAGTGTTTGATGGGACCGTGTAGAGGAATAATCACTGTGTGTCTGACCCCGGCAGAGTGTGATGGGACAGTGTTGAAGGAGATTCACCCTGTGTCTGACATCGGGAGAGTGTGATGGTACCGTGTAGAGGAATAATCCCTCTGTGTCTGACCACGGAAGAGTTTGATGAGACCTTGTAGAGGAATAATGACTCCGTGTCTGACACCCGGAGTGTTTGATGGGACCGCGTAGAGGAATCATCTCTCTGTCTCTGACCCCGGGAGTGTTTGATGGTACCGTGTAGAGGAATAATCTCTCTTGTCTGACCCCGGGAGAGTGTGATGGGACGGTGTGGAGGGAGATTCACTCTGTGTCTGACCCCGGGAGTGTTTGATGGGACCGTGTAGAGGAATAATCACTGTGTGTCTGACCCCGGCAGAGTGTGATGGGACAGTGTTGAAGGAGATTCACCCTGCGTCTGACATCGGGAGAGTGTGATGGTACCGTGTAGAGGAATAATCTCTCTGTGTCTGACCACGGAAGAGTTTGATGAGACCTTCTAGAGGAATAATGACTCCGTGTCTGACACCCGGAGTGTTTGATGGGACCGTGTAGAGGAATAATCTCTCTTGTCTGACCCCGGGAGAGTGTGATGGGACGGTGTGGAGGGAGATTCACTCTGTGTCTGACCCCGGGAGTGTTTGATGGGACCGTGTAGAGGAATAATCCCTCTGTGTCTGACCCTGGGAGTGTGTGATGGGACTGTGTGGAGGGAGATTCACCCTTTGTCTGACCCCGGGAGTGTTTGATGCAACCATGTAGAGGAATAATCACTCTGTGTTTGACCACGGGTGTGTGTGATGGCGCGGTGTGGAGGGAGATTCAGTCTGTGTCTGAACCCGGGAGTGTTTGATGGGACCGTGTAGAGCAATAATCACACTGTGTCTGACCACGGGAGTGTGTGATGGGACGGTGTGGAGGGAGATTCACTCTGTGTCTGACCCCGGGAGTGTTTGATTGGACCGTGTAGAGGAAAAATCACTCTGTGTCTGACCACGGGAGTGTGTGATCGGACGGTGTGGAGGGAGATTCACTCTGTGTCTGACCCGGGAGAGCGTGATGTGCGGTGTAGAGGAATAATCACTCTGTGGCTGACCCCCTGAGTGTTTGATGGTACCGCGTGGAGGAATAATCTCTCTGTGTCTGACCCCGGGAGTGTTTGATGGGACCGTGTACATCAATAATCACTCTGTGTCTGACCCCGGGAGTGTGTGATGGGACGGTGTGGAGGGAGATTCACCCTGATTCTGACCCCGGGAGTGTTTGATGGAACTGTGTAGAGGAATAATCACTCTGTGTTTGACCACGGGAGTGTGTGATGCGTCGGTGTAGAGGATTAATCACTCTGTGTCTGACCACGGGAGTGTGTGATGGGACGGTGTGGAGGGAGATTCACTCTGTGTCTGACCCCGGGAGTGTTTGATGGGACCGTGTAGAGGAATAATCACTCTGTGTCTGACCACGGGAGTGTGTGATGCGACGGTGTGGAGGGAGATTCACTCTGTGTCTGACACCGGGAGTGTGTGATGGGCGGTGTAGAGGAATAATCACTCTGTGTCTGACCGCGGGAGTTTGTGACCGGACGGTGTGAATGGAGATTCATTCTGAGTCTGACCCCGGGAGTGTTTGCTGGGACCGTGTAGAGGAATAATCACTCTGTGTTTGACCACGTGAGTGTGTGATGCGTCGGTGTAGAGGATTAATCACTCTGTGTCTGACCACGGGAGTGTGTGATGGGACGGTGTGGAGGGAGATTCAGTCTATGTCTGACCCCGGGAGTGTTTGATGGGACCGTCTATAGGAATAATCACACTGTGTCTGACCACGGGAGTGTGTGATGGGACGGTGTGGAGGGAGATTCACTCTGTGTCTGACCCCGGGAGAGTTTGATGGGGCCTTGTAGAGGAATAATCATTCTGTGTCGGACCCCGGGAGTGTGTGATGGGAGGGCGTGGAGGGAGATTCACTCGGTGTCTGACCCCGGGAGTGTTTGATGGGACCGTGTAGAGGAATAATCCCTCTGTGTCTGACCCTGGGAGTGTGTGATGGGACTGTGTGGAGGGAGATTCACCCTTTGTCTGACCCCGGGAGTGTTTGATGCAACCATGTAGAGGAATAATCACTCTGTGTTTGACCACGGGTGTGTGTGATGGCGCGGTGTGGAGGGAGATTCAGTCTGTGTCTGAACCCGGGAGTGTTTGATGGGACCGTGTAGAGCAATAATCACACTGTGTCTGACCACGGGAGTGTGTGATGGGACGGTGTGGAGGGAGATTCACTCTGTGTCTGACCCCGGGAGTGTTTGATTGGACCGTGTAGAGGAAAAATCACTCTGTGTCTGACCACGGGAGTGTGTGATCGGACGGTGTGGAGGGAGATTCACTCTGTGTCTGACCCGGGAGAGCGTGATGTGCGGTGTAGAGGAATAATCACTCTGTGGCTGACCCCCTGAGTGTTTGATGGTACCGCGTGGAGGAATAATCTCTCTGTGTCTGACCCCGGGAGTGTTTGATGGGACCGTGTACATCAATAATCACTCTGTGTCTGACCCCGGGAGTGTGTGATGGGACGGTGTGGAGGGAGATTCACCCTGATTCTGACCCCGGGAGTGTTTGATGGAACTGTGTAGAGGAATAATCACTCTGTGTTTGACCACGGGAGTGTGTGATGCGTCGGTGTAGAGGATTAATCACTCTGTGTCTGACCACGGGAGTGTGTGATGGGACGGTGTGGAGGGAGATTCACTCTGTGTCTGACCCCGGGAGTGTTTGATGGGACCGTGTAGAGGAATAATCACTCTGTGTCTGACCACGGGAGTGTGTGATGCGACGGTGTGGAGGGAGATTCACTCTGTGTCTGACACCGGGAGTGTGTGATGGGCGGTGTAGAGGAATAATCACTCTGTGTCTGACCGCGGGAGTTTGTGACCGGACGGTGTGAATGGAGATTCATTCTGAGTCTGACCCCGGGAGTGTTTGCTGGGACCGTGTAGAGGAATAATCACTCTGTGTTTGACCACGTGAGTGTGTGATGCGTCGGTGTAGAGGATTAATCACTCTGTGTCTGACCACGGGAGTGTGTGATGGGACGGTGTGGAGGGAGATTCAGTCTATGTCTGACCCCGGGAGTGTTTGATGGGACCGTCTATAGGAATAATCACACTGTGTCTGACCACGGGAGTGTGTGATGGGACGGTGTGGAGGGAGATTCACTCTGTGTCTGACCCCGGGAGAGTTTGATGGGGCCTTGTAGAGGAATAATCACTCTGTGTCGGACCCCGGGAGTGTGTGATGGGACGGCGTGGAGGGAGATTCACTCGGTGTCTGACCCCGGGAGTTTTTGATGGGACCGTGTATAGGAATAATCACTCTGTGTCATACCCCGGGAGAGTGTGATGGGACGGTGTGGAAGGAGATTCACACTGTGTCTGACACCGGGAGTGTGTGATGGTACCGTGTAGAGGAATAATCACTCTGTGTCTGACCCCAGAAGAGTTTGATGTGACCGTGTAGAGGAATAATGACTCTGTGTCTGACCCCGGGAGTGTTTGATGGGACCGTGTAGAGGAATAATCTCTCTGTGTCTGACCCCGGGAGTGTTTGATGGTACCGTGTGGAGGAATAATCTCTCTGTGTCTGACCCCGGGAGTGTGCGACGGGACGGTGAGGATTGAGATTCACTCTGTGCCTGACCCCCGGAGTGTTTGATGGGACCGTGTAGAGGAATAATCTCTCTGTGTCTGAACCCGGGAGTGTTTGATGGTATCGTGTAGAGGAATAATCTCTCCGTGTCTGACCCCGGGAGTGTGTGATGGGACGGTGTGGATTGAGATTCACTCTGTGTCTGACCCCGGGAGTGTTTGATGGGTCCGTGTAGAGGAATAATCTCTCTGTGTCTGACCCCGGGAGTGTTTGATGGTACCGTGTAGAGGAATAAACTCTCTGTGTCTGACCCCGGGAGTGTGTGATGGGACGGTGTGAATTGAGATTCACTCTGTCTCTGTCCCCGGTAGTGTTTGATGGGACCTTGTAGAGGAATAATCACTCTGTGTCTTACCCCGGGAGTGTGTGATGGGACGGTGTGAGGGAGATTCACTCTGCGTCTGACCCCGGGAGTTTTTGATGGGACCGCGTTGAGGAATAATAACTCTGTGTCTGACCCTGGGAGTGTTTGATGGTACCGTGTAGAGGAATAATCACTCTGTGTCTGACCACAGGGATCGTTTGATGGGACCGTGTAGAGGAATAATCACTCTGTGTCTGAACCCGGGAGAGTTTGATGGGGCCGCGTAGAGGAATAATCACTCTGTTTCTGACCACGGGAATGTTTGATGGGACCGTGTAGAGGAATCATCACTCTGTGTCTGACCCCGGGAGTGTGTGATGGGACGGTGTGGAGTGAGACTCAATCTGTGTGTGACCCCGGGAGTGTTTGATGGGACCGTGTAGAGGAATAATCCCTCTGTGTCTGACCCTGGGAGTGTGAGATGGGACTGTGTGGAGGGAGATTCACACTGTGTCTGACCCCGGGAGTGTTTGATGGAACCATGTCGAGGAATAATAACTCTGTGTTTGACCACGGGAGTGTGTGATGGGACGGTGTGGAGGGAGGTTCATTCTGTGTCTGACACCGGGAGCGTTTGATGGGACCGTGTAGAGGAATAATCACACTGTGTCTGACCACCGGGATCGTTTGATGGGACCGTGTAGAGGAATAATCAGTCTGTGTCTGACCCCGGGAGAGTTTGATGGGGCCGCGTGGAGGAATAATCACTCTTTTTCTGACCCCGGGAGTGTTTGCTGGGACCGTGTAGAGGAATAATCACTGTGTGTATGACCCCGGGAGAGTTTGATGGGGCCGTGTAGAGGAATAATCACTCTGTGTCTGAACCCGGGAGAGTTTGATGGGGCCGCGTAGAGGAATAATCACTCTGTTTCTGACCCCGGGAATGTTTGATGGGACCGTGTGGAGGAATTATCACTCTGTGTCTGACCCCGGGAGTGTGTCATGCGACGGTGTGGAGTGAGACTCACTCTGTGGGTGACCCCGGGAGTGTTTGATGGGACCGTGTAGAGGAATAATCCCTCTGTGTCTGTCCCTGGGAGTGTGTGATGGGACTGTGTGGAGGGAGATTCACACTGTGTCTGACCCCGGGAGTGTTTGATGGAACCATGTCGAGGAATAATAACTCTGTGTTTTACCACGTGATTGTGTGATTGGACGGTGTGGAGGGAGAATCATTCTGTGTCTGACACCGGGAGCGTTTGATGGGACCGTGTAGAGGAATAATCACACTGTGTCTGACCACGGGAGTGTGTGATGGGACGGTGTGGAGGGAGATTCACTCTGTGTCTGCCCCCGGGATTGTTTGATTGGACCGTGTAGAGGAAAAATCACTCTGTGTCTGACCTCGGGTGTGTGTGATGGGACGGTGTGGAGGGAGATTCACTCTGTGTCTTACCCCGGGAGAGTGTGATGGGCGGTGTAGAGGAATAATCACTCTGTGGCTGACCCCGGGAGTGTTTGATGGGACCATGTCGAGGAATAATAACTCTGTATTTGACCACGTGATTGTGTGATTGGACGGTGTGGAGGGAGAATCATTCTGTGTCTGACACCGGGAGCGTTTGATGGGACCGTGTAGAGGAATAATCACACTGTGTCTGACCATGGGAGTGTGTGATGGGACGGTGTGGAGGGAGATTCACTCTGTGTCTGCCCCCGGGATTGTTTGATTGGACCGTGTAGAGGAAAAATCACTCTGTGTCTGACCTCGGGTGTGTGTGATGAGACGGTGTGGAGGGAGATTCACTCTGTGTCTTACCCCGGGAGAGTGTGATGGGCGGTGTAGAGGAATAATCACTCTGTGGCTGACCCCGGGAGTGTTTGATGGGACCGTGTAGAGGAATAATCACTCTGTGTCTGACCCAGGGAGTGTATAATGGGACGGTGTGGATATAAATTCACTCTGTGTCTGACCCCGGGAGTGATTGATGGGACCGTGTAGAGGAATAATCAGTCTGCGTCTGACCCGGGAGTGTGTGATGGGACGATTTGGAGGGAGATTCACTCTGTGTCTGACCCCGGGAGTGTTTGATGGGACCGTGAAGAGGAATAATCACTCTGTGTCTGACCACGGGAGTGTGTGATGGGACGGTGTGTAGGGAGATTAACTCTGTGTCTGACCCCGGGAGAGTGTGATGGGCGGTGTAGAGGAATAATCACTCTG